>NC_042615.1:514863224-515163224 GCF_901001135.1 Rhinatrema bivittatum | reverse complement strand
CCAGCTGGGGAAAAGGCAGGTCTCCTTTCCTGCACACATTGACTCCAGCTTGTGGAAAAGGCAGGTCTCCTTTACTGCACACATTGACTCCAGCTTGTGGAAAAGGCAGGTCTACTTTACTGCACACACTGACTCCAGCTTGGGGACAAGGTAGATCTCCTTTACTGCACACACTGACTCCAGCTTGGGGACAAGGCAGGTCTCCTTTACTGCACACACTGACTCCAGCTGTGGAAAAGGCAAATCTCCTTTACTGCACACATTGACTCCAGCATGTGGAAAACGCAGGTCTCCTTTACTCCACACATTGACTCCAGCTTGTGGAAAAGGCAGGTCTCCTTTACTGCACACATTGTGCAGGAAGATCACAACACCCCTGGTATCAGTGTTAGGGCACTGTGTGCAGGAAGATCACAACACTCCTGGTATTAATAGGGATAGGGCACTGTGTGCAGGAAGATCACAACACCCCTGGTGTCAGGGTTAGGGCACTGTGTGCAGGAAGATCACAACACTCCTGGTATTAATAGGGATAGGGCACTGTGTGCAGGAAGATCACAACACTCCTGGTATTAATAGGGATAGAGCACTGTGTGCAAGAAGATCACAACACCCCTGGTATCAGGGTTAGGGCACTGTGTGTAGGAAGATCACAACACTCCTGGTATTAATAGGGATAGGGCACTGTGTACATGAAGATCACAACACCCCTGGTGCCAGGGTTAGGGCACTGTGTGCAGGAAGATCACAACACCCCTGGTATCAGGGTTAGGGCACAAGTTCTAGTCACATTGACTGATCACATTACTTTTTTTGTCAAGCTACCAACTGTTTCCATTTCCCATCCCCCATATACTGTCAGTGGGAACCTTGGTAACATGAATAAATAAGAGGGCAGCCAATAGGAATACATATTCATTCCTAAACTGACCTTAACTGACCTGAAAAGTGTCAAATTGTATCATTTTCTGTTAGTGCGCACTAACTCCCTTTAGTGCGCACTAATCGGAAAAAACGATTTTTAACGATTTTTTAACTAAAAAATCGTGCCAAACACGATTTTCTTCTCCTGCCAGACGATTTCGATCATTAAGACGATAGGGCACACGATTCACATCCCTAGGGAACACTACCCGCAGAAAAACGAGATGTACATTTCTGCAGTAATGTTTTCCCAGGGTAATATTCAAGGGAAGGTATGTTCTGACTTTCAATTTGGGAATTTGTGCAAGCTAAGGGCTTGCAGGTAACATTCTTTTTCATTTTGAGCATCTTTTTAATTTGTGTTTTCCTTCAATTTATGTTTATTGTGTTGTTTTGTTTTTTAATCGACCCAAATTAAAAAAAAGAAAATGTGAAAGAAGAAAAAGGAAACTGCACCAATAGAGCAAAATTAACACTTCCCCTTCCCCCTCAGAAGTCTCTTACTTCATTCCTGGTGACTGAGAAGTAAGAAGATAAGAATTTGCCACACTGGGTCAGACCAAGTATTCATCAGCACATTATGCTGTTTCCAACAATGGCCGATCCAGGTCACAAATACCTGACAAGATCCCAAACAGTAAACAGATCCCAAGCTGCTATCATGCAATGATAAGTAGTGGCCATTTCAGAGGTCTGCTTAGTTAATCACAGTTTATTGACTTCTCCAGGCACGTGTTAACCGCAGTTGTTCTGGTCCTGCTAGGTCCCACTCTGAAAATGGTGCCATTTTATCGTACATCCATACACCATGCAGCCAGACAACAAAATGGAACCGGCCTCAGCATTGCCTAGAAACATTTGCAGGGGTAATTTAGAAGTTTTGTTTGCTCTTTTTTTGGTTGTTTACTTTCCAAAACAAGTCAATGAAGAAAAATATGTTCAAAGGGGTGTTTTGTTTCATTTTAAACAAAACAGAATGCAAATGTTTCATTGACTATTTCATTTAATTTAAAAATGAATGTACATCCCTAGTGCAAAGTCTACATTACACCAGTGTGGATAGATTTTAAAATTTATCTCTTTTGTTACCAAGTGAGAAAGAATAAAAAGCTTCAGGTTCTTCATTTTTCTTTTTTCCAGACATTTTGATATTTTTTCCCTGAAATTATCTCCAAGTGTTGGTCTGAAGCTCAGAAGTTAATTTGTCAAATTGTATCACCTGTGATCCTGAGAAGAAAAGCCTTCAAATCACTTCCCTTCTGATGCACTTTCCTTAGTTTAATGTTTTCTTTGATTTCTGTAGCAAGGGGATAAAAATGGAACAGAGGAACCAGACGGCAGTGACGGAATTTGTTCTCCTGGGCATCACAGAACGTGCAGAGCTGAGAGGTCCCCTCATTGTTGTGTTCCTGGCCATGTACCTGATGAACCTGCTGGGGAATGGAACCATGATCTCGGTGATTGCTGGGAACTCCCAGCTCCATACCCCCATGTATTTCTTCCTCTGTAACTTGTCCTTTGTGGACATGTGTTTCAGCTCTGTCACTGTCCCCAAATTGTTAAGCAATCTCATCTCTGACAAGAACACCATCTCTTTCTCTCAGTGTATCACCCAGCTCTATTTTTTCATTGTTTTTACTACCACAGAATGTGTGCTTCTGTCGATCATGGCATATGATCGTTATGTTGCCATTTGTAATCCATTGCATTATATCACAATAATGAACAAAAAGGCATGGGTAAGCCTGTCGGCTGCTTCTTTCATCATTAGCTTTCTGAATGCATTGTTACACACACTGTTGGTATACCGGCTCTCCTTTTGCAGCTCCAACAAGATCCAACACTTCTTCTGTGACGTCACACCACTACTACAGCTCTCCTGCACAGACACCTCCATCAATGAGCTAGTGATCTTTATAGATGCCTCACTGCTAGTAATGTTGCCCTGCCTGATCATTCTGATCTCTTACATCTGCATCATCAATAACATCCTGAAGATCCAGTCCACTGGTGGAAGGCGCAATACTTTCTCCACCTGTTCATCTCACCTCACTGTGGTGATGCTTTTCTATGGGACACTTATTTTCATGTATTGCAGGCCTTCTTCCAGTTTTTCCTTGGAAAAGGACAAGATCACCAGTGTTATGTACAATGTACTGACTCCCATGCTTAACCCATTCATCTACAGCCTGAGGAACAGGGATGTAAAGATGGCACTGAGGAGAGCTCTACAGACAAAAGTGTCTTGTTCCAAAGCAAGGATGACCAGATTCACAAAATGAAAGACTTTTTTTTTTATCCTAACTGGCTTTTACCACCCAAAAATGGATAATTGGAAGAGACATAACTTCCATCTTGGCTCTGATTTTCATCTCATTCAAATAGAGTATTTCAAGTGTGTTAACCTTCATCCTGTCTCTGTTGCTCAGCTCAGTGTGTCTTCATTTCTTACAAGAAAAATCTATACACTGCCATGGCTTCATGTCTTAATGCTAACTGAAAACAGATTTGTACTGGATGAAAAATTTCAATGTTCTCTACCCAGAAATTTCAGGAAGTTCATTAACAAATGCAGCATTAGGGGAGTGTTATTTTTCCAGATAAATGCACAATGAGTTATGAAATTCACCCATAATTCTGAGCATATTTTGCCTTGTCTTTTATATCATAAATTACATCAGTCACAAAACCCACCCAAATACAGTGCACATGTCATTGATTGTATGTCATACAGCAATACAGCAGCAGGCTGAGAACAAGGGAAGCCAGGGTTCAAATCCTGCTGATACTCCTTGCCACTTTTCCTTTAATTGCAACAGGTTCAAGCCTGATTTACTAAGACTTTTCTCCCTTTATGAGTCTATGGAGAAAATGCTTAGAAAATGAAGCCCATAGATTGCAAGCCCTCTGGGGACAGGGAAATTCCTACTGCATCTGAATGTAATATTTCATTGGGAACCCAAGAGGTGTGATTGTGTGCATGTTAGAGAAACTAGCGCTCAGCCACTGCTATTACTATCAATAGTAACTAGAGATGTGCAATCGTTTATCACGAATTAGGCAATTACAACGAAATTGCCTAATTCATCATGGTTCGGGGGCCCCGAAACCCGAAAAGGATTTTCCCCGAACTTCGGGGAAATTTCGTTTTTTGGGTTTGCTGGGGAGAGGGGCACATTTTTTTTAAAATTAAAACCACCCCAAACCACCCCAAACATTTAGATTAACTATAATACAACACCCCCCCCATCCCGATCCCTCCCCAAGACTTATGAACATCCCTGGTGGTCCAGCGGGGTCCCGGGTGCCATTTTCTCCTCCGTGCCCATGTGCGCCATTTCCAGCCTTGCTCAAAATGGTGCCGATTCCCAGGGGGGATGGGCCCAGGGGGGATGGGGGGATGGGCCGTTAGCAGGGGGCACATTTAAAACTAATCGGAGAAAGTTATTTTTTAAGCAACGCACAATTAAACTCTGGAATTTGTTGCCAGAGGATGTGGTTAGTGCAGTTAGTATAGCTGTGTTTAAAAAAGGATTGGATAAGTTCTTGGAAGAGAAGTCCATTTCCTGCTATTAAGTTCACCTACAAAATAGCCACTGCCATTAGCAATGGTAACATGGAATAGACTTGCTTTTTGGGTACTTGCCAGGTTCTTATGGCCTGGATTGGCCACTGTTGGAAACAGGATGCTGGGCTTGATGGACCCTTGGTCTGACCCAGTATGGCATTTTCTTATGTTCTTAACTATCCTTGAGCTAGCAATGAAAAGGCATGAGTTAAATGTAAAAAAAAAATAAATTGTGATTTTGGAAGTGTTTCTTTCATGCTAGTAATGCTGTGAATCTTTTTTATTAAAAACGCCAGTATTTATGTTACATTTTAATGCATGTTTAAATTGTTTATTGAGGGAGGGGCTGTAGACAAGTGTGTGTTAGTTTATTCCATTTAGCAAAAAGAAAACAGTATTCAGGCTCAGAATGGATGATACATTCATTATTCTACAATTAATAAATAAATGGTATAGTATTTACTTTGCAAAATTCGAGTCTCCTGAATTTTTGTAGCTTAATTCCATGATTCCTAAGCTTTTCATTTCCAATGCACACCTACATTAACACAAATGCTGTGTGGCCTCCAAGGAGCAGGCAATACATTTATAGAGACGGTTCATGTGGTCAAAAGAAGAGCTAGGGAGCCCTTAAAACCCCACTAGTCTAAATTTTAAAACAAAGGAAGAGAGGGAGCAAAGATACACATGAATCCATCATAATGCACCAGTTCTCACAACAGAAGGGAGAAGTTTATTTTATTTATTTCTTTATTTAAAACTTTTTCTATACCGTCGTTAAGGTTGGTACCGTCACAACGGTTTACAGTAAGGCACAAAAGTAATGCTATTAACCTCTATCAGTTTACACAGGTGCCATAATGTTCGGTAACATAGTTTTAATCAATGTTAGTTGTTTAATGAGTGTGAACACTATCATGTCCCGGTCGATTCTATAGCAATTTTGAGTCAAGGACTCATATCTATAAGTAACTTATCCTTTACTGATGAATTCTATTAAAACAAAAACATACACCCTTAGTGATTTCTGTTTGCGTGGGTGTTTTGTCCCTTGCACTTACCTGGTTTGGACCTTGCATTTCGCTGGATTCTATTCTCCCTTCTCTTTTTGAAAGGCTTGTTTGAATAGCCAAGTTTTAAGATTTTTTCTGAAAGTTTTGTTTTCTCTTTGTAGTCTTAGTTCCAGTGGCATGGAGTTCTATAATATGGGTCCTGCTAAGGATATTGCTCTCTCTTACCTGCGTTAGTCTTGCTGGTTCGGTGTGGGCAGCTGGCTCTTTTAGTTAGCTCGGTCGCTGCATATAGCTGCCAAACCTCCTTTATGCTGCTCCCAGCATTCAAAGTGAGTCATATCCAGTGCACAGTGCACACACTTTGACCAGCTTACTCAGCTTGGAGGATAAGGCAGAGGCTTGAAGATGGGGAAGATGAAAAGATACAGATAGGCCAATGCAATAAGCCAAGCATTTCAACAGGCGCTCATACTGAGCGCAAGTTTTTCTAACATGCACACAATCACAGCTCTTGGTTTCCCGATGAAATATTTAAATGAGCTGTTGCATTAAAAAGGCAATACTAGGGAAGAATTGTGCGTCCCTAGTGCTCAAACGCATCAGGTGCCCACAATTACAATGGGTGCACAATACGAGCCTCCGTTTTATCCTGCTTCAGGCCGATTTCACCCAATATACACGCACAATAGCAAGGGATGAAATTGGCCTGGAGCAGGGGTGGGCAGTTCCGGTCCTCGAGGGCCACAAACCAGTCTGGTTTTCAGGATATCCCTAATGAATATGCATGAGAGAGATTTGCATGCACTCTGCCTCAGTTGTATGCAAATCTATGTCATGCATATTCATTAGGATATCCTAAAACCTCGATAGGTTTGTGGCCTTTGAGTACTGGAATTGCCCACCCCTGGCCTGGAGCATGCTTATTGTGCATCCAGATTTTTTTTTTTCACATCAAACCTTTATTCTTAAATACTACAAGCAGTAGATGTAAGTATTGCAATGATACTAAGTAGAAGGAACCACAGAGGACAGTATTTTTTAAATTTCTCCTGAGTCCTTGACTCACGGATTGACTTAACACCACATCCAGGGATGTAGTTAAATTTGCTATGTTAAAAAGTGTGCGTTGGGAGCCCAGAGATTTTTTGCATTGGTGGTAATAGCTAATGACCTCATCTACATGGAATTTACATGTGGTTAACATGCAGGGCCGATGCGTCCCAATAGGCGAACTAGGTGGTTGCCTATAGCACCAGCCATTAGGGGACGGCAAAAATCAGCAATGTGGGGCCAAGAGCGGAGACCATCCCACTCACAGCCGAGAGAAGCAGAGACTCGGGAGGCTGCGAGCAGTACCTCTGTTTGAGTCTGTGTGTGAGTGAGAGGGATTGTGTGTAGGTGAGAGCAATGTGTTAGTGAGAGAGAGAGAGGGAGGGAGGGAGCCTGCGTAATGGTGCTTGTGTGAATGAGTGTGTAAGAGAGGGTTCCTGTCTGAGTGAATGAGGTCAGGGCCAGAACTGAGGTCTGGACAGGATGGGGGGAGGGCGCAAGGCAGAAGGTTCGCCTAGGGTGCCTATTACCCTTGCACCAGCCCTGATTTCGTGTTTGGATGCGCGTTTTGGATATGCTAATCACTAGGGATATGAATCATTTTTTGACGATTTAAAATATCGTCCGATATTTTTTAAATTGTCAAAAATCGTTAAAGAGTGCGATACAATAGAAATTCCCTCGATTTATAGTGAAAAAATCGTTAATCGGGATAGTGTCCACTAAAGGGAGTTATTTGGGGGGAGGGTGGGAAAACCGGCACACCAAAACAACTCCTAAACCAACCCTGACCTGTTAAAACTAATCCCTTACCTTCCCCCACCCTCCCAAACCCCCCCAAAACGTTTTACATGTACCTGGTGGTCCAGTGGAAGCCCCGGGACCAATCGCCCGCTCTCGGGCCGTCAGCTGCCACTAATAAAAATGGCGCCGATGGCCCGATAAAAAAAACCCCAACCGACCCTTTAAAAGCGCCCCCTTAGCTTCCCCCACCCTCCCGATCCCCCCAAAACATTTTAAAATTACCTGGTGGTCCAGTGGGGGTCCCGGGAGCGATCTCCCGTTCTCAGGCCGTCGGCTGCCACTAATAAAAATGGCGCCGATAGCCCTTTGCCCTTACCATGTGACAGGGTATCAGTGCCATTGGCCGGCCCCTGTCACATGGTAGGAGCACTGGATGGCTGGCACCATCTTTAAAGACAGGAGGTCGCTCCCGGGACTTCCGCTAGATCACCAGGTATTTGTAAAAAGTTTTCGGGGGGGTTCAGGAGGGTGGGGGAAGCTAAGGGGTCAATTTTAAAGGGTCGGGGTGGGTTTTTTTTTTTATCGGCTTGGGCCTCACTAAAAAAAATTAGCGATGTGAATTGGAGTTGGAACTGATTCCGATTCACATCTCTACCGATCAGATTTTTTTCTCCCTCCAGCCGAACCCGATCGTTAAAACGAACGGGCACACAATTCACATCCCTACTAATCACCTTATTGTAGTGGGTGCTAGTCTAGCGCGTCCATAACGTGTGTCCAACCGTGCACAAACCTGTGTACTAGACTGGGTGCACTGTACCTTGCTTGTGCTGCACAAAATGAGGCCAGGATATCCATTTCCTGCATGCTACCTATTACCTACTACGCTCTAGGGCTCATGTTATAATTGAAAGAAGAGGCATTCATGATTGCACATGTTCTCAAAAAAGATTTCTTATCAGTTTAAGAGTCACTGCTAGAGGATGCTGAGAACAGAGACCAGGTGCTGGCCTGGATCTGAGCATATGGCAGTGTTGGGAAACATTACTCTACAGTGCCTTATTTCTCTATTGTTCCGACTCTCAGTTCCTTAATCTAACATACTTCTTTGATATATCTTTCTGACATCTATTTTTGGTATCTTTCTGATGTATTTTTGTGATGACTACTGTTCCTTTCTTACTTGAGATATTAAGAATGTATATGTTGACCTGCTATAACATGCTTTGAGTTCCCTAGTTGGAAAAACATAAAATAAATTATGATGATGATGTAGTGCATTAATCATACATGCAAGGAGGATAACATTCAAACAACTGTGTACAGGCCGATATACGCACGTATATGGTGCTACACGAAAGTATGCTCACATATGCAGATTATAAAATACTCGTATCTTTTATACAAAACATATGCATATACATTAGTTATGCATGCTAATATTCATATATGTATATGAATTCAAGCACAAACGTATACAGCATGGTCACATTTCAAGATAGCTCCCCAGTACACCAGCCCAATTTTACCAGCCTGGACTTGACATGACTGGTGTCCCTGGTGGTAAGGAATGAAGGCATTCTGTATCCAGTGAGAAGGGTCTGAAGGAACAACCAGCCTCTCCGATGTGACTTTCTCACTAATCAGACACTTTGTGATAGTGACTCTCCCGCTTTGGTGGCTGTGGTGAAAAATTTCAACTAATAAGGTTTTGAATGTTAATAAGAGACTCACTATCAGATGTTACCAAAGTATGAACTGAGAGGAAAACTGTTGCTGCTCTTCCTCCTGCTGGGTCTTCTTCCAAAGAAATATGGGACAGAACCCACCCAGGCAGTCTCTCAGGGGTAGAGAAATGTCTATTTGACACCCCTTCTCTGTTTCAGGTTCAGCAGTGGGGTTCTGTTATCAGTTCAACTATAATAAAGATTACATTTTCCAGATTTTGGTGCTAAGTTAGGGATAGCTTCCCCTTCACCTTAAGTAAACTATACCTCTACTTATATCAGCATCTTATTTCTCATATATCAGTTTACTTAGTGGGCATCTTACTTTTTCAGGAGATATGTAAATTCCCCTATACTAAAAGCAATGTGGTCCTCTTCATCTTAGAGGAAACCAATAGCACTTCTGATTTATTTAGAAGCAAACAATAATAATGATATATACAGTAGTATGTCTACATATAGTAATTGGGTAATCACACACTCTATTCACATCACACTTTTCAAATTCTCAGTCAACTCTTATACATCTATCAATGGCTGATAAAAATTCACTGTGATAAAGCCAGATTAATTTAACATCAACAGTTAAATGTTGTGAACCTGCCCACAACGAGTGCAGGCAGGCCCCCCTGCCTCCCGTGGCCAGTCGGGCCGCTGACGCTATTCTTCGTGGCAAGCAGTGCTGCTGCCTCCGGGCTCCTCCGCGGACGTCTTCTGCCCTGCAAGGCAGGGCTGAGCCCCGCCAGGAGCCTCCTTCATGGCTGAGGCCACCGCAACCGCTCCTGATTCCTTCTGCTGCTTCCAGTGTCCTCAGCCAGCAGGGAAGCCGTGCCTGCAGCCTGCCTGTTCTTCTTTCCATCTTCGCGGCCAGGAGCTGCTCTGTCCTGGGCCCTCCACATGGCAGATGCACCCGTTGTGCTTGCTCTCTTCTCCTGCTTGCTCTCTTCTCCTGCTTTCTCTCTTCCCCTAGGCGCGAGCATGAGCATCTCCTCAACATTTAAAGGGCCAGTGGCCCTCTTCAGTGATGTCAT
Organism: Rhinatrema bivittatum; assembly: GCF_901001135.1. NCBI lineage: Eukaryota > Metazoa > Chordata > Amphibia > Gymnophiona > Rhinatrematidae > Rhinatrema > Rhinatrema bivittatum. The sequence continues at coordinate 515,153,167 of NC_042615.1, read as the reverse complement.
CACCGTGTCTTGCTTCAGCAAGGAGTTAGATGCTCCTGGATGCTCCTGTCCTTCGCTCCAGGAGTCTTTGCTGTTCCATCACTTCTTCATGGGTTCCTTGTTCTTCATGGGAGCTCCTTGTCTTGTCCTGATGTCCATGATCCAGTCCAGATGTTCATCTTCCATTCCTGATGTCCATGTTCCTGAAGACCGTGATCCAGTCCAGATGTCCATCTTCCTTTCCTGATGTCCATGATCCAGTCCAGATATCTGTCTTCCGTTCCTGATGTCCGTGATCCAGTCCAGATGTCCGTCTTCCATTCCTGATGTCCATGATTCATCCTGATGTCCTGAACCCCTGGTTTCTCATCGCCACCTTTCCTGTAATGCCATGTCGTGGTCCGCGACCAATCCCACGGGCAGGCTGAGTAGGGCGTGTCATGGTACAAGGCCTTCCTCACAGCCACAGCACAAGCCTCCAGGAGACTTCCACCCTGAAACCTTGTTCCTGGTCTATGGAGTTCCCTTGCTTCGGCTCCGTCCATGTTTTAGTCTCTGCATGAACCTGTGCCGCCCCAGCGTGGTCTGCGACCAGCCACAGACGGCTGTGTAGGGCACACCCTGGTGCAGGCCACTACAGTTTCTGGGCCATGTTTCTCTCTCTTGCTCCACTATCTCGTCGAGAGTTTGCCCCGCATCCAGCATGGTCCGCGACCAGCCCCACAGGTTGTCTATGTAGGGAGCACTGCATCGCAGTCTCAACCCAGCTCTTTGTTCCTGACTCCTCGTCTGTGCGTCCAAGTGTCTTCGCCTGAGTCTTCGACTGAGTCTTCATGTTCCTGTCCTCAGCCTCTGTCTGGCCTCACACATTCATCATTCCCAAGTGGCAGGTTCGAAAGAGCTGTCGAGTAGTCGGAGGACCACTCTCGAGATCAGCATTGCATTGCTGGATCTCATCGGTGCATGCAGGTCCAGTGGAAGTCAAGCACAGCCTTGTTCCTGCTCTGGTTCCCATCATTGTCTTCAGTCCAGCCTTGCTCCTGTCCAGCCCATGCTCGGGCATGCCTCACCTGCCTTGGCACCTCTTCAGAGTTCCTCTGGGGTCGAGCCGTGGTCCAAGAACACACAATCCCCTGGAAAGTGGAACCGCTCTTCTAGTGCTTCCTAACATTAAAGGCCTACCCTGGACCTTACATGGAGTTTCATCTTGTTTTAAAACAAATATTACACTAAAACAATCACATGTACATCAGTCATTCATACTGGAGTTGTGTGCTTTCCTCTCTGTGCTTTCTATAACTATTTATATTTAGACACTTTTCAGCAGATTCAAGTATTGCTGAGGAAACAAAAATCCTCCTGCTCAGTATCTCTGTCAACTGTCACTCTCTGACTGGAATCCCAATTGCAACAACTGTCCTGTCAGCTTAGCTTGAGGCACTTGGGTTACCTTAGATACAGTACATTGACAGTTTCCAGCAGCTCCTAGGTTTCTGACAGTCCCAATCAGCTCTCTCTATCTAAAAGTTTCCAGGATCCAGGTAAGAATTAGTTTAATATATTTTCAAACTGTCTTTCTCTGGGTTCATTTATAAAAACAATTTAACCCCCAACTTTAATTTTATTTTAACCTCTGGTTGCAACTGGAGAGGCCTCCAGGCCCAATATAATACAGGGTAAGTACATTGTGGGAACTAGGAAGGTGGGTGGGGTTAGGGGCGTTAGGTGTGGTTTAGGAGGATAATATGAGGTAGGGGTATGGGTGGGGGATATTGAGGTGGTTTAGAATGGCAATACAGGGGTAGGGAGTGTGGATGGGTGCTATTGGGGGTGATTTGGAGGGATAATTTTGTATAGTGGACCTTCCTTAAGGTCATGGAATGAGTTACATGAAAATAATTGTTTTCTATTCCTTTTTCTCTATAGATTTAGGACTTGAAAAAGAAGGCCTGAGAGCTGAGACAGAAGGAGTAGGAGTGACTTGATCAGTTGTAAGCATGGCAGGAGGAGCACAAAGTTAAGGTCATTAACTCTTTAAACCCATTGTACCTGAATTCAGGGACAGCCTAATATCAATATCATCCATTATTCCAGTTTACCGGGATAATCACATACTGATTTATTCCATTCCCACGTATTACAGGAGTCGTATGGGCAGCAAATACTAATATTAAAAACAGCACATTGACAAACATTATTGGTTTTCATGAGGAGCTTAGGGTTGATGGGTTTATTGCCATAGGAACCTAGGGTTCAAAGGGTTAAAAGATCATAAGGGAGATGTCAACAAGGTCTGTCTATTGCATGCTTCTATCACTGGCCTCACTATTGTCTTCCCACTCTACATGATTCTATCTCTTCCTATAGCTTCCTGAATCCCTGAACCCCTCACACACTAATTTCATCCTTGACCTGGGTCAAGGCAAGCAATGTCATGAAGCCCTATTTGTTGTGTACTCATAGGCCTTTTAAAGTACTATAGAGGATGTTAGAACCTACCTTTAAAATTCTGACCAAGAAATGCCTATGCCTCACATCCAGCAAAGACCTAAAGACTTGGGGCTTCATCCTAGTCTTTGACTGTTTGTAATCAAGGAGACACCCCAACAAAAACCATTCAGATGCTGAAACCACCTCCAAGTATAGCAAACATAATAACAGCATGAAAAATATTTCTCCTATTGACTATATTGTGTGTAAAATTTCTTTATAACTAACTAAAATGCTTTTTCTTTGAGTGCACTTGTGAACTGTGCTGGATTCTTCCAATGCGCAGCCTCTAGCCTCTACAAACAATGAAAAGTCTTTGCTCTTTTATATATAATTCTGTTTGATAATATCAAAATTGTAAAAATGGAAGCACCCTGATATTTCATTGTTTGATGTCAATTTTGAGGATGAGTAATATTTGTTTGTCAAACCCCTTCCCCCTTGCTTCCCTTCTCTTTCTCTTGCCCATCCTCAAGTTGCCTGTGTTTGAGGTCATTAACTAATAGAGATGTGCATTCATTTTTTCCGAATTGGACAATTTCAACGAAATTGTCCAATTTGGCATGTTTCGAGGACCCCGAAAAATGATTGGGATTTTCCTGTTTTTTCACAAAAATTTGTTTTTGGATTAGTGCGCACTAACAAAAAGTAAGAAAAAATAACAAAATCTAACGGTTTTTGTTAGTGCGCGCTAACGGGGAGTTAGCGCGCACTAATGGGAGTTAGCACGCACTAACAAGGAGTTAGCGTGCACTAACTCAAAAAACAATTTTTCGCGAAAAAAAAACCCCAAACCACAAAAAAACGACATTTCAGCGGCGGCTGAAAAACAAAGAACGACATGAGCACAAAAAATGATTCACATCTCTAATTAACAGGGTCATTCATCAAAATGCATAATGGTGTTAAGGCCTGCGATAACATGATAGTAATGGTAGTGTGTGGCACAAATGCAAACTTTTCAAAGGGGTGGGATTAATGAAGGGCATTTTCTCATTGTATGATAAGCACACCGGAAATAACTACACCTTTTTTCCTGACTTTAAGCTGTGCAAAATGTCCATAATACAATGTGTAATAAAGATTGCATATTTTCCTGAGACAAAGTACCCTGATTATAGCATCCATCAAGCTAGGGCAAGAGAACATTGTAGAAGTCTCATTTTTGTGAGACTTTTCTCACTCCAAATGATGTCAAATCTTCACTGAGGTGTACTGTGCTGTTCGTACATCTCACTCTGCATGTAATACTGGCCCCAAAACCCTAAACCACCACCAAAACCTCACCTTGAGTTATTAGCTGACCCTCCTATAGTGATATAAATAGTTGAATACTATAAAAGTTGATGAATCTAGGGGTAAGTTTGTTCTGACTTTTGAGCAGATAAGATGTGCTGGTTAACTTCACTGTGGTCTTAATCTAAAGAACTAGAAATGCCTGTCTGGCTTGTATTTACTTTTGGGCTAGATGGGAAAGAAACTCTGGGAGCTCAGGAAGCAGCATTATTTTAGCAGGCTGCATGGAATGATTAGCAGGAGAAAACATTTTGTGGTTTGCTTCCCTTTGTGTGTTTTACTTTATATGTTAAAAAAAAAACCACTTTACAATCACTTGCTGTGTTTTCCTGCAAAATCATGATGATGTCAATTATTAAGAAGTTTGTTCTGAGATTTGAGCAGATTCCAGCTAATACAACCCTACTGAGTGTAACTGCCTGGGCATGTGTTAATGCATGTGAGATGTGCTGCTGATGTGTTGCTTAAGCCATCTATTACATCTTTAATTCCATGACTCGGATCTTCAGGCTGGAGATTTACCAGCGGCTAAGGAGGACCAATCTAAGAACAATTTGTCTGAAGCCAACAATGAGCTGGTACCACAATATAGAGCTAGAGATGTTGTTGCATATGGACTATGTTTCAATGATTTCATTTGTTTGCAGTGCTGTTCATGGTGTGCAAACTGTCCACTGATCAGTCAGCCTAGAGTGCTTTATTAATTTATTTACTGAATTTAATTTCTGCAAGAGAGATTATCTGTGACCTGTGCATTAACATAATTGGTGTTTGCTGGTAGAGGCTGAGGAAAGGGGCAGCTATTTCCTGAAGAGTGTGCAGGATAGCTTCGGGAAGCAGCAAAATGGGAAAATATCAGAATCTGGCTAAAAATCCATTGGCTGCAGTGTGACTACTGCGGCCAGCGTCTCCTTACCTCTGTGTTCCCCAGTGCTCTTGGCAGTTCAGGCCATACACGGGCATCCCGGCACAGAGATGCCTTCCTTTAGGCATGTGTGCACGCATCCCTCACAGAATTAAAGGGCTTACGGGGTCATTAATCAAATCGTGTTATGGCGTTTTTCGCTTGTGAAAAACGCCTTAATGCATGCACTTAGTGCCATAACGCAAGGCGCGATGCACATTTTTAAAAGGGGAGGAGTCCGGGTGGGTTTTCTGAAAAAGTGGGCTGGCTTTGCCAAGTGTGAAGTCATAATGCTGAAAATAACTACACCTTTTTCAATGGTGTTAAGCCAATAATGCAATTTCTGTTTTGGGCATTTTTAAGGGCGAGGGAGAGAGGGAGAGAGGGAGAGAGAGAGAGAGAGAGAGAGAGCACCTGTGGGGCAGTATTATAGTAAGCAGTTAGGGGCCACTTTTACATGCAGAGCGAGACGTATGAACAGAGCAGTACACTCTTCTGAAGATTTGATGTCATTCAAAGTGAGGAAGCTCACGCAAAGATGAGATTTGTATAGAAATGTGCAAAGCCCGAACCTTCACAACACTGACTTCTTTCATTCTCTCTTAGTACTCACATGAGATCCCTTCACCTGGAAGTTCACATAATGTTATGCATGATCCTCTCTGAGAGAAGTTGGAAGCTCTATCAGAGAGCTAGTTGGTATCATCAATTGTTGCTTTCTTCCTCTCCAACTCCTTCTCACAGTCTGGCTCACATTCTCTGCAGGAGCAGGCCCAGTTTCCTCACACATGACACATTTGTCTTCCACTTGGTGGTGACTGAATTATACCAAAGTGATTTTGTAGCAGTGAATTACACTAGCAGAATCTCTCACATCAGTCAGACACACAGAAGACAGATATAACCTTTTAATACAGAATAAGGGACCACAAAGTAGAAAGACAAATGTGCAGATGAAAGTTGAAATAGAAGCCAGACTTTGCATGCATTGCTGCACTGGAAAAACAGAAATAAATCTCTTGTACTGTAGAACATTCTGTAGAAACCCCTTAGATTCCATACTAAATAATGTCTCTTTTGAAACAGGACATGCATTGATGTATTAAGGAGTTACCAGGATTCATTTTAAGAGCACCCATTTGGAAGGTTACTATAATTGATAGTATTTCTAGGATGTATATAGCCGAATAAGAAGCCCTCTCCCAGATATGCCCCCAGAATGCCTCTTTTTTTATCTGGCTAGTTTTTAGCTGCATAATGTCTTATCCGGTTAAAATCTAGCCAAATAAAAGGCTGAATATTAAAAAAAAATGTGATATTTAGACGGATAAGTAAATATGGCCCCTGGATGGAATTCATCCCGTCCCTGGCAATGACCTCAGAAGGAAACTTCAGCAGTGACCATAGGATTTTGATCTGGCCTGCAGTGATGGCTGCCTGAACTGCGAGTGGCAGGAAGTCAGAGTGGCATGGTGGGGTATACCGATGCAAGGCCGTCACTGACTGGCTGCATTATGCATTGCTGATATTAGTGCTACCAATGTAGGTAGAGCTATTTGAGCTAAAGACATTGAGAGAGCATGTAGGATAGCCAAAAGAAATTGTCAGCTACTGTGGAGAACAGTGCAGGCCACAGAGAGGAAGAAACAGCTGGTAGCAGTGGGTCCTGTGAGGCTGCAAAGGAAAGTCAGGGAAGGATTATAGTTTCTGGGTTTCCCAACCATGCCGTTGTGTTTTTGAAGCTATTTGGGCAGAGGCACGGATATTGTCCCATAAGGATTTATCGTTCTGTGCAGAAATTCTCACTATTATAAGCCAGATTCCCTGGATTAGGGTCTCCAGGGGGGTTGGTTTGCTAACACCTCAAATCTGACATGCTACAAAAGAGGATAGTGAGAAGAGTGGAAAGGGATGTGGGTCGGGGAAAGGGATGAGAAAGTGAAAGGGGAGAGAGAGCAAGATGCATGAAGAGATGTGAGAAAGAATGCACAGCCCACACACACACACACAAACACTTCATCCTTTCTAGCTATTCACCTGCCCCCTAAATATGTGGGTAGATATTGGGGAAGGCAGAGGAGACATGGAACAATGTTATTAGGGTTATGGCACGGCTGCAAACTTTGATGAAATATTATTACTGATCCTATCTGCTGCACTCCAATCCCTGAAAACCCCGCCCCCTGCCTCCTCCCTCCACGGCAGTTCAAATCTCCAAAAGATGCATCTGACAAAGTGGACTCTGTCCTTGAAGGCTCATGTTTCAATAAATTGGTTAGTCTATAAGGTGCCACCCAGCTCATGTCATTTTTGCTAACCTGTGTATGTATATGCAGTGTATTGTTTTTGATTCTTTTGAAAGACTTATCAAACTTAAACAATTCACTGCTTATGAGAGCACCATCTCACAATCTTAACTGCATTAAAGGTGACAAGCATGCAGTTAAGAGCATGGAGTATCAATCGCAGCACCGTGTGTACTGTCTGAAGTAAGTGAAAATCCTGTTCCACAAGTTTCAGTAATCTAGGGATTCCCTTCCTTTTCTTATGTGAGAACTTCAGGGTCTCCCAGGAATGAACCCCTGTTGTGTGGTGGAGATTAGATAAACCCAGTGATTCAATCATCTCATTCATTCACAGGCTCAGAAATGAATGGCATGCTCTGACACATTCATCAATTGGTGAGTAACGTGAATATCATCAGGCACAATTTTGGAAATGTTTCTGACAATCTCAGAGAGGAAATACTCAGTTGGATGAGGATTTATGAAATAAAACTCTTGAAAAAGGTTCATTCTGGTATTACTTTGTAGCTGAAGAGAAAAGGCGAAGAGGTAGACTGTTCTGGGTCTGATACTGGAACAGCAGGGGTTACTGCAGGGAAGGATTAAGGAGCATTGGTGGATTTGAATATGCATGTGTGAGTGTCTGTGTGTCTCAGTACTGGAATAGCAGAGGAGGTAGCAGTACAGGAAAAGTGGCACATTAACAGAGCTCTGTGCAAGTCTCTAAACTGGAATAGGAGAGGTTGCTGCATGTCTCTGCTAGAAAGTGAAGTAAGGTGAGAAAATCTACAGTCTGAGCGGAAGATTTTTGACAAATAGGCTTTGTACAATGTCAATAAGTAATCTTGGATATCTTGATACTGGATGATGATACAATGTCAAGTATCTTGGATACTTGACATTGGATTAGGCCTTTAACAGGTTAATGGCATATTTTCTCTCCTGCTTCGTTGTTGAAATAGAATATCCATTGGTTATTATAGTTAAAGGAGTTATAGTATGTACTCCGGAAACCCGTTATTTATGTAAAGTCTGTGGCTGTTATTTGTTTACTTTCTGCATAACCTGTTGTATGTAAAGCCTGTTGCTAAGTTATTGTTTACTGTAAACCGAGGTGATGTATAACTATACGTACCGCGGTATATAAGAATCTCTAAATAAATAAATAAATAAATAAATAAATAAATAAATATCATACTCTAGGCAATCTGCCCTGTAAAGTGTATTAATAAAATAATATGGCCTCCCCTATGCACATGACTGCAATTGCAGCAGTCACAGAGTCATTTTATATATCAGCATTCTGCTGCAAGGATGGCAGAGCCAGTAAGGAAGAATACATAAAATAAAAAACATGCAGAGCAGTCATCAGGAAGGGGTTTTTGATAGGGAAGGATGGGAGAGTGAGTATTGGGGAGGGAGGTTAGGAAGACAGACTGATGTAGGATTGAGGGATAGGCAGGGGCAGTAAGAGACAAGGTCAGGAAGTATAGGGAGAGCAGAATGTGCGGGGGTGGGGGGTGGTGGTGAGGAGGAAATGGGGGCAGGAGAGAACCTGAAGAGATTTAATAGAAGGGGGTTTGTGGGGAGGTTCCAAGAGAAGAGAAAAGGAGTGAGAAGGTTTCTGACTTTTGGTTTTCAGAAAAAGAAACAAAATTGTTGAATTTGCTGGTGATGATTGCACTAAAATTGTTTTCAGAGAAAAAGGGGCTTGGCTGGGCTGGGGGTCCTTTGAATTCCAGCAAGAGTCTTCCAGGCTGCTAAAGTATTCAGGGTAATTGACTGGGACTTTGGAAGGCATAATATAAATTTAACAATCTCACTTCCTTTTGTGTGAACCAAAATAGAATTAGATCAGTAATTAGGAGATTTGCCACATTAATGTTCTTATCTGCATAAATCTCAGGTTGACTGCAGGGAAAGAAGAATATCCTGAGTCAGGTGAAACTCTGATCAACCATTTTACAAGACTTAAGAAGGTAATTATCAATAATGTGTGTAAATCCAATGTTTGGTCCCTTTGCCATACAATGCACTCAGTGTTAACCACATTTAACCTTCCTATATCTGTCTCATTCTTAATTTCTGTAATCCGCATTGAGACCAAACCTGGCAAAAAGCAGAATATCAAATATTTATAAATAATGACTTATTTAATAAATAAATAAGCCAAAAAAAGCAGCAGAAGTAGGCACAGGGAAATTTACACCTGTATTATATAAACTGTACAGCGGGAGCCACACAGTTGATAAAATACCATTTATCTCTGTCCCAAAAGAACTTGCGTGTGTGTTTCAGAATACACACAATTTTTTTGTGCAGGGTGCCAAATATTTTCCATACATATTTTAGAAAACTTTACAGACATATTTTGCACGTGAAATAATTATGAGATGTGCACTTAATTACCGCAGCTTATGCATCGATGCAGGTGTTTTATAATGTGTGCATGTACTCCACTTATGAAAATACTTACTTGTGCACATACTTTTAATAACCAGCTCACCAACACCTCTACCAGTTCGCCCAGACCCTGCAACACTTCACCCAGACATTCCTCCCAAATACTGCAGAGAAAAGAAGTAGAATTTCAAATCTGCAACACAATTAGCAGGTGTAAACGTGTGCATAAAAGTTTGGTAATGTATGTGGGTATACTACTTACAAAATACCAACTTGTGTGCAAACATCTGAGTCCTGCCCCATAATGCCCCTAAATAGCTTCTTTTTTACCCTTTAACAGGTACGTATGATGCTGCTGGGTCGCGCAAACGACAGCCATTTTAAAAGCGTTACGAGCGCCGGGCCTATTTTAAAAAGGCCCGATGACACACATATAGCCCCGCGACGTGTGCAAGTCCCGGGGCTTTACAAAAGGGGTGGGGCGTGGGTGGGGCATGGTGGGGCGGGGCGGGTCAGGTTCCCGGCACAGCGACCATATTTGCCGCTGTACTGGGATCGCATGCCGGCAGTCGGCCGGCGCACGCAACTTACGCTTGCCCAGAAGCAGACACAAAAGGTAAAATAAAGGTCAGGACGGGGTTAGAGTAGGGCTAGGGGGGGGAAGGTTAGGGGAAGGGGTGGGAAGGTCAGGCTAGGGGGAACGGAATGGGGGAAGGCAGCGCACATGTTATAAAATCGCCGGGTAGTGCGCACCTGTAGGCCACGTGTGCTTCATTTAAAATCTACCCCAATGCTACTTACACTCCTAACTTCCAATTTTATGCACCGAATCAGTCTGAAAATAACCCCTAAAAATTGGTCATTTTGCTTTTTATCAATAATTGTTTTGAAATTGTATATAAAACACTTTTAAATAAGAAAAGAAAAGCAGATAACAATAAAAAAACCTAAGGATGAGCACAGCTGAATATGAGACAGGCCTTTAATATAATATATTTAGGAACCCTTGTTTTCACTTTTTATTTTATTTTGCCTGAGAATTTCAATGTTAGAACAAAAATGAAATTTGTGGAAAAATTACTTTTCTATTGATTTTACTCCTGTGTATTATAGCAAAGTCCTTTTTCCACTGATTTGTTTTGTTATAACATTGAAAATTCCCAGACAAAATAAAATAAAAACCGAAAATGAAGAACACTAAGGGGTAGATTTTCAGACCGCGCGAATAGGCGTACTTTTGCTGGCGCATCAGGCGCAAGCAAAAGTAAGCTGGATTTTAGTAGATACGCGCGGAGCCGCGCGTATCCACTAAAATCCGGGATCGGCGCAAGGCTATGGATTTTGTATAGCCGGCGCGCGCCGAGCCGCGCAGCCTACCCCCGTTCCCTCCGAGGCCGCTCCGAAATCGGAGCGGCCTCGGAGGGAACTTCCTTTTGCCCTCCCCTCACCTTCCCCTCCCTTCCCCTACCTAACCCACCCACCCGGCCCTGTCTAAGCCCCCCCCCCCTTACCTTTGTCGGGGGATTTACGCCTCCCAGAGGGAGGCGTAAATCCCCGCGCGCCAGCGGGCCTCCTGTGCGCCGGGACGCGACCTGGGGGCGGGTCCGGAGGGCGCGGCCACGCCCCCGGGCCGCCCCGGGCTGTAGCCACGCCCCGGGCCCGCCCCCGGAATGCTCCCGACACGCCCCAAAAAATGCCGCGCGGTTCGGGCCCGCCCCCGACACGCCCCCCTCCGAAAACCCCGGGACTTACGCGAGTCCCGGGGCTCTGCGCGCGCCGGTAGGCCTATGTAAAATAGGCTTACCGGCGCGCAGGGCCCTGCTCGCCTAAATCCGCCCGGATTTGGGCGGATTTAGGCGAGCAGGGCTCTTAAAATCCGCCCCTAAATATATTTATGCACCTAAGTATGAGATATAAATAATTAAAAAAATAAAATAAAACTTGGAAGGTGAACAGTTGTAAAACTCATCCACCCTCCAAGCCACGAGAGGGCAATTTTCAAACTGCCAGCATTACGGGAAGGTCCTCGGGTACTTTATAGCCGTGCAGTTTGCACCAAGTTTCAAAGGAAAACTTTGCGCTTCCTTTCACTTTGGAAAATGCAAACTGAAAAAGGACCTGCAGAGAAGTCCACCTCCTTCATCTGCAGATCACTTTTCCTGACCAAAAATACATGTGAAATGTTAAAAATCCAAAACTATGCATGTAATTTTCTCCCATAACTTAACTCCACCCTGGTAATGCCTCCACTATAATGCAGGTAAAACACACAACTCTTTTCCCTAAAAACAGGGTGGGCAATGTTCAGAAAGGCATTTTGTGTGGGTGAAATGCAATTTTGCCTGTGGAAATCATCTTGCAAATTGCCCTCTGAAGTGTAGGTACGGTGTTCCACAAGCAGTGTGTACTTTCTGATGCTTTGGGTGGAGGCAGTCCTGTGGGGCAGGGGATGCCGACATTGTCGATAGTTTGCAGATTCAAAACTGTAAGGGGCGGATTTTAAAAGGCGCGCGAATAGCCTACTTTTGTTTGCGCTCCAGGCGCAAACAAAAGTACGCTGGATTTTAGTAGATACGCGCGGAGCCGCGCGTATCTGCTAAAAACCTGGATCGGCGCGCGCAAGGCTATGGATTTTGTATAGCCGGCGCGCGCCAAGCCGCGCAGCCTACCCCCGTTCCCTCCAAGGCCGCTCCGAAATCGGAGCGGCCTCGGAGGGAACTTTCCTTTGCCCTCCCCTCACCTTCCCCTACCTAACCCACCCGCCCGGCCCTGTCTAAACCCCCCCTTACCTTTGTCGGGGGATTTACGCCTCCCGGAGGGAGGCGTAAATCTCCGCGCGCCAGCGGGCCTCCTGCGCACCGGGCCGCGACCTGGGGGCGGGTACGGAGGGTGCGGCCATGCCCCCGGACCGCCCCGGGCCGTAGCCACGCCCCCGTACCCGCCCCCAAAACGCTGCCGACACGCCCCCGAAACGCCACGACGACCGGGCCCGCCCCCCCGACACGCCCCCGACACGCCCCCCTCGGAGAACCCCGGGACTTACGCAAGTCCCGGGGCTCTGCGCGCGCCGGGAGGCCTATGTAAAATAGGCTTCCCGGCGCGCAGGGCCCTGCTCGCGTAAATCCGCCCGGTTTTGGGCGGATTTACGCGAGCAGGGCTCTGAAAATCCGCCCCTATGTGTTGTTATGAACGGGAATACTACCTGCAGAAAAAAGGAGCTGCAAATTTCTGCAGTAATATTTTCAAAGGACAATTTACAAAGGGAAGGTATATTCATACCTTCAAGTTAAGAACTGATGTAAGCTAAGGGTGTGCAGGGAAAATTCTTTTTCATTTTGCTTTTTTCATTTCCAGTTGTTTGTTTTTTTTGTTTGTTTGTTTATGTCTTGGTTTGAATAATGTTTATTTTGATTTGTTTACAGAATAAAAAAAACCCTTAGAGAAGTAAAACTAGAAACTGCCCTCCCCCATACCAAAACAGCAAATTTAATCCCTTTCTTCCACAAGGCCTTCATCAATAGCCCCTTACCCCATTCAGAAATCTCTTACTCCATAGTTTGGGCCTGAGAAATAGAAAGGGGCAGGTGTAAACCCAAGATGTTTTGGCCCTGCTGTGTCCCACTCTGTAAGAAAGACCTTAAAACCTGTTTATTACTGAGGATTACTCAAGCAAATCTGAACAATGACTGTTTTACCTATAGTTTTATCACTTGACGACAGCACCCCATACCAGGAGAGTAGAGCGATGATGTTACGAACTGTCTTAGCTAGTTTTTATTCTTCTTCCCATTTGTTTTGATTTAATTACTGTTAGATTTTAAGTACTACCCCAGGAAGTACTTTTAGGATCATTTAGGATGTATTTTAGTTTGCTATGATGTATTTTTAGCCGTAATAGTGCATTTTAGATTAATAGTAAATTTAAATGTATTTTAGATTTTAAAATGTTTTTAGGTTTAATTATGTATTTTAGGCTTATTAATTGTATTTTAATGTATTTTAGGTGTAATACTATACTTTAAAATGTATTTTAGGTTTATTAATTTTGTATGATATATTCAGTTGTATGTTTTATTTTGTTGTGAACCGTTACGATGGATCCCTAGTGATGGTATATAAAACTTAATAAATCTAAATCTAAATAGCACCATCATGCACCATTTTATTGCTCAGCCATACAGCATACAGCTGGACATCAAAATGGCGCCAGTCTCAGGGTTACCCACATCCATTTGCAAAGTAGGACCCAGAGGAGCAGGAGCAGGGTTGGTGCATCCCAATAGGCAAACTAGGGAGTCATCTAGGGCATCAGCCATCAGGAGGCAGCAAAGAGCAGCCATTTGGGGCTGTGAGCGGAGCCTATCCCATTTGCAGATTAGAGAAGCAGAGTCTCAGTGGGCCAGTGTGTGTGTGTGTGTGTGTGTGTGTGTGTGTGTGTGTGAGTGTGTGTGTGTGTGTGAGTGAGAGGGATTGTGTGTGTGTGTATTAGAGAGCATTGCAATGGTGTTAGTAAGAAAGAGGGAGGGAGCCTATGTAAGGATATATGTGTGAATGAGACAAGGAACCTAAGTGTGCTGAAGAGAGGGGACCTATCTGAATGTGGTCAAGGCTGGAGCCAGGGCCTGGACCGGGAAGGGGGAGGGTCGGGCGCAAGACAGAAGGTTTGTCTAGGGCGCATAATACCCTTGAATTGGCCCTTGGCAGGAGTGATTGGGGATGATTCCTGCCTCTTTCTTCTTTACAGATTCAAGGAAGAGATTAACAGATCTCTGGTGGGTGTGTGTGTGTGTGGGGGGGGGGGGGGGGGGTAATTCTGGAGGCTCTTTTTTTGTTGACGTTGAAAAATAAGTCAATAAAGATAAAAATATTCAAAGGTTTTTTTTTTATTTAAATAAAAAAATGTTTCATTAAGTTTTTCATTTCATTTAAAAATGAATGCACATACCCAATGCAAAGTCTACAGGTAAAAAGTACACACCGACTTTGCACCAATGTGGATAGTTTTAAAAAATTTAACTCCTTTGTTACAAGGTGTGAATGAGTAAATGTTTCAGGTTTTTATGGTTTTTCTTTTCTCCAGACATTTTGAGATTTTTTTCCTAACATTTTTTTCAGGTTTTGATATGAAACTCAGATGTTAATTTGTCAAATTGCGACTTTGAAAAGAGAAGTCTTCATATCGCTACACTTCAGATGTATTTTCCTTAGTTGAATGTTTCCTTAGAGTTCTGTGGCAAAGGGCTAGAAATGGAACAGAAGAACCAGACCGCAATGAAGGAATTTGTTCTCCTGGGCCTCACAGAACGTGAAGAGCTTAGAGGTCCTCTCATTGTAGTGTTCCTGGCCATGTACCTGATGAACCTGCTGGTGAATGGAACCATGATCTCAGTAATTAGTGGGAACTCCCAGCTCCATACTCCCATGTATTTCTTTCTCTGCAACTTGTCCTTTGTGGACATGTGTTTCAGTTCTGTCACTGTCCCCAAAATGTTAAGCAACCTCATCTCTGACAAGAACACCATCTCTTTCTCTGAATGTATAGCCCAGCTCTATTTTTTCTTTGTCTTTGCTACTATAGAATGTGTTCTCCTTTCCATCATGGCATATGATCGTTATGTTGCCATCTGTAATCCACTGCATTATATCACAATAATGAACAAGAAGACATGGGTAAACATGTCGGCTGCTTCTTTCATCATTGGATTTTTACATCCTTTGCTGCATACACTGTTGGTATGTCGGCTCTCCTTTTGCAGCTCCAACAAGATTCAACATTTTTTCTGTGATCTCACACCACTGCTACAGCTCTCCTGCACAGACACCTCTGTCAATGAGCTGTTGATCTTCACAGAGGCCTCACTGATAGTAATGCTGCCCTTTCTGATCATCCTGATCTCTTACATCCGCATCATCAATACAATCTGGAAGATCCCATCTGCTGGTGGAAGGTATAAGACCTTCTCTACTTGCTCGTCTCACCTCACTGTGGTGATCCTCTTCTATGGGACACTTATTTTCATGTATTTCAGGCCTTCTTCCAGTTATTCCTTGGAAAAGGACAAGATCACCAGTGTTGTGTACAACGTACTCTCTCCCATACTTAACCCATTCATCTACAGCCTGAGGAACAGGGATGTAAAGATGGCACTGAAGAAAGCTCTACAGACAAAAGTGTATTCTTCTAAAGGAAGGATGCCCAGATTCACAAAATGAAAGACTTGTTTTCTTCCTAATTGACTTCTACCCAAAAAATAGATAGAAGAGACTTAAGTTCCATCTTGGCTCTAATATGAATATAACTTGAACAGAGTGTTTCAAGTGTCTTAAATTTCATCCTGACTCTTCCTCAGCTCAGATAATCTTCAATTATTACAAGTAAAAGCTACAAATTTACCCAACCATGTCTTCATATCTTAATGCTAACTGAAATCAAATTTGTATTGGATTAAAAGTGTCAATATTCCCTACTGATAAATTTCAGGAAATTCATTAACAAATGCAGCATTAGGGGAATGTTATTAGTTCCAGGTAAATGCACAATGAGTTATGAAATTCACCTATAATTTTGAGCTTATTTGCCTTGTCATTACATCATAAATTACATCATGCAGAAAACCAATCAAAATACAGTGTGTGTATGTGTCATTGTATGTCATAGAGAAGCAGGCTGAGAACAAGGGAATCCTGGGTTCAAATCCTGCTGATGCTCTTTGTGACTTTGGACAAGTCAATTCACCCTCAATTCCCACATACAAATATAGAACCTGATTTACACACATTTTAGCTTGGGAAACAAGGGGCTATATCCCTGACAGACCTATCAGCATCACTTATCCGGATATGAGCCAACAGCCTCCCCCAAGTACCCAGATGAGTTTAGACTTACCTTGGTGCGTGTTGGCGAAGCAAAAGACTATTTCTTTTTTATTTTTAGGTGCAGGCACAGCAGCACTGAAAACTTAACTCCATCTCTGACTCCGCAGTTAAGTTTCCAGTATTACGATTTATTCATAGTTATAGGATGCAGCTTAAATTCTCAATAAAACGTATTTGTGTTAGGCAGTCTTATAGGGACAGGTAGGCCCCATTTAGTGTAAGAGCATAATAAGAATTTAGTACTGAGAATATGGTGAAATATGTTGCAAAATAGCGAAAAAGGATGTTAGAGAGAAAAGAACAGCTTATACTCCAATATTATAGTACATAGAAACATAGAAATGACTGCAAAAATGGACCAAATGGTCCATCCAGTCTGCCCAGCAAGCTCATGGCAGTTTGTTCTGTGCCGTCTAGGTTACCTCATTCTTATCTGTTTCCCAGACCATAAAAGTCAGGGCCCTCGCTGGTTGCTGTTTCAATCCAATTCCCATTACCCCCATGCTTATCAGTTTCCTACATTAGCCCTTGTTTATTGCTGTTGAATCCAGTTCCCTGTTATGCCTTGCTGTTGAAGCAGAGCGCAATATTTGGGTTGCATCAAAGTATCAGTCTTATTGGTTAAGAGTAGAGATGTGAATCGTGTGATCGATTGTCTTAACGATCGATTTCGGCTGGGAGGGGGAGGGAATCGGATCGTCGCAGTTTGGGTTTTTTAAATATCGTGTAAATCGAAAACCGGCACACTAAAACATCGCTAAAACCCACCCCGACATTTTAAAATAAATCCCCCACCCTCCCGAACGCCCCCAAAATGCCTTATATTACCTGGGGTCCAGAGGAAGGGTCCCGGTGTGATCTTTTACTCTCGGACCTCCGTGCGTTGTAGAAATGGCGCCGGCGCCAGTTTGTTTTTTTGTCCCCGACGGCAGGAGCGTAGGAGATCGCTCCCGGACCCCCACTGGACCCCCAGGGACTTTTGGCCAGCTTGGGGGGGCCTCCTGACCCCCACAAGACTTGCCAAAAGTCCAGCGGGGGTCCGGGAATGACTTCCTGCAGTCGAATCGTGTTGCCGTACGGCCAGCGCCATTTTGCGCAAAATGGCGCTGGCCGTACGGCAACACGATTCGACTGCAGGAGGTCGTTCCGGACCCCCGCTGGACTTTTGGCAAGTCTTGTGGGGGTCAGGAGGCCCCCCCAAGCTGGCCAAAAGTCCCTAGGGGTCCAGCGGGGGTCCGGGAGCGATCTCCTACCGTGAATCGTTTTTTCCGTACGGAAAAACGATTCGACTGCAGGAGGTCGTTCCGGACCCCCGCTGGACTTTTGGCAAGTCTTGTGGGGGTCAGGATGCCCCCCAAGCTGGCCAAAAGTCCCTGGGGGTCCAGCAGGGGTCCGGGAGCGATCTCCTACCGCGAATCGTTTTTCCGTATGGAAAATGGTGCCGGCCATACACCGTATGGCCGGCGCCATTTTCCGTACGGAAAAACGATTCGCGTGCAGGAAGTCGTTCCCGGACCCCCGCTGGACTTTTGGCAAGTCTTGTGGGGGTCAGGAGGCCCCCCCAAGCTGGCCAAAAGTCCCTGGGGGTCCAGCGGGGGTCCAGGAGCGATCTCCTACACTCCTGACGTCGGGGGACAAAAAAACAAAATGGCGCCGGCGCTACCATTGACCTGTCATATGACAGGTCAAAGGTAGCGCTGGCGCCATTTCTACAACGCACGGAGGTCCGAGAGTAAAAGATCATACCGGGACCCTTCCTCTGGACCCCAGGTAATTTAAGGCATTTTGGGGGGGTTCGGGAGGGTGGGGGATTTATTTTAAAGGGTCGGGGTGGGTTTTAGGGTTGTTTTAGTGTGCCGGTTTTCCCGCCCTCCCCCTTCCCCTCCCCCTTCCCCCGATTTACGATTTTTTGACGATAAATCGGGGGAATTGTTATTGTATCGCGGCTCTAACGATTTTTGACGATTTAAAATATATCGGACGATATTTTAAATCGTCAAAAAACGATTCACATCCCTAGTTAAGAGTAGTAATCACTGCATCAACAAGGTACCCACATACTTGTTTCCCCAGACTGTAAAAGTCGGGGCCCTCAGATGCTGATGAATCCAATTCCCCTTTTCCTGAAGCAGAGAGCAATGGTGGAGTTGCATCAACAGTATCAATGCTTATTGGTTAAGAGTGACTGCCACACCATCAAGTTACTCCATGCAGTCTTTTCTTTATTTCCATCCTTTAGACTTTAAGATTCCACAATATTTATCCCATGCCCTTTTCTTTCATTGTTTTGGTTTTCTCCACCTCCTCCAGAAGGGCATTCCAGGCAACCACTACCCTCTCTGTGAAGAAATATTTTCTGATATTGGTTCTGAGACACCCTCCTTGGAGTTTCATTTTGTAACCCCTAGTTCTACTGATATGTGTAAGAGAGAATATTTATACAACATGGTGATTACAAGTAATAAGTACCAAAGACAAGAACCCACCATTCTTCCTAGTCAGTTAGTTTGGCAATATTTCAAGGAGGGCTAGTAGATAAAGAAACCTGTTCAGCGCATGTGCCATCAAAAAGGCATAAATCCATGACACACAAAAGAATGGACTGACTTTGCTGAGAGCTGAACCAGGAGAGATTAGCATGAAAAAAACTATCAATGACCTGGAGTTCCCAGTATCATTTCAGCCTTCCTAATTGATAATGCTTGTGGCCATTGACTGCAGAGATAAGAGGGCACTCATTCAGGAAAATGGCAGCTAGGCCTTCGTCTGTTAGCTGGGGAAGATTGTTTACCTTGCTTACATGCTGATATATAACCTGTTTTGCTTGATATATTCAGACATTCTTATAAGTGTCTGTACATATATTACACAGAAAAAATATAACTTTTCATATTTTCATGTAAGACATAGGTGTTATTATTTTCTTGGTGTGTTTGTGTGACCCAGACTACAAGGCAACCCTCCCTCCCATCCTTCCACCCTCTACAGGAGGGCAAAAGATGTGGCTAAGATCAGTATCAGCAAAAATTCAGAGAGATCTATACTCAAGCAGCATTTTAGGAAAGTCATAACAACAACCACACCTCTTGTAGATTTTGACCAAACCTTGCCCAAGAGAGAAGGTACACTTAGTTAATGGATAAGGTTGAACAAAGCAGTGGATCAGTGATGGTGCTTCCATTAGGCAAACTAGGAAGTCATCTAGAATGCCAAACGATTAAGGATGTCAAAATTCCAGCAGTGCAATGCCAAGAGGAATGCTATGTCAAAAACAATACCATAGAATGTAGCACTGAGTTGGATCTACTGCAGCTGGTAGGAGGGAGTGCTGTGCTGGAGCTGCAGCTAGTAGCTAAGTTGGGGGAAGAGGGGAAAAGACTAAATGTTTGCCTAGGGCATCAAATTCTCTTGCATTGGTCAAAGAGTGGATCTTTTTAATGAGTATTTACAGCAGCAGTGACGGAGACTCAATGACCCAAAACATGAAGTTACAATGATGTTTGTAAGAAACTGTCCTCATCTAGAGCTTGCAAGATCATTTAGATGTCATCCACTAAGTGAGATCTAGGAAATGTTTGATGCTTTTCAGAGCTAGCAGAAAACCATTTGCCTAAGGAAAGTGGATAAGCAGGCTAAGATATTGGTAATCCTAAGGTTATCAAAGTGATCTCAACAAAGTAGCAAGGAAACAGTCTAGTGAGGCATAGACAAATGAGGCAGCCAATCCAGATTCAGACAAGTTTGAAAAAATTATGAAAATGCTAGAAATAAAGTTGTATCTTCTGAATGAGGGAAAATAAATATGTGCTTCCAACAAGACCCCAACAGAGAGTTGCAATGTCAAAGTGGGATCAGTGAGTATCTATTACAGTGGAGCTATGTGGGTGTTATGCATAGGAAGAGTCAGAGGCACTTTATTGGGGAAATTTACTCAACCCTTCCCTTCACATGTGAAACTATTAGTCTTGCACATTATCTAAACCTATGCACATTCTTTTATAAGCATCATCAGTGTCATGTAAAATACAACCAATCATATGACTATTAATTCAGATAAGAAATCACTGCTGTTAAATCACTGTTAAAGGGCCTATAAATACTGTGTGCAATTTACATTAGTCTATTATCAACTTCTTAATATAGAATTTTTACCATAAACTAATTCTGGGCATTTACCAGATACTTCCCAGTTCTCAACACTAGCAAAACTACTTGTGCTGTGCTTTTCTGTTGCAAGCAGATCTGCTAGTCAAGGACACAAGTTAACTCTTTAACTGTCAACTGGCTTTAAGTCATATTCTTATACTTTTAATTGTCTTATCTCTAACTTATATTCTGTATCTCTCTGTGTATCACCTTGAAGTTTTCAAGCTACTTCTGTTAAAATAGGAGAAGGGAGAGAGGTCGAACAGCACAGAATCCTGTAATTTCTTCTACCAATACTGTGTCGCCATAATTTTTTGGCAGAAATATTACTTTCAAACAGGCTGATTCAGTAAAAATGCGGGAGAGCGAACGAACGCCCGCTCTCCCGGCGCGTGTACCGGCCACTCGCCGGTGCATGCGATACAGTATGCAAATGAGGTGGTGCAGTAGAATCGGGCAAGAGGAGGCGCTAGGGACACTAGCTCGTCCATAGCGACTCCTTTTAGCCCGGAATGGCGGCTGTCAGCGGGTTTGACAGCCGACGCTCAATTTTGCTGGTGTTGGTTCTCGAGCCCGCTGACAGCCACGGGCTCGGAAACCAGACGCCGGCAAAACTGAGCGTCCAGTTTTCGGCCCGACAACCGCGGGCCGAATTCAAATTTTTTTTTTTTAACTTTTTTTTACTCTTCGGGACCTCCGACTTAATATCGTCATGATATTAAGTCAGAGGGTGCACAGAAAAGCAGTTTTTACTGCTTTTCTGTGCAGTTTCCTGGTGCCGGAAGAAATTAGCGCCTACCTTTGGGTCGGTGTTAATTTCTGAAAGTAAAATGTGCGGCTTGGCTGCACATTTTACTTTCTGTATCCCGCGTGCATACCTAATAGGGCCATCAACATGCATTTGCATGTTGAGGGCGCTATTAGGTGCCGTGGGTTGGACACGCGTTTTCCTCCCCTTACTGAATAAGGGGTAAGGGAAAACATGCATCCAAGAGCAGGCTAACAGTGCACTCCGTCAGAGCGCACTGTATTGTATTGGCCTGAAAGGAAGTTATGTGCTGACCTTGTATCTTAAAAATGTAGTTCTTTTCTGTCTAACATGCTTGTTTGCCGTTTTAATACATACATTATCTGTACCATCTTATCAGTACTAACCAACCTCTGATCATTCTTTCACACAGAAATGCTGCCTATCTGATCCTATCACATACAGCTAGAAAATCTTTATGTCTCCTATCGCCTCTTACTAATATAATGTCATAGTTCCAGACATAAAACGTATGCCCATTACAGCAAGAATCATTTGCATTACAGGTGTTACCATTCAGGGCATGAATGTAGGCACTGTCCAAGTATTTCATTCAAGGACCCTCTCCCACCAGCTTCTTCCACAGAAAAATGCCAGCAGGAAATCTAACATGCCTGCATGGGAGGGGTATAGTTCATGCAAAAGTAAAGAAAACCCTGACATAGACAATGGTGATTTAAGTTGTCTTTATAATTCCTCTAAAGAGATATTGCCAGAGCCAAACAAAGCTATTTTCCAGCAAACACAGAAGTTGAGTAGACGTGGCAGTTTATTTGTTCAAAAGAGACTCTACATAGAGAAGTGTCTCTAAAATCTATTCTGGACACCAAATCAATGGCATGCATTAAGAGTCAGGCAGCTGAGAATATGCTCTTAGGGGCTTATTTTAAAAAAGTTTTTACATGCATAAAACTGGGTTATAATCAAGTAAATGCAATTTACTTGAGAAAGTGAGCTTTTGAAAATTGCTACTGTATATATATATGTCCATATGATTTTGCTTGACTAAGTGTACTTTACTCAAGTAATTGGCTTTTGAAAATTAACAACATTGTATGTTACATTTACGCACATAACACCTTTGAAAATTATCTCCTTTGAAAATTATCTCCTTAGAGAGGACTACTGACCACAAATGATGCTTACCAAACTGATGTTGTCATAGAGCACTGAGAAGGAAAGCAAACAAATTCAAAGAGAGTGTATGACCTAGATCTTGAAATATGGCAGTAAAGTTATTGTGCCTACTTCAGATGAACAAGGCAAAATGATGTTTTGATTATTGAGCTCCGATTAGCTTTCTAATTTATCACAACAGAGAGAATAGAAATCTCATATGTGATGAAGAAGAGTGTAGTGATGGGAGAATACTACCATCCACATGGCCAAAATGATCAGATGGATGATTAAATACTATGGAAATTTAAGGAAGCTAACAAATTTGCAGCACAGAAATAATGGGAATTTTTAATTTCCCCAGTATTGACAGGGTAAATGTAACATCAAGACATGCTAGGGAGGTCAAGTTCCTGGATAGATTAAATGACTTCTTCATGGACCAATTGGTTCAGGAACCAACAAGGGAGAGCCATTTTAGATCTAATTCTTAATGCAATGCAGGATTTGTTGAGAGAGATAATGGTGTAGGGACCGCTCTGCAACAGTGATCATAGTGTGATCAAATTTGATGTAATGACTGGAAAGGAGACATTAAGTAAATCTGCAGCTCTAGCATTAATCTTTCAAAAGGGAGACTTTTATAAAATGAGGAAAATAGAAAAACTGAAAGATGCAGTTACAAAGGTTAAGAGTGCATAACTGGCATGGACATTGTTTTAAAATACCATCTTAGAAACCAAGTCCAGATGTATTTCATTCATTAAAAAATGTCAAAGGAAGGCCAAAAACTGACAGAATGGTTAAAAGATGAGGTGAAAAAAGCTATTTTAAAAAAATTGGAAGAAGGATCCATTTGAAGAAACGTGAAAAGCATACACATTGGCAAGTTAAATGTAAAACATTGACAAGAGGCTAAGAGAGAATTTGAAAAGAAGCTGGCCTTAGAGGCAAAAACTCATATAAACCTTTTTAAATATATCGGAAACAGGAAATCTGTGAAGGAATCAGTTGGATGTTAGATGATCAAGAAGTTAAAGGGGCACTTAGAGATAATAAGGACATTTCAGAAAGAATAAATGAATTATTTGTTTCACTGTTTACTAATGAGGATATTGAGGATTCTGCAAATGGTTTCCAAGGATGATAATTCAGGTGAACTGAATCAAATCATGGTGAACCTGGAAGATATGGAAGGGCAGTTTGACAAACTGAAGTGTAGAAAGCTACCCAGATCAGATGGTATATACCCCAGGGTTCTGAAAGAACTAAAAAATGAAATTTCAGTTATATTACTAGTAATTTGTAGAGATGTGAATCGTGTGATCGATCGTCTTAACGATCGATTTCGGCTGGGGGGGGGGGGGAATCGGATCGTCGTGGTTTTATTTTTGTAAATATCGTGTAAATCGTAAATCAGGGGAGGGCGGGAAAACGGCACACTAAAACATCCCTAAAACCCACCCCGACCCTTTAAAATAAATTCCCCACCCTCCCGAACCCCCCCAAAATGTCTTAAATTACCTGGGGTCCAGTGGGGGGGTCCCGTTGTGATCTTCCACTCTCGGGCCATGGGTGCGTTGATAGAAATGGCGCCGGCGCCATTTTGGTTCCTGTCCCCTGACGTCACGAGCGTAGGAGATTGCTCCCGGACCCCCGCTGGACCCCCAGGGACTTTTGGCCAGCTTGGGGGGGCCTCCTGACCCCCACAAGACTTGCCAAAAGTCCAGCAGCACCGGCCATACGGCAACACGATTCGAGTGCAGGAGGTCGTTCCCGGACCCCCGCTGGACTTTTGGCAAGTCTTGTGGGGGTCAGGAGGCCCCCCTAAGCTGTCCAAAAGTCCATGGGGGTCCAGCAGGGGTCTGGGAGCGATCTCCTACGCTCGTGACGTCAGGGGAGAGGAACCAAAGTGGCGCCAGCGCTACCTTTGCCCTGTCATATGACAGGGCAAAGGTAGCGCCGGCGCCATTTCTATCAACGCACCCGTGGCCCGAGAGTGGAAGATCACACCGGGACCCCCCCACTGGACCCCAGGTAATTTAAGGCATTTTGGGGGGTTTGGGAGGGTGGGGGATTTATTTTAAAGGGTCGGGGTGGGTTTTAGGGTTGTTTTAGTGTGCCGGTTTTCCCGCCCTCCCTCTTCCCCTCCCCCTTCCCCCGATTTACGATTTTTGACGATAAATCGGGGGAATTCCTATTAAATATTGCCTCTAACGATTTTTGACGATTTAAAGTATATCGGACGATATTTTAAATCGTCAAAAAACGATTCACATCCCTAGTAATTTGTAAACTATCATTAAAATTGTCCAATGTCCATTGTGGCCAATGTAACCCCAATATTTAAAAAGGGCTCCAGCAGAGATCCAGGAAACTATAGACCAGTGAGCCTGACTTCAGTGCTAGGAAAAATCATGGAAACTATTCTAAAGATCAAAATCACAGAACACATAGATAGACATGGTTTAATGGGACTCAGCCAGCATGATTTACACAAGGGAAGTTTTCCCTCACAAATGTGTTACATCTTTTGAAGTGTTTAATAAACATGTGGATAAAGGTGAGCCAGTAGATATTCAGAAGGCATTTAACAAAGTCCCCATGAGAGTCTCCTAAGGAAATTAAAAATATTATGGGATACAAATCAATGCCCTTTTGTGGATTGCAAACTGGTTAAAATATAGGATTAAATGATCAGTTTTCTCAGTGGAGAAAAGTAAATAGTGGAGTGCCTCAGGGATCTGTACTTGGACTGGTGCTTTTCAATATTTTTCTAAATGATCTGGAAAGGGATATAACAAGTGAGGTGACCACATTTTCAAATGACTCAAAATTATTCAGAGTTGTTAAATCACAAGTGAATTGTGATAAACTGCAGGAAGACCTAGCAAGACTGGAAGTCTGGGCACATGAAAAATAATCTATTCTCAGTTTTCCCACAGGACTGAGGGTTACTAAATTATTTCCCTGCAATAGAATTGATAGTACTAATACATAGGAACTGAGCTCAACTATTAACTAAACAGGTTAATCCACAAAGTTTTAATTTCTCCACAGCCAAGTTGCTTTAATCAGGGAAACTTATCTTTCATGCATTGAGGGAACATCAGTACATAATTAAGATCTCTCTCCTAACTACTAAGTCCAGTCCCAAAACCCGGCTGCCACTTAGCATTTAAACCAGGCTCAATTGCTTCTTTTATAGCTTCAAAGTTTCAATGGAAAAAAAAAACAAAAAAAACATCCAGCAGGCTACATCTGCACTTTGTGTATCCATCTAAGCCAGGCAATTAACACAAGGCAATGCTGCTTCAGGGGTCGCATGAAAAGTCTCAGAGCCCAAACAAAACACAAAAGTAAAACAAACATTCCATAAAGTTTAGCTGCTCTCTGTGCCCTCGACTAAAATAACCTAGCAGTTAAGACAAGGCTGCTCCGGCCTCAGTTTCAAAGTTTCAAAAACTATTCAGAAAAATAAACATTCAGGAAGCCGCAGTCACTCACTGTTCGTCTATATCAGTACAGCAATTAAAGCAAGGTAAGGCTGCTCAGGTGCAGCTCCAAAGTATCAGAGCTGTCAGTGTAGAAAAAAAAAACATTCCAGAAAACTGCAGCATTGCTTTCTAATTCCTAGGCAGCAGGCAAACAGGTAACTGCTTCACTTATTAGTCCCTAACAAGTCTGCTTTTAGATAGCATGAAATGCCTTACTGGCAGAGAGGCACCTTCTCTGTAATATTTCAAGTTCTGTTTGTTTAATTCACTCAACATACAGATGTTTCCAGTTCTGTGGGGCTGCAGTATAAGTATCACAAAATACCAGAAAAAAAACCTCTTAGCTTCATGGCATTTCTTCGCAAGCTAAATTCCCGTTAATTGGTTTACCTAGGAAATTAAGTTTCTGTTTTAACCATTTGGGAACAAATGTCACTTATTTTTTACCTTTCTGCTACCCCTCAAATTTGATTCTGTGAATTATCAATTAATTCATACACAACACAGAATCACAACCACATGCTCTCGCTCTCACACATTCATAATGTTTCTCACATACACATGCTCTCTCTAACACACACACACACACACACACACACGATTTATATACAAATATAAAACACAAGCAGCTCCACTGGGAGCTGCAGGGTGAGCCTGTTCTGATGCTACTCCTCATGTGCCAGCCCCATGGTATTAAAATCTTGCGGAACTAGTACTTCTTCTATGCTGATCTCGTACATCATGAGATCAGCATTAAGCATCTGCTGGCTGAAGGTGTTTGCATGCTATAGGCCTGCACACATGGTGGATCAGGAGCACGGGCTCCCTCCTGATAAAATGATCCTTTTATTTTGACCGCTGGTGGGATGGGGTCCTCTGCAGCCTCACAAGCCTTCTCCACTTCTCAGCTGCTAGTGGGATTAGGTCCACTGGCAGCCTCTCAGCCCTCTTCCTTTTTTGCTTGCATGTGGGATGGGATCCACTGGCAGCCTCACAGGCTGCATCCCCTTCTCGGCATACTATGGCTTCATGGGCCTTGTCCTTATCTCCTCTGCCACCATTCTCTTGGGTGTGCACATCCTGTAGTGCTGGGCATGGCCACAGCAGCCCTGCGACAGTGCCTCTCTTCTTGGGCTATCAGGCAATGCTGATTGGGTAGGCCATGTCCCACCTTTTGCTATGCTACTGCCTCAGTTAATCACACAGAACACAGCTAGACCCTTTCAATACAGAATAAGGGATCACTAAGACATATGTGCAGATGAAAATTGTAATGGAAGCTGCAAAAAGCCAGAATCTGCATGCATTGCAACACTGGAGAAAGAGGAACAGAAATAAATCTGTACTGTGCAACATAGTGTAGGAACCCCTTAGATTCTACACCAAATAATATGTCATCTTTGAATCGGGACATACATTGAAGTATTAAGGAGTCACTATGACTCATTTATAAGTGCGCTCTTTTGGAAGGTTATTATAATGGATTGTGCTGCTAGTATGTATAAAGATCTCTAAAGCAGGGGTTCCCAAAACTGTCCTGGGGACACTGCAGCCCATTAGGGTTTTAGGATATCAACAATAAGATCAATTTGTTTATACTGAGTCTCCATGATTTGCAAATTTATCTCAAGCATAGTCATTGTGCATATCATGAAAACCAGACTAGCTGTGAGGTCCCCAGGACAGATTTAGGATTCCCTGCTCTAGAGTTGATGGAGAAGCATGCAGGCAGCTTGGAGCTGTAGTGTATAAGAGACCTTCTGCAAACCTAAGGCAGGTGTAAGGAGTGGTATGAGCCCTTGATGCTGTGGCGTAGTTGATGCTGCCTCATGGGTGAGCCCATGGGGCCTACACTGACAGCTGGAGAATGTGCTTTGAAGCTGGCCAGGCTGTAACTTCACCTGTACCAGCCACCTCTCCTGCAGGTTGAGCGCTTGGGTTCTGGTAGCTGGCAGGACTTAAGTAGTTCTGAGGGTGATCTAAAACAGATTCCAGAAACAGGCATAGAATTAGGGCATGTGGCAGACAGGGCATAGTCAAGATTCAAGGCAAGGTCAGGTCCAAGCAGCAAACGAGGCGTGGTTGAGTCTACAGCTGAGGTTAGAACTGAACAAGATTTGAAGAAACAAAACAGGTCAAGACGGGGGCTGGGAGAGAGAGAGAGGCAAACAGAGGTCCTGACTCCCAACCGGGAGTGAATTGGAACAGGTTCCGACAGAGCCCCAGCCACGGGCAGCCTGAACCCGTCCCTGACGTCATCAGCTGGGGACCTCAGAGGGGCTTTCTTAATCGGCCCTGCAGCGGAGCGCAGCCACCACCGGCGCGCTGCTTTGTTCAAGTTGGAACAAGACTAATACCTGATTGCTGTGGCAGCAGACTCAGTGCCTCCTTTAAGTAAGTCCTCTCTCTCCTCTTCATTTCATTGGGACTTTAACCTTTTTTTTTTCACATGGGGAAGAAGAGGAAATGTACTGTTCCAGTATTCCCCTCCATCCCTACAGTTCTTCCCTTCTCTGTATCCCAGTCTACGATTGATGGCTTTTTACAGCCAATGGGTATCAGTACTCCTACATGGACACCTCACATAGGCATGATGGCTGTGGGGCCCTCCATATCAGAGAATTCCACCTCCCTTAGCCCTGATATTCGGTTACCACCCAGGATGGAATCTGTGTACCAACAGGTTCACAGGAGAACCAAATGCAACCTAACAGTGTTGCACAGGATCCTCCTGTGGTGGAGGAACCTGTTCTTTTGGAATCCTCGGCAACGACACAAATATTCAACTCTACAGTGTTACCTTCCTATGGAGTGCTTTCTAGTCTGCCGGAGACAACAACGCAGATTACCCTGGAAACAGTGTGGACTACTATAAAAGGTTTAGAAATATCTCTTGGGACTAAAATTGAAACTATTACTAAGGCTGTTAGTGCTATTCAACCTCAGGTCGTGGGTCATGATGAAAATATTAAGAATAATATGGAATGTATTATAAAATTGGAAAAGCAATGTGATACATTAGGAAAATGTGATTTAGTGTTGATTAAAGGGCAAGAATTAAATCAGCGTAGGTTAGAAGCGCTAGAGAATAATTCAAGGGGGTTGAATTTGAGGATATTAAATTTTCCTAAGTCCTCCATTATTTCACCTATGGAGATGCTCAGGAAATTTTATGTGGAGGTACATAAGGTCCCACAGGATGCTATTCCCCCTATTACTAAGGCATTTTATATTTTCTCTAGACCTGTTGAACCTTTGGGTAATGAACCCTTAAGTAATCATCCCATGCAACCTAAATCTTTAGAAAATATAACAGCTTTACTTAATGATTCACAGATTGATATTGAGGGCTGTTCTACACTTTTGGTAGTATTTGCTCTGGAGTCTGACAGAATTTGGACTATGAAAATGTTTTTTCGAATCCCAGATAAAAGGTTTTGTGGTCAACAGCTAGCCATGTTTCCTGACTTAGCAAAAAACACTCAGAGGAGACAAAAAGGGTTTTTTTGCAAAAAAGACAGCGAGTGTTAAATATGGTAGCCACATTTCTTTTATATTACCCATGTAAATGCTTAGTTAAAATGGGCACCATTAAGTATATTTTCTTTGAACCCAACCAGTTAGAGGGGTTTCTGCAAAATAGGGAAGGTCCCATACCTATTTCCACTTAATATTGGTAATAGTGTTCATGAAATAGTGGTATCATAATGCTTTTTTTCTGGTCATATTTCCTTTTGTAAATTTCAATTGTTAAGCAGTCCCCCCTTAATAGAGGTTTCATTAGAACTATTGCTTCCATTGTCCTCTTGTATAACAATAATATCTGTGTTAGTTCTTTAATGTTCAGTATTTCATGAATGTCAAGATTTGACTATGTAAAGTGAAACATTTTTGAAAATAAAGAATTAAAAAAAAGAAAAAGAAAAAGACAAATGAAGCAAGGCAATACAAGACTCTGAGAAAAAGCAGAGAGACAAGATGAGGAAACAAAGGGAGGGACAGAACAATCAAGGTTAGATGAGGCACAACTGCAATGCAGAGGACCCATTGCTGAGGCAAGGAAGAATAGTCCTGGCTGGGTTTAAATACCCAGCCTCATGACATCATCAGGAAGCACCTGCTGAGGGGATTAATGAGGTGAGGCCTTGAAGAGGCACCTCATGGTGCACACATGCACCTAGGGAAGCCATGCGGTCAGTGGCCTGGAAGTTTCAGCAGCATCAGGGGAAGACTATGGTGAGTGCAGTCCATTGTAAGCCACCATGACCAGCAAACATAACAGCAGGGATGTATAGGCTTCCTCTGTCTCCCATAAAAAAGATTTAAGGAGTTGAAAGCATTTTTCTTCTTAAGGTCATGGACCAGGAGAAGATAGAGTTTCCCAAGATTATTTTTCAGAGAAGGATAAAGTCCTTTCGATATTTATTTATTTATCTGACTTATATTCTGTCTTTCAGGTACTTCAAAGCAGATTACATGTTGCGGTCCTGGTCGCGGGTCTCGCGACCGGGCCCTTACCTTCTCTCCCAGGCTGCCGGTGACAAGGTCCGCCACTCGTTGGGCCTACTCAGGCCTCTCTGTGGCGGCGTCTCCACGAGGGAGATGCCGCCGAGCTTCGGAACCAAGCCCCTCCCCTCCTAGGCGCACACGCACGTGAGGAGGGAGTATTTAAAGGGCTTTTCCCGCCAGACCATGGGCTGCCCCCAGAAGTGAAGTCAGACGCCGGCAGCGATTTAAGCCCGGCGTCTGACTGACCATGTTGCCTTGCAACGAGGTTCCCTGCCTAGGGTAGTTAGTTGCTGTGTTCCTGCTTTCCTGCCTTCATCTCTGCTTGGATCTTCAGTTTGTTCCTGTTCCTGGTCCTGCTTCAGTTCCAGCTCTGGATCTTCTGTTCCTGTTCCTGTTCCTGTCCCTGCTTCAGTTCCAGCTCTGGATCTTCTGTTCCTGTTCCTGTTCCTGTCCCTGCTTCAGTTCCAGCTCCGGATTCTTCGTGGCTCCTGATCCACTTCTGCTCCGGTCCATGGTTCCAGGTTTGGGATTCCTCTTGGCTTGCTTCCCTGGTTCCTGATTCCAGCTTGCTTCCGACTCCCCATGTCTGCCGCCTGCCTTGACTTCTGGTTAGTCTTCTCTTCAGCTCACTGCCGTCACCTAAGTCCCAGCGGTCCGGGTCCTCACGGGCTCCTCCCGGGGGGATCTCGGGCTTCCAGGGTGAAGACTTCGGCTCTACGTCCATCCTGGTTCCGCCTTCCAGCCTATTCCATCTCCATGGAGTTCTCTTATTCATCCATCCCACTCCGCCAGGCTGGTCCAAGGGTCCACCGTTCCATCCGCAACATTACATTCAGGTATTGTACTGTAGAGTTATGGTTCTTGGTTGCCAGAAAGAAATCATGGACTCATAAAACAGTCTGCTGAGATTATTTTCAAGGGAGGAGTTTTTATACTGACTTGTCCAGTCAATTTATATGATACCAAACTGGTACTAAACATTCTAAGGAGGAGTGAGAGTCAAACTGGTGCTGAAAAAAGAAGATAGAAGATGAGATTGTCTTGCTAAAGAGTAGAGCAGAGTCATTGGGGTCCCCAATAGAAACATAGAAATGACGGCAGAAGAAGACCAAATGGCCCATCCAGTCTGCCCAGCAAGTTTCGCACATAGTCACAGAAACTCCCATTCAGCTGTCCATTCAGAGATCCTACAGTAGAGAAGCAAGGGGATCGTGACTGTGTGATTTGTGCATATACAAATGGAAAAAATGGATCCATTACCAAATAAATTTTGAGATCCATATTCAGCGGCTGTGCAACTTGGCTTGTAGGAGATATCAGGCATTTTTACCACTGAATGCAACCAAATATGAATACTGACCCCACAAGAGGGGCTCCTACTTCATGAGATGGATGCTGACATGTATGTTTCAACAGAAAAACAAGATGATCTTTTTACCAGAATGACATTATGTGCCCAGGTTATCTGATATGCCTGTTTAAATAAGGGCTATAGCTTCTTTCTTTCCATGAGCTAAGTCTACCCAGGACAAGGAAAGGTCACAGAAGCAAAAACAACACAAATCTGCTATTCAAATTACATAGGTATGATGATATAGGTAATATTCTATAGTAGAGATGTGAATCGTGTGATCGATCGTCTTAACGATCGATTTCGGTTGGGGAGGGAGGGAATTGGATCGTCGCAGTTTTGTTTTTTTAAATATCGTGTAAATCGTAAATCGGGGGAGGGCGGGAAAACCGGCACACTAAAACAACCCTAAAACCCACCCCGACCCTTTAAAATAAATCCCCCACCCTCCCGAACCCCCCCAAAATGTCTTAAATTACCTGGGGTCCAGTGGGGGGGTCCCGGTGTGATCTTCCACTCTCGGGCCACGGGTGCGTTGATAGAAATGGCGCCGGCGCTACCTTTGCCCTGTCATATGACAGGGCAAAGGTTGCGCCGCCCGTATGGCCATATTGCCGTACTGCAAAATGGTGCTGGCCGTATGGCCGTATGGCCGGCGCCATTTTGCATTACGGCAACACGATTCGAGTGCAGGAGGTCGTTCCCGGACCCCCGCTGGACCTTTGGCAAGTCTTGTGGGGGTCAGGAGGCCCCCCCAAGCTGGCCAAAAGTCCCTGGGGGTCCAGCGGGGGTCCGGGAGCAATCTCCTATGCTCTTGACGTCGGGGGACAGGAACCAAAATGGCGCCGGCGCTACCTTTGCCCTGTCATATGACAGGGCAAAGGTAGCGCCGACGCCATTTCTATCAACGCACCCGTGGCCCGAGAGTGGAAGATCACACCGGGACCCCCCCACTGGACCCCAGGTAATTTAAGACATTTTTGGGGGGTTCGGGAGGGTGGGGGATTTATTTTAAAGGGTCGGGGTGGGTTTTAGGGTTGTTTTAGTGTGCCGGTTTTCCCACCCTCCCTCTTCCCCTCCCCCTTCCCCCGATTTACGATTTTTGACGATAAATCGGGGGAATTCCTATTATATATCGCCTCTAACGATTTTTGATGATTTAAAATATATCGGACGATATTTTAAATCGTCAAAAAACGATTCACATCCCTATTCTATAGCATTTCCTGTCCTGACAGCTGTGGGGAAGTGGGAAGGAGGTGCACTATATTAGACAGGTTACAGAACATCCTTATACTACTTACAGCCTAGTTATTCAGATAAACTTATCCAGTTTTCTTAGTCAATATATTTAGCAACACGGTCATACCGCTGAATATATCTAGCTATCTTAAAGTTAAATGGATAAATTTATCTGGTTTACTTCATGACAGCTGTACAGCTAACTCATCTTCTCCCAGTTAGCTCAGAACACCCCTAACATCCATCTAAAGTCTAGTCAAATAATTTACTCTCTGACTAGAATTTGACTGGATAAGAGCTCACATTTTCATTTAACCAGATTACATTGGAGATATCCATCACTCACTTTACATCATTCAGGTAACTTTCCCCCACTACCATGAAAGATTCAGAATTCCAGAAACAAATGGTTTACAGTGGACTCAAATAGGATAAAATCTGTATCCCAAAGACATCCATTTTTCACGATTGTGTAATCCAGATGTCCTTCCCAACTTGTATAAAGCATTCAGAAACCCAAGAATAAATGAATTACAATGGGCTCTGGTAGGATAAGACCTGTGATACAGAGACATCAACTCTCTCAAGTGACAGAAGTAAAAAAATGCCTTCTCTGTATTGGAAAATGAAGAAGCTCTAGCAATGGAAACTGAAGTGGTATCTGAAAGGAAAGAAGAAACTCAAAGTGCAAAAATTCCATAACACAACCAAAAACTGTAAGAAAAAGCTCATTGTGTTGGCAGACTCAACCATCAGAGACACTAACTTGGGAAGTATTTTCAAGGCAAACATTTAAGTTAAATGCCTTCTGGGTTCCTCAGCTTTTAGAAATACAAATCAGATAGTCAATGCAATCAATGAAGAAAGTAAGGTCTCTGAAGTTGACATTATCATCCATTTGGAAACCAACGACCTTGCTGGTAACAGAATCCAAGTGGTACAGAGAGATTTCCATTCTCTGTAAAGTAAATTAGGCACATGGCAAAAACGTTTGCCTGTTCATGGAAATAGGAAGGAGAGTCTAAGCCATATTGATAACTTCAATACATGGCTCAAAACATAGTGTAAGGAAGAAAGTTTTGGATATATTGGGGACTCTTGCCATGTTAAAACATTAAAAGGCTCTATGTCAAAGATGGCTTACATCTGTCTGTGAAAGGAAAAAAGTCATGGACAGGTAAAAGGATCCTAAGTGAAAATCTCAAATCATATGCCATAAGGTATTTAAACTAGAGGATGAGGGTGGCAGAAAGAAACTGGAATGTCACCTCTGATATCTCCAAGAAGTGGGGGACTAAACCAACAAAATTCTGCTCAGTAGGACCGATAAGATGCTGAAGAAGAGCAGCAAGCTGAGGGAGAGAAGCTGGAAAGCTATGAGCACAAATGCTCGAAGTCTGGGCAATAAAATCACAGACCTGCAAGCTATAATGGTGGAAGTAGACTTGGACATCGTTACTGTAACAGAGACATGGTTCACAGAGACTAACTTATTAAAGAATGATAGAGAAGACAGAAAAGGAGGAGGAGTAGCAGTTTATGTCAAAAACAATAATGCAAGGGACATTGGGGTAGGGTAGAAGCACTATGGGATGACCTAAAAAAAGAAGATGGTGCTTCCATTTACAGGTCTCTGATTCAGACAGAAGAGCTGGATAGAAATCTGGTCAAAGACATCCAAAAGGTGGAAAAGAAGGGAGAAATGTTGCTTATTGGAAATTTTAATCTGCCAGATTTAGATTGCAGTATTCTTTCTGCAGAATCTGCAAGAAGTAGAGAGAGAGTTGATGCCTTTCAAGGAGCTCTGCTTGAACAAATGGCAATAGATCCCACAAGGGAGGGTGTGATACTCGACCTGGTTCTCACAAATGGGGATAATATCTCTAACGTTCAAGTAGGTGCCCATCAGACAGCATGGTTTGATATTGTAAATAAGATAAGAGAAAGTTGCATGAAGACCTGAGTTTTGTGTTTCAGAAATATGGACTTTGATGAAATGGGGGGATGTTTCTGGAGGAAGACCTAGAAGACTGGGAGACAATGGCGAGTGGAACAAAAGTGGGTCAAATTAAAAGAAGCTATTACAAAGACAACAAATCTGTATGTCAAAAAAGTAAACAAAAGTAAGAGAAGAAAGAAACTGATCTGGTTCTCAAAGAAGGTGGCTGAAAAAGTAAAGGCAAAAAGAACAACATTTAGGAAGTATGAAGAATCCCAAAAAGAGGAACACAGTGAAGAATATCTGGTGAAACTGAAGGAGATGAAGAAAGAAATCGGGAAAGCAAAAGGACAAGCTGAAAAAAGGTTTGTCAAAGAGGTAAAGTGAGATGACAAAACATTTTTTCTGATATATCAGAGAAAGAAGGAAGACTTGTAGTGGTATAGTGAAACTGATGAGGAGCAATGTGTGGAGAAAGATGAAAAATGGCAGAAATATTAAACAAATACTTCAGTTTGGTGTTCACTAAAGAAGACTCTGGAGAAGGACCATTGCTCTTTGACAAGACCGTGGTTGGGAGTAGAGTAGATGCAACCCCGTTTACAAAAGAGAATGTATGGAAAGAGCTAGGAAACTTGAAAGTGGAATAGGCCATGGGGCCAGATGATGTGCATCCAGACATCTGCTGGTGGGTCCACTGAAAGACCTGCCAGCACATGTCCCATTTCCAGGGAAAGATCACTGGAAATGGGAGTGGTGAAGCAAGATTGGAGAAGAGAAGTCATGTTTCCACTTCATAAGAGTGGTAACAGAGAGGAAGCTGGAAACTACAGGCCAGTTAGCCTCACCTCATTGGTGAGAAAATTAATGGAAAATTTGCTGAAGTAAATGATAGTGAACTATTTACAATCTGGCAGGTTGATGGACTTGAGGCAGCATGGATTCAACAGAAAATCTGAATTGGAAATCTGATTGACTTTTTTGATTGGGTGACGAGAGAACTGGATCAAGGAAAATCAATTGATGTGATTTACATGGATTTCAGCAAAGCTTTTGATATTTATTTATTTATTTATTTAATTCTTTTATATACCGACCTTCATGACAGGTGTCATATCAAATCGGTTTACATGTAACAAGGGGTAAACATTATTATCAACCATTTAACAGTAAAATAATCAGAGGAGGTAATAAAGTTACATATAACAAGGAGATCGAACTTGGGAAAAGAAGAAAGAGAAGGACAGAGGGATAACCATTGTGATAAAAGGGTATCGCTAAGTAAGTTGTCCAGTAGGCTTGAGATGTGGAGTTCTGAAGTTGAATAGATTAAGGGAAAGCTTGGCTGAATAGCCAGGTTTTAAGTCTTTTTCGAAATGATTGTAGGCAGGGTTCCTGTCTGAGGTCAGGAGGTAAATTGTTCCAAATAGTGGGTCCCGCTATAGAGAATGCTCTTTATTTGGTTGCGGTGTGGCGTGAAGTTTTGTTAGGAGGTACATGGAGAGATCCTTTATATGATTCTCTGATGGGCCTGGATGAGGAGTGAAGTTTGAGGGGGAATTGGAGGTCCAACGGTTGTTGCTTGTGGATCGTTTTGTGGATTATGGTAAGGGATTTGTGTAATATTCGATAATTTATTGGCAGCCAATGTAGGTTCTTTAAGATGGGGGAGATGTGATCTCTGCGGTTTGTATTGGACAAGACTCTAGCTGCTGCATTCTGGAGCATCTGTAATGGTTTTGTGGATGAGAGTGGAAGCCCCAGAAGAAGAGTGTTGCAGTAGTCAATCTTGGCAAAGAGTGTGGCTTGGAGGACAGTCCTGAAGTCATGGAAAAACAGTAGGGGTTTAAGCCTTTTTAGGACTTGCAGTTTGTAGAAGCCTTCCTTTGTTGTGTTGTTAATGTATTTCTTTAAATTTAAGCGATTGTCAAGGATTACTCCGAGGTCTCTAGCATGAGAAATTTGGGCTGTAAGAGGGGGCTGAAGTGAGGAGTCAAGATGGTTGGTTGAAATAATGAGCAGTTCGGTTTTGGACGTATTTAGGACTAAATTCAAATTGTTGAGGAGTTGATTAATGGATTGAAGGCAATTTTCCCAGTATAGGAGGGTCTTTGATAGTGATTCTTTATGGGGATTAGAATCTGCACATCGTCTGCATAGAGATAATGTGTTAATCTTAGGTTAGTAAGCAGTTGACAGAGGGGGAGGAGGTAGATGTTAAAAAGGGTGGGGGATAAGGAGGATCCTTGAGGAACACCTACTGAAGATTTAATACTGGATGATTCTTTGTTGTTAATTTTGACTTTGTAGGTTCTGTTGCTTAGGAATGAATTAAACCATCTGTGAACTGAGCCTGAAATACCAATGTCTGAGAGACGGCTTAGCAAAGTGGAGTGATTCACAGTATCAAAAGCTGCCGAGATGTCAAGCAGAGCTAACAGAAAATCTTGACCTTTGTCTAGGCCTAAGATGATGTGATCCGTAAGGGAGAGGAGGAGGGTTTCTGTGCTGTAGGATTTGCGAAACCCGTATTGATTAGGATAGAGAATATTGTGATCGTCTAGGAAATCCGATAGTTGGGAATTGTCCAATTTTTCAGTGATTTTTGCAACAAACGGAAGGTTGGAGATTGGGCGGAAATTAGAGAGATCTTGTGTGTCTAAGTTGGGTTTCTTCAGAAGAGGTTTGAGTGATGCTGATTTTAGAGAGTCAGGATAAATTCCTTGAGATAAGGTACAGTTTATGATGTCTGCCAAGGGACTGGCTATGGTGTCAGGGATACGAAGGAGGAGTTTAGTAGGTATATTGTCTGAGGGATGGCTTGATGGTTTCAGTTTCTTTAGGAGGGATTCGATCTCCTTGGATGAGATGGGTTCAAAGGTATCAAATTTGGCTCCGATATTGGTCTGTTTTTCAGCCATAGACTGTAGTGTGGCGGAGTTAGGGGGGAGCCGTGCTAAGGTGTTTATTATTTTTTTTTGAAAGAAAAGAGCAAGTTCTTCTGCTTTGTTTTGTGCCTCATCCTCTGGTATAGCCGGAGCATTGGTTTTCGTGAGTTGCAAAATGTATGTGAATAGAGCCTTTGCGTCGAATTGGAATTCATGGATTCTGCTAGCGAAGAAGATTTTTTTTGATTGTAGTATGAGGTTTCTATATCGGTGGAGCTGGTCTTTGTAGATGGATAAGGTAGTGTGACAGGGTGCTTTGCGCCATTGGCGTTCCTTAAGTCTAAGGTCTTGTTTAGACTTTTTAAGATCTGGTGAAAACCAAGGTTGTTTAGCTTTCTGATCTGGGTTGATTGTTTTTACAACTGCTGGGCATAGTTTATTGGCTATACCCTCCGTGATGTTCTGCCAAGAGAGTATAGCTGCATTGGGGTTGGTTGTGTCCAAGTTTGATAATTCTTTAGATAAGTGTTCAATAAGGGTGTCAGAAGGGCATGATTTCCGGAAGTGGATAGTAGAATGGGGTTGTGGTTGTTTAGAGCGTGTATTAATTGTCAGAGAGGAGGAAATAAGAGCATGGTCTGACCAAGGGACTGGGGTGCAGTCAGGAGGGGAAGAATATGAGATACCAGAGTTAATGAAGAGGAGGTCCAGTGTGTGTCCAGCTTTGTGTGTAGGTTTGTCTATGATTTGATCAAAACCCATGGCTCTAAGGGTTGTAAGAAAGGCTTCACAGTTGGCTGAGGGAGGAGTAGCATCTACATGGAGGTTGAAGTCTCCCAGTAATATAGCAGGGGAGTCCGTGTTTATATATTTTGTGATGGCTTCTATGAGCGGAGAGAAGTTCGATTCCAGCAATCCGGGGGGGGGCATAGACTAAAAGGATTTGGAGCTGGTTAGATTTGATAAAGCCTAGTTCCAATTTGGAGTTGGAACTCTTGATTGGGAAGTTAGAGAGGTTGAGGTTTTTTTTTGCTGCTAGCAGAAGACCACCTCCTCTTTTTTTCTGTCTGGGGATAGAGAAAATGTCATAGCTGTGTGTAGGTAATTGATTTATGATGTGTTCCTATATAAGAGACTCGTGAATAAAATGAGAAGCTTGGGTGTGGGCGTCAAGGTAGTGGAGTGGATACTAACTAGTTGACTGACAAGAAACTTAGGAAGTAATTTTCAAAGGAGTTATCCATGTAAATGTAACAAATCTAGCAATCTTCAAAAGCCATTTACTCAAGTAAAGTGCACTTGCACAAGTAAATTCTATGGCCAATTCAATGGCACATAGTGTAGCAATTTTCAAAGGCCCACTTACTCGGGTAAATTGCATTTACTTGAATAAAACCCAGTTTTATGCATGTAAATGTTTTTTAAAATTGGGCTTAATGTGTAATAGTATATGGAACCCACTCTGATGTGAGAATGGTGTTAAGTGGAATGCCTCAAGAATTGGTTTTGGGGCAGGTTTTGTTCAATATCATCACGAGCGACATTGTGGAGGGTTAGAAGAGAAAGTTTGCCTTTTTGCAGATGATAGTAAGATCTGCAACAGAGTGAACAAGCCTGAAGGAGAACAGAGAATGAAAAGTGATTTAAGAAAAATTGAAGAGTGGTCATAGATTTGACAGCTGTGATTCAATGCCAAGAAATGCAGAGTCATGCACCTGGGGTGCGGAAATCTAAAAGAGATGTATGTGATGGAGGGTGAAAGACTATCGTGCACAGACCAGGAGAGGGACCTTGGGGTGATTGTTCCTGCTGATCTGAAGGCGGTGAGACAAAGTACCAAGGCGGATACTGGGCTGCATAGAGAGAGGTATAACTAGCAGGAAAAGAGATGTGATAATGCCCTTGTATGGATCCTTGGTGAGGCCTCACCTGGAGTTTTGTTTTCAGTTCTGGAGACCATATCTCAAAAAGGATAGACAATGGAAACTGTCCAGTGGAAGACCAAAAAAGTGTGGAGTCTTTTTAAAAAGACCTACGGAGGAGAGGATGAAGGATTTAAATATGTATATGCTTGAGCAGAAGAAGTGCAGGGGCGATTTGATACAGAACTTCAGATACTTGACATGTATCATTGATGCACAAACTTCAAACCTTTTCTGCTGGAAAGAAAAGAGTAGAACTAGAGGTCATAATTTCAAACTCCAGGGGGGGGGGGGGGGCACGACTAAGAATCAATATTAGGAAATATTTATTTACAAAGAGGGTGATGGATGCCTGGAATGCCCACCCAGAAGAGTTGGTGAAGATGAAAACAGTTAATGAATTAAAAGAGCATGGAACAAACACTGCGGATCTCTAAAGAAAGGGATGGTATAATATTTCTGCATGGGGGTAACCTGCACGGAGCGGCAGTTACTATCCTTAACAGAAAGCATGGAAGTAATCTGCACAGAGCGGAAGTTACTACCATAAGCAAATTGATGGGCAGACTAGCTGGATGATTTGGTATTTTTCTGCCATCATTACTATGTAACTTTGTTATTATATACTGTTTGCCTGATTGTCACAGTAGGAGAATTTCTTGTTGCAAAATAATTTCAATTGGAATGCCAATCTGTGTTTGGAGATTATTTTATTCAAATCCAAATGAATAAACTCTAAAAGCCTAAATCAGCGCTCTCAAACTACGACTTGAGCACCAGATATGGCTCTTGGCTGGATTTCATCTGCCCCCTCACAGTAACAGCTTAAGGAGCCTGATCCAGCCTGCAGCGGTGAGCATAGGATTTTGACCCGACCTGCAGTGGTAGCAGTGGGAGTGCATTCTGATGCTGCTGCCAGCTCAGGTACTTGAAGTCTGAAGTGCAAGCAGCAGCAAGTCAGAGGGGCATGTTGATGCAAGACCACCACTGATTGGCTGCATTCTATATTGCTGATATTATTGATGTTTATGTAGGTGGAGCTATTTGGGCTGAAGACGGTGATAAAGCCTGAAGCACAGCCCTAAAAAAATTCCGGCTCTGTGGAGGGCAGTGCTGGTCACGGGAAGAAAGGCACTGGTGATATTGAGCCTTGGGTTCTATAAGGCTGCCAAGGAAAGCCAGGTAAGGATTGTGGTTCCCAATCATGCCATCATTTCTTTAGAGCTATAGGGGAGGGGGCATGGATGGACATTGCACCATAAGGATTCATGGTTCTGTCAGAAATACTCACTATTATAAATCAGATACCATCTGCAGGTCATTCACTGGAGTATGGTCTCTGGATGTGTTGTTTCACTAATACCTCTAATCTGGCATGCTGCAAGAGAGCGGAGTGAGAGGAAGCGGAAGAGAGAAAGGTTGGGGGAAAGGGATGAAAAAGGGGGATGTAATGAGGGAGCAATAGCTCATAGTGAGAAAGAGTGCACACCAGACACACATAAATACCTCATCCCTGCTATCCATTCACCTGCCTCCTCTTTTCCTAGGTGGACAGATATTGAGGAAGGGTGGAGGCATAGGACAAGGATATTGGGGGTGTAGCAGGAATGGCAACATAGGAGAAATATTATTACTGATGATATCTGCCAAACATTACTGCCCTGAAAATCCTGACCGCTACCTACACCTCCCCAGCATCTCAAATCACCAAAAGGGCCAAACACAGTCACACACCCCCAAACCTTTCTCAGCAAAATCTCTGAGGATGCACCCCCCCCCCCCAAAAAAAGATCTTTCAGTGATTTTAAATCTCCTATTTGACCCTTCTCCTGAAAGGTTTGGGGACCGCTGCTGTACACAGTCAAATCAGGAATATCAAACTGCTGTACAGGGTGCTAAAACAGCCAGACATCTGGAAAATTATCTTAAGCACTTATATTATATTGTACAACAGCTCTATATTAACATCTCTATAAGAAATCAAATGGTTTTCTTATGTGAGGGAGAAAAATATTTTGTTTTTCAAGAGCCCCTGCTGCTTGGTACTTCATGGATTTTCAAGTTTCTAAAAGACACTTGCCCTTCCATTGTCAGCCAGAAAAAGAAAAGAAATTAGGAATTGCCCCAGGGAAATTAATCTTCTGTGCGTGTGTGCATTTATTTTGTTGGTTCTTTTAAAAGACCTCAAAATTAAATAATTCACTGCTTGCTTATCAGAGCATCGGCTGACAGTGTTAACTGCATTAAAGGTGACGAGCAAGCACTTAAGTACACTGAGTGTCAGTCACAGCACCGTGTGCACTGTCTGAAGCAAGGGAAAATCCTGTCCCACAGCCTTCAGTGATCTTGGGCAGAGCTCTAAGGATTCTCTACCTTCTTTGGTGTGGAACTTCAGGGGCTCCCAGGAATGAAATCCAGTGGTGTGGTAGAGATTAGATAAACACTGTAAGTCAATCTTCTCATTCATTCAGAGGTTCAGAAAAAAACAGCATCCTCTGCAAGATTTCATTAATAGAAATTGTTGAATAATATGTGAAACCATTCTGGCAGCCTCAGAGAGGAGAAGACTCAGATGGTTTGGGATTTTTGAAATAAAACTCTTGACACAGGTCCATTCCAGTAAAACTTTGTAATTGAAGAGAGAGGTGAATACGGAGACTGTTGTGTGTCTGGTATTGGAATAGCAGGGGATTCTGCAGGGAAGGATTAAAGTGCATTGGCAGATGATTTATATATATGTATTGTGTGTGTGTCTTTGTGATCATTTTAAAAAAAAAAGTGTCATAGTTTGAGAATTAGTTGTGTCTCAGAATACGATTGTATTATGAAAATCTCTTTTCTTCTCCAGCAGATGTTGTAAAGT
The DNA here is from genome assembly GCF_901001135.1 of Rhinatrema bivittatum. Lineage (NCBI taxonomy): Eukaryota > Metazoa > Chordata > Amphibia > Gymnophiona > Rhinatrematidae > Rhinatrema > Rhinatrema bivittatum. The sequence goes on along the minus strand of NC_042615.1, from coordinate 515,110,653 downwards.
GAGATGGGCAGATTTTTGACAAATAGGCTTTTTACAGTGAGAGAATAATCAATTGTTGTATCATAAATACAGTATAAATCATATACAGGAGCCAGGAAGGGGAATAAATATTTTATCCTTAAAATAAAGTTACACAAAGTAACCTGTGCATCATACTATAGGGAGTCATACACCCTTAGTCTGCCTGTAAAATGTGTAGATCTGCCCTCCTGTGCGCCCATGACTGGAATAGCAGCAGTCACAGAGCCATTTTATACCCCAGCATTCCTCTGCAAGGATGACAGAGACAAGAGCCTCAGTTCCACTAAGGAGAAATACATAAAATAAAAACCATGCACAGCAGTCATCAGGAAGGAGGTTTTTGAGAGGGAAGGATGGGAGAGTGAGTGTTGGGGAGGGAAGTTAGGAAGACACGCTGAAGAAGGAAGTTACAAAAGAAGGATAAGTAGGGACAGTAAGAGGGAGCAGGGGCAGAGGTCACAAGGGAATGTGAAATAAGTAGATAAGATCAGGAAGTGTAGGGAGAGCAGAATGTGCAGAGATTGAGTGGGGAAATAGGGACAAGAGAGAAACTCAAGTGATCAATAGAAGGAGTTTGGGGGAGATACCAGGAGGAGGAAAAAGGAGAGAGAGAGATTCTGACTTTTGCTGTTCAGAAAAGTAAGCAAAATTATTGAATTTGCTGGTGATTGTTCTAAAATTCAATTTTCAGAGAATAAGGGACTTGTCTGGGCTTGGAGCCTTTGAATTCCAGCAGTGTCTTCCAGGCTGCTAATGTGTTAATGGTAGTTGGGAGGTACTTTGGGCGGCATAATATAAATTTAATAGCAAGGTAATTTTCAATAGTGTGTGGAAACTCCATGTTTGTTCCTTATGTCATACAATGGCACTCATTGTTAACTACATTTAATCTTCTTATATCTGTCTCATCTTTAATTTCTGTAATCCGCTTTGAGACCAAACCTGACAAAAAGTGAAATATCAAATGTTCGTAAATAACGACATAAATAATAATAAAGAAATCAGCAGATACAGCAGAAGTGGGCACAGGGAAATTTACACCAGTATTATATAAATTATACAGTGAGAGCCACACAGTTGATAAAATACCATTTATCTCTGTCCCAAAACTTCTTGCATGTGTATTTCAAAATGCACACAGATGGTTTTTGTGCAGGGAGCCACATGCTTTCCACACATATTTTATAAAGCTATGTGCACATATTTTGCACATATTTTGCACGTGAAATAATTCTAACGTGCAGTTTGTGCATTGAGGCAGGTATTTTATAACTTACTCCGCATATGAAAATATTTACTTATGCGCCTACTTTTAATCACCATCTCACCCATACCTCCACCAGTTCAACCTGATCTGCTACCACTTCACCCAGAATTCCCACCCAAATTGCTGGAGACAAAAAAAGTTCAAATTCACATCTGCAACACAATTAGCAGGTGTAAAAGTGTGCGTAGACGTTTGGTAATGTATGTGGGTATACTACTTACAAAATATCCTGCCCCATAATGCACTTAAAAAGCTTCTTTTTACCCTTTGACTGTTCCCTGCAACACTGTTGGTATGCGCAAATGACAGCCATTAGCTTAATACTACCTGTGTACAACATACATACATGCTACTTAGACCAGTAGTTCCCTACCTTTAGTGTTGCAGCACACTTGGCATTGGGCTCACTTCATCATGGCATACCAGCACCTTCCCTATTCCCCACCATCTTGTGATCATCATTCTCTTTTCTTCCTTTGTATCATCACCTTCCTTCACTCTCCCCCTGCCCCCGCATCATCTCCTTTTCTCTTCCCGCTTCTCCCATCTTCCACCCCCTGACATCATCACCAACTTTTCCCCCTCTCTTCCTTCACTCCACTGCAATCCTCATCTTCTCTCCACCATCCTTGGCATCATCACTTTCTCTTCCCTTCCTTTTCCTGCTCCACCACCTCTGGTATCATCACCTTCTCCTCCCATCCCTCTCCCCCCTCTCTCCCAGAATCATCACCTTCTCTTCCCTTTCTCTCTACCCCCCTGGTATCAACATCTTCTCTTCCCTTTTCTCTCCCTTCTACCCCTTTCATCATCACCTTCTCCTCCTTTTTTGTCTCCAGTATATTTCCCTCAAAAATCCTTCTCTCATTCAGAATTCACAAATGTAGGACTTTTCCAGTCAAAGTTCTATAATGTAGGATTTTGCTATCCTTTGTTTTAAAGTGATATTTCACTGCAAGTTACCAGTAGTAGGAAAGAGGGCTGTGACATGGAAATCCCCCAAATGTATTCAATGGTCATTTAAGCATTTTCACAGTAAGGGGTCTGGCAACTGTTTCAATCTCATTCTGGGTTTCTTGGGCTGGCGGCTCATGTTAAATAGCTGTGTTGTCCTCTTTTTTCTCTGCTGCATTTCACTTGAATGGTATTCTGCTTTTTAACCCCCATTTCCCTTGGGAGTTGGGTTTCACTCATAAGCCCATTTACTCTCCTGCTCAGAAATCTCTTCCTCCATTCCTTGGGTCTGTAAAGTAGAAATGGGCACATGTAATCCCAACTTGCTCTAGCCCTGCTGTGTCCCAGGAGGGTAGGTGTGAGTAGTATCATTCCTGGCCCTTTCTATTTCACAGATCCCACTATAGAGTAACAGAACTCTGGTATGTGTGTGTGTGTATGGGGGAGGGGCTGTTATTGGGAAGGCTTGGAGTGGGGGCAATTTTACAATTCTGTCGGCTCTTTTTTGTTCACTTTCCAAAATTAGTCAATGAAGAAAAAAAACATACAGAAAGGATGTTTGATTCATTTAAAAAAAAACTAAATGCAAATGTTTCATTGAAATTTTCATTTAATTAAAAAATAAATGCACAAACCTAGTGCAAAGTCCACAGGTAAAAGAACACACCAACTTTGCACCAAAATGGATAGTTTTTTTTTTTTAAAAATCACTTTTATTACCAGGTGAGAATGAGTAAAAGCTTCAGGTTCATTTTTTTTCCTGACATTTTGATATTTTTTCTCTAAAGCTTTTCTCCAAGTGTTGCCTGAAGCTCAGATGTTAATTTGTCAAATTGTTTCACCTTTGACCTTGAGAAAAGAAGTCTTCATATTGCCTCTCTGATGCATTTTCATTACTTTAATGTTTTCTCAGATTTCTGTAGCAAAGGGTTAGAAATGGAACAGAGGAACCAGACGGCAGTGACGGAATTTGTTCTCCTGGGCCTCACAGAACGTGCAGAGCTGAGAGGTCCCCTCTTTGCCATATTCCTGACCATGTACCTGATGAACCTGCTGGGGAATGGAACCATAATCTCAGTGATTAGTAGGAACTCCCACCTCCATACTCCCATGTACTTTCTTCCTCTGTAACTTGTCCTTTGTGGACATGTGTTTCAGCTCAGTCACTGTCCCCAAAATGTTAAGCAACCTCATCTCTGAGAAAAAGACCATCTCTTTCTCTCAGTGTATCACCCAGCTCTATTTTTTTCTTCTCTTTGCTGCTACAGAATGTGTTCTCCTTTCCATCATGGCATATGACCGTTATGTTGCAATCTGTAATCCATTGCATTATGTTACAATAATGAATATGAAGGCATGGCTAAATATGTCAGCTGCTTCTTTCATCATTGGATTTTTACATGCTTTGCTTCACGCACTATTGGTATACAGGCTTTACTTTTGCAGCTCCAACAAGATTCAACACTTCTTCTGTGACACCACTCCACTACTACAGCTCTCCTGCACAGACATCTCTATCAATGAGCTGATGGTATTCACAGAAGGCTCACTCATAGTAATGCTGCCCTTCCTGATCATTCTGACCTCCTACATCCGCATCATCAATACCATCCTGAAGATCCAGTCCACTGGTGGAAGGTATAAGACCTTCTCCACCTGCTCCTCTCACCTCACTGTGGTGATCCTCTTCTATGGCACAGTTATTTTCATGTACTTCAGGCCTTCCTCCAGCTATTCCTTGGAAAAGGACAAGATCGCCAGTGTTGTGTACAACATGATGGCACCCATGCTTAACCCATTCATCTACAGCCTGAGGAACAGGGATGTAAGGATGGCACTGAAGAAATCTCTACAGACAAAAATTCTTCCAAAGAGAGGATACCCAAATTCACAAAATTAAAGACTTTTTTTTTCATCCTAACTCCCAGAGGGAGGCGTAAATCCCCGCGCGCCAGCGGGCCACTAGCGCGCCGCTAGTGCACCGGGACGCAACCTGGGGGCGGGTCTAGAGGGCACGGCCACGCCCCTGGACCGCCCCGGGCCGTAACCACGCCCCAGGACCCGCCCCAAAATGCTGCTGACACGCCCCCTAAACGCTGCGATGACCGGGCCCGCCCCCCCCCGACACGCCCCCCTCGGAGAACCCCGGGACTTACACGAGTCCCGGGGTCTGCGCGCGCCGGTGAGCCTATATAAAATAGGCTCACCGGCGAGCAGGGCTCTTAAAATCCACCCCTTAGTAAATGAGGCCCATTGATTGAAAGCCCACTGAGGACAGGGAAATTCCTACTGTACCTGATGGTAAATGTCAAGCTACAAATGAAAAGATGTGAGCTAAATCTAAAATACATTTTAAAAAAAGATTGTGGGGGTCCATATTCATAGAGGGGTAGATTTTATAAATTTGCGTGAGCGCGTACTTTTGTTTGCGCACCAGGCATGAACAAAAGTATGCTGCGCATAGCTGCACGTATCTTATAAAATCTGGGGTCGGCGCGTGGAAGGGGGTGAAATTTGTGCAACCTGCGTGCGCAGAGCCCAGTGCGCGCTGCCTGTTCCCTCCGAGGCCGCTCCAAAATTGGAGTGGCCTCGGAGGGAACTTTCCTTCCGCCTCCCCTCACCTTCCCCTCCCTTCCCCTACCTAACCCACCCCCCCCCAGCCCTATCTAACCCCCCCTACCTTTGTTGGCAGATTTACGCCTGCTAAAAACAGGCGTAAATCTGCGCGCACCAGTGGGCTGCTGGCGCGCCATCACCCGACCCGGGGGCTGGTCCGGAGGCCTCGACCATGCCCCTGGGCCGGCGCCACACCCCCGGTCCCACCCCTAACCACCCCCTGACCCCCGGGCACGCCCCCTAGACATGCCCCCTCCCCGCCCCTTTTACGAAGTCCCGGGACATACGCGCATCCCGAGGTTGTGCGCGCGCCGGCGGCCTATGAAAAATAGGCGTGCCGGCGCGCACAGGGCATTTAAAATCCGGCCCAGAAAGTACAGAGGTAGGTATTCAAAAGCCATTTAGATGAGTGACTCAAGGGTTATTCATCCAAATGGCAAATGTGACATATTCAGCCACTTATCCATGTAAATTATAGCCAGGTAAATAATTTCTGAGGCATTCCAGGGAGGGGATTTGATATCTGGCACTGGAAGCGTAAGCTTATATACATTGTATGTATGTTTCTCTGTGAGTAGCTGCAGGCCTTGGTATAGGTGGCAAACAAATGCAAATAAATAATTATATATGAACACTTCCAGCTCTGCCTCCATCAGAGCAGTGCTGGAGGTGCTGGGAGCAGGACAAAGGGACCCTTGTCTCTTGGCTCAGATAAAAAAAAATATCACAGGGATAGGGAGGGTTAGGGGGATGAGGAGGCAGGCCACACTATTCTTCCTTGTGGGTGAGTAAGTGGGGAAGGAAACAGGTGGCCCAATCATGCTTCTAAGTGAAAATCAGGACTGGGACCAGCATATAATGCTGGCACCTTCCAAAGTCTTTTAAAAAGGATTGGGTGGGGGAGGCTAGGAGAGCACGGCCAAACAGGGCATTAGTATTACTCTTTGTGGGGGGAGAGAGGTTTGCTCCACTGATGCTTTATCTTGGGTGATGACAGCCATATTTAGCCAGATATTTTCAAAGTGTCCAGTTAAGTAGCGTGATATCTATCCACACAATGCCAGACAACTTTAGACCTGCTCAGAAGTTATCTAGCTAACTTAGAGGGTCATGTTTGAAATCATGTTAGGGCCTTATCGTGGGCATTAGGACCCTAATGCCCACGATAATGCCATAACGCATGTGATAAATAACACATCGTGAGATGTGTATGCAAGTTTTAAAAATTTAGGCAAGTTGGAGGAGTTTGGGAGGAGTTTATGAAAATGAAGGGTGTTTAAGGTTGCGTGCAATAGCGTAATGCACACTATCGTGGATTTGACAAGGAAATAACTTTCCTGGCATTATGCTATGCGTTATGGCCAAAATGGGATTTACAATATTTATTGCAAATCCCATTTCTGGTGGTGGGGGAAGGGGAGGGGGGAGAGAGAGAGAAACATCCTCTGGAGAGACACACATATTAGTCAACTTTTTTTTACTACTGTAAGAGGGGCCATTCTGAAGTCAGGATAAAGTTTTTGGTGGGCTAGGTTTTAGGGGGCAGTTTAACATGCACAGTCAGCAGTACAAACAGCACAGTAGACAACAGTGAAACTTTTATGTGATTTAGAATGATGAAAAGCATAAAAAGATGAGATGTATACAATGTTCTTTCGACCTAGCTTGATGCGTTGTCTACCTAGCTGCTATCAAGCTAAGTTGAGAGTACAATGTACAATCTCATTTTTTATACTTTACATCACTGCAAATCACATAAAATCTATTGTGCTGTTCGTACCTCTGACTCTGCATGTAAAACTGCCCCACCAAAGCCTAGCCTGTCACCAATACCTCATCCCGAGTAACTAGTTGCCCCTCTTACAGTGGTATAAATAATTTTCTTATATTAAAGCCTTATAAAGAGTCTCTCTCTCTCTCTCTCTCTCTCTCTCTCTCTCTCTCTCTCTCTCTCGCTCACACACACACACACATAAAAGCTTGCAGTATGCTCTATTCTTCATGATTTTATAGCAAAATGACAAATCTAGGTGTTAGTTGGATATTTTTTGTAATTGATGATACATTTATTTATTATTTATATACTGACATTCAATCTGAGATATCACATCATTTTACATTCAGGTACTGTAGGTATTTCCCTATTCCCAGAGGGCTTACAATTTAAGTTTTGTACCTGAGGCAATGGAGGGTAAAGTGATTTTCCCAAGGTCACAAGGAGCATCAGCAGGACTTGAACGCTGGTCTCCTGGTTCATAGCCCACTGCTCTAAAAAATAGGCTATTCCTCCTCCCCTTACATTTTCCAGTGATGCAAGAAATTATCATGGGTTATAATATTTATCTATGTGAGATGATTTTTCTGAAATTTCCCTAACCACTCAATTTGATGAATCTAGGAGTTAAATTGATAGAAGAGCTTGCTTTTGAAAGAAAAAATTGGTAACGCATGAATTCATATATGAAGCCAGAACATTTCTCATGAGAGGGAGCATGAGCATTAATGAGGTATTGTCATTTAAGTAGTGGTCACATAAATGACTACTAAGAGTAAAGAAAGAGAGAGAGAGAGGGAGAAAGAAAGGAAGAAAGTTTGAATGTTAATTCAAACTGTTCTTTTACAAAAATAGCTAGGGATATAAAAGTTATATTTTATTATTTAGAGTACAAACAGTAAGAATAAGTTGTCGGAGACACTTACACCCTAGGGAACACCACTGATCTAGTATGTGGAAGACCAGGAGCGATGATAGGGAGTTAGTTTCTTTTGTTGGTTTAATTAAAGCTTAGTTTAGTAGGTTAAAAAAGGAACCAGAAGAAAAGAAGAAGTGGTGTGGGAAAGAACTGGCCAGCTACAAAAGAAGAAGAAGGAAGAACAACAGACAAATGTATATACACAAATAACAAGACAACACATAGGCAGGCCTGAGATCAACTAACATTTAAAACAGGAAAAGACTAACAACAAGTAAACAGAAAAGAGAAAGGATAGAAAGAAAAGAAAAGGAACAGAAAACAAAAGACATACACGTTAAAGCTGCATACTTACCTCTCTGATGTTCTTCTTCGCCATTGTGTTTCCCCATATCTAAGAAAAAAATAGTGACACAAAGAATCAGTTCTTAGGAATTGTAATAGAGAACTGCTATTTAGCAACCAAGAATTAGAATTAAAAAATAATACATTGTAATACTTACCTAATAAAATAGTAGTGTGAAACTAATTGTAGATGAAATCTTGATAGCTGATCTGATGTAATTTAGTTTCTCAATTCTGTGATTCTCTAAAAGAACAAAAGACAAAGAATAAATAATATAAGCTAAAATATGAAAAGAATATACATGTGAACTTAATATACATTAAAATGGTGAAACGAGTTTAGGAAAAGTTACTGTTTTAAATAAAAAACATATTTGATCATTTATATTATTTAAAGTAACAATCTAATTTGAGTTAAAGTGATATTATTTGAAGAAGTATTATTTATTAAACTGTACCATGTAATAACTTGCTGCCTGACACAACTACACTATTAACATCAATCTTGGCTATGTCAAGTCTTTGCCACACAGGGGAATAGTTTACAGGGAAAAATAAGGGAGAGAGTAAACTGGATTGTGGAGGGAAGGGAGGGAGGGAGTGAACTGGGGAAGGGGCATGGAAGAAGGGAGAAAACTGGGAATGGGGAGAGAGGGAGGGATAGAGTGAATAGCGGATGGGGTAAGGAAGGGACTGAACTGATCACAAAGTGGGTAGGGGCTGGGACAGAGTGAATTGGGTATCACAGCACATGGAGGGAGAAAGAAACAAGATGAGGGCAGGAATGAACCAGGATGAGTGAGGGGATCAGGAGGGGGAGAAATGGAAGAGGGAGAAGGAGATCAAATGGACTTTAGAAGGAAGGAAACATGAAAGAGGGGATGGAGGTGTGATGGGGGGCTGTGGCTTCTTTCCTTCTCCACCCATACCAATCTTCCCTTCTCCTTCCCCTCCACCCCTATCCACAGAAATCCCTCTTTCCTCCTTTTTTTCCACCCTAATATTTCTTTTCTTCCCACCTTCACATCCCTGATTCTTCTTCTGTCAGAAAATATCTTAATATTTTGTGCTTTATTGATAATTACTTATATTTAGTGAAGTCAGTAATCAATTAGCCATAAAGAAACATGTTAGCATTTAATACCCATAAGCCTTTAATTTTAAAAGCCATGACATCAGTCATGGCTGTGCTGAAAAAGCTCCAGCACATAGCATTCACCTTTACCCTACTTAAGACCTCAAGATTTCACCTTTACTCTACTTTCAGACTTTGAGAGTACAGTTGTTTACCACTTTCTCTTATCTCAAGTAAGAAAGCACCTGCATTTTATAACATTGAGCATCCTAACGCAGGTGGCATGATTGACCATCCTAAAAACAGATGGCCAGTAAATTAAGCGTTACTCTTGTGACAGAAGGGAGTGAAAAAGATTTTCTCTTAGAACTACAAAAGAAATCCAATTAAAAATCAAAAATGGGCGAAGCTATAAACAGAATAAGAATAAATCCTATATTTTACTGTTCTGATATGAAAAATTGATTGAACCCTAGTCAAGGTCCCTAGAAAAGATGTTCTTCAAAGGCTAAAATATAGATGTGTTGATGGAAGAGTAACAGCTACCCTGGATCAAAGGGTCTTAAGTGTATAAAACTGGGAGCAGTTAGAAGGAGGGAGAGAGGTGCTACTTAGACTTTCTTCGCACGTGATTGAGAGAGACACAAAAGCGGGGTGCTTCAGATAATTGGTAAATATAATCTTTTATTCAAGTATATGAGAACCTTTAAATTGCTATTGTTTCTAGATTGGCAGATGCATTAGAAATGTATTAATTTCTAAAAAGATGACATTAATAGACATTTATCTGATATTAATAATTTCAATTTCCTTATTAATGGCTCTTGCATTGATTGTAGGATATACTCTGGTAAAGTTAAGATTTGAACATAAAAGTGTTTCTTAGTCATTTAGAGATATTTATTCATGCCTTTCTTTATCTGTGAAATAAAGAAAATATTTTTACAATAAACTGACTGGTTTATTTATGCATGATGTGCTGCATGAATTAATGGTTAATACATTTCTGTGGTAGATTCGAACACACCTCTGAAAGTAAACTTTTTGTCTCAAGGCAGAAAGGGTAGGGAAATAGAAGTGGAAGTGGGATATTTTATCTAGGCAGGATTCCCTGGTTTTAAATTCTGCTAAGGGTAGAAGCCTCAATACTTCCATTCAAAATTTACCACATGGCGCCCAACGTGATTTAAATCTCCTGTAGAATTAAATATTATTTTCCAGTCTTTGTAATTTTGCCTTTTGCAGCAGTTTTTGTAATTGGTTAAAATGGCTGACCCTTATAGAATTAGAGCTTCTCAAGAAGCAACGTTCCGTAAGTGGGTTGAAGCCAATCATATCAGGGAAAATCAGTCCTTTGTCCTGCATTTACAAGTGGCCAGTGACTCGTCACCGTGCTTTCATGTTGACATTTGTCGTTTAAAAGCTCTTACTGCACAGGGCAGACAACAGGGGCTAAATAGAAGAGCAGAAGAGGATTTTGTTCCTTTTGCTCTCCCTGATTGTCAGATGTCTTTTTCACTTGGTAAATGCTTATTTGTGGAGAATCCGGTAATTCCAGTTTCTGAAAAAAGAGGAGGCTTGGCGTTCACTGAACCGCGTCCGCTTCTTGATGCTATTTTGTCCTTTGATGCCCCGCCTGTGGATCAAATTCCGGCGGGGAAAAAGAATGCGTTTTACAATGCCCTATTGCACTGCTTTCAAACGCTCAGAGATCATTACGGACAAAACTCGTTTCCTTTGGGGACGCCTGAGGAATTCGGAACCCGTAGTGAGATTGATCGAAAAGCAGATAGAGTAAGGCGGGCTTTGGGGACGCTTCCAGCTGATGTTAATCTGATACCTGAACATCTGGCCACTAGACTAGTCGCGCTTGAAGTTGTCACTGGTGCCTGTAATTCTCGTACCAGACATTATATTATTTCTACTCTGATGCCACAGAATTTGGTTCCTCCCCCCTCAGTCTGCGATAGCTGGGGGACTTATTAGGGGTGGACCTATCGTGCTATCTTTGGGAAACCGTTAATCACAAATCTCGGTGAAGTGCTGCATCATATTTTACAAAAGTTTGGTATTTCAGCTGCATATTCTCTTGGCATGCTGGTTACTATGAGTAATTTTGATCAAGTATGGGAGATTTTAAAAGATGTCATGCCTGATACCTCTATTCGTATTGATCTTAGTAATCGTTTAAGTGCATTAGCCCCGGCAGATCGACATGAGCAGTTCCCATTCATTATCCAGCAAGTCTTCGAGGCGGCTGGTCGTCCATTAATCCCTTCTAAGCCACTTAAACAGGCGCATCCAGGGTCCGACAGACAGAGGGAAAGGGGCAGAGAGATCCAGCGCACTCAGCCTGAGAAAACTTCCAGACGGGTGAGTTTTAATTTCAGGAATCCTTCTTCCCAGGATAGAAATCAGAGGGACAATAGGGGGTTTGGGAATTCTAGACAGGATTATACACCCCCCCCCCCCTCCACAAAATCCCTCTAATACTGGGTGGGTTCCACGCTATCCTGTGAGGGATAATCGAGGGACCCCTCCTGCCCGCTTTCCAGCTCCTGAGAAACCTCCAGTGGTGTCCGGAGCTGTAACTAAGGCAGACCGCCCTCCCCCTTCTTCTCACAAAAAGCCTGTGAAGCGAGCCACTTTCCATGGCAATGCTGGCTCCACGTCTAAACCCCCTGTGGATCCAGAATAAGGAGCAGGGTGATCTATTTGTGGGCATGATGGACTCAGGTACTACTATTAATATCCTGACTAGAGAATGGGATACTATTCAGTATTTAAATGAAAATGTCACAATTACTATGTTTGCAGGGAAGCATTCTCCAGCTCCCTTAGCGGCTGTAGAAATCTTTTCCCCTTACTTCAAAGGGTCCCGAACCATAAAAGTAGCCTGTTTGTTTGATGAGGAGGATCCTTTTGCTATTTATTTCACACAGGCTGATGTGCCTGTTTTTCCTTCTATGATGATAGAAGACCCCCTTTATGGCTTTGAGGCTGTAAAAGCTTCAATTTCTCCTCAGCTCAAATCCATCATTGGAGAGGCTGAGCTGCAGAATTTGTTTACTGAATGGCTTAAGTTTGGGGTCGTTCAGCTCTATCATACCCACACTGGTTTAGTGCAGACCCCTAAGCCGATAGAGATAGTTTTAAATAAGCCTTTCAGTCCTCAAAAACAGTATCCTGTCCATAAGAAATTCTACAATGATTTAAATATTATTATTTCTCAGAAACTTACTCAGGGTGTTTTAATTGAGGAATATTCTGAATTTAATTCACCCCTCCTTCCTGTGCCCAAACCAAATGGGAGTACTCGTATGGTCATTGACTATAGAGTACTTAACGCCTCTTCTGAGACAGTTGCGGCTCAGACGTTGAATCCTGCGTCTACAATTGATAATTTGCCACATCCTAGGTGGAAAGCCACCTTGGATTTAGCTAATGGTTTTTGGAGTATTCCGATTAGCACTTCCCCTGTCACTGCATTCACATTCAGGGGTAAGCAGTATCAGTATACCAGGCTCCCTCAGGGTTTTAAAAATTCCCCTGTTTTATTTTCTGCTGCCGTTGAGGAACTCCTTCAACGACATAACATTGGTAATGCTGTTCCTTATGTTGATGATATATATCTGGCTTCTGATAAGCTGGATGTGCTTTGGGATTCTGTTGTTAAACTAATACAGGTACTGGGTGAGGAAGGCTTTGTAGTTAATTTTGCCAAAGCCAGAATTGGTTTTGAGGAAGTTAAGTTTCTGGGATTTTTAATCGGGGTGGCAGGTAGAGATGTGCTTCGTGTTTTGCTACCGGGTCGTTTTTTGACTCGGATACTTCATGGTAAAGTTCGGTTTTCCCCGTTTAGTTTTTTTGAAAAAAATAAAAAACTAAACTGGGAAAACCGAAACCGGGCCAAAAAACAACGCGGGAAAACAAAGCTAAAAAAAAACCCCACCCCACGCATTTAAATTAATTTTAGTACATTACATACACCCCCCCCCATCCCGATCCCTCCCCCTCCCCAAGACTTACCAACATCCCTGGTGGTCCAGCGGGGTCCCCCCCGGGTGCCATTTGACCCTCCGTGGTGTGCCCAGTGTGCTAGTGCTAGCCATGCTCAAAATGGTGCCGAATAGCCTCTGAACTACTATGTCACAGGGGCTACCGGCGCCATTGGTCAGCCCCTGTCACATGGTAGGAGAACCGACCAATGGCGCCGAAAGCCCCTGTGACATAGTATGGGCAAAGGCTATCGGCGCCATTTTGATTATTGGCAGCCGACGACGACATCGCTCCCGGACCCCCGCTGGACCCCCAGGGATTATTGGCAAGCTTTTTGGCCAGCTTGGGGGGGCCTCCTGACCCCCCCAAGGCTTGCCAATAATCCCTGGGAGTCCGGCGGGGGTCTGGGAGCGATGTCGTCGTCGGCTGCCAATAATCAAAATGGCGCCGATAGCCTTTGCCCATACTATGTCACAGGGGCTTTCGGCGCCATTGGTCGGTTCTCCTACCATGTGACAGGGGCTGACCAATGGCGCCGGTAGCCCCTGTGACATAGTAGTTCAGAGGCTATTCGGCACCATTTTGAGCATGGCTAGCAGGCACTAGCACACTGGGCACACCACGGAGGGTCAAATGGCACCCGGGGGGACCCCGCTGGACCACCAGGGATGTTGGTAAGTCTTGGGGAGGGGGAGGGATCAGGATGGGGGAGGGGGTGTTATTATATTTAATGTTTGGGGTGGTTTTTAATAAAAAAAAAAAAAAAAAAAGTGCCCCTCTCCCCACACAAACCAGAAAAACGAAGTTTCCCCGAAGTTCGGGGAAAATCCTTTTCGGGTTTCGGGGTCCCCGAACCAGGACGAATTAGGCAATTTCTTTGTAATTGCCTAATTCGTGATAAACGATTGCACATCTCTAGTGGCAGGTGCTAGCCTTGCCCCCACCCTCCAAGAAAAGATTATATCCTTCCCGGTGCCTAAGACATCTCGCCAATTGCAAGTAATCATGGGGACACTTAATTTTGCACGTAAAACTGTGCCTAGTTTTGCCTCATTAGCAGCCCCCTTGTATGATTTGCTTAAAGGAGATGCCGTTGTGGCACGAGATTGGACTACTGTTCATTCTGAATGTTTGAAAGCGCTGCAAGAGGCTGTCAAAGTTTCAGCCCCTTTGGCGCACCGTAAATCATCTAAAGATTTAGATGTCACGTTGCAGGTTTCTGACTCTCATTTCTTGGCTACAATCAGTAACCATGCTGAATCTCAGCCCATATGTTATATTACACATACTTTCTCTCAGCCTGAGAGAAAATTTAATATTGTGGAGCGTACACTGACGGCTGTCAGATATTGCCTGTCTAAAGTCTCTGCTCTTGCTCAGGGTAAGATTATTCATTGTTATACTGGGATTCCCCAGTTACAGGCTGTCACTCGCCATTCCCTCCCAGAGAGTAGGGCTCTCTCCACACGCTGGGTTCAATGGCGTGCTGATCAATATAGAGACGATGTGCAATTCCATTATCAGAATGGTTTGGCTGATTCTGACATTGTTTTAACTTGTGAGGATCTTTGCTTAACAACTGAGCAGGATAGGCTCCTTCCTCCTATTTATCAGAAGGTTCAATTGGTAATTTTTACTGATGGTTCTGCTACACCCTCGGGTGACTATCTTACTGCATTTTTTGCTGGTGCAGCTAATGGTAGTTTAACTCCTAATAAAAGGGGTCAGTGGAAAGTCTTTGCCACACATACTTGGCAATTAGGTGATATGAGTTCACAGCAGGCGGAGCTGATTGCCTTTCAAAAGGCTTTGACACATATTGAGCAAACGCCCAATTTGGATCCTGAAAGATCTGTTATGGTTTGTTCTGATTCTACATATGTGGTATCTGGGTTTAATTCACATATGAAAGTGTGGGAAAACAGTGACTTTTTAGATGATGGCGCCTCATCTCTATGACTGACCACATCATCCTAGGCTTAGACAAAGGTCAAGCCTTCCTTCTGATACTACTCGACCTCTCGTCTGCATTTGACACGGTCAATCACTCCCTTCTCGTCAACCAATTATCAGCCATAGGTATCTCAGGCACTGCCCTATCATGGTTCAGAACCTTCCTCAGCAACAGAGGTTATAAGGTCAAGATTCATAATAAAGAATCCTCTCTACACCCCGCAGCCGTAGGAGTCCCCCAGGGCTCATCCCTGTCTCCTACCTTGTTTAACATTTATCTGTTACCCTTATGTAAACTTCTCACTGACCTCAATCTCAAACATTTTCTCTACGCTGACGATATTCAGGTCCTGATCCCCATCGAAGAATCGCTCGCAAAAACAATGTTGCACTGGGAATCCTGCCTCCAAAATATCAAACAACTTCTTACAAGTCTCAACCTGATACTAAATTCATCAAAAACGGAACTTCTACTCATCACTCCAGAAAACAGCTCCATCACATACACTCATCCTACAGTACCAAGCACTACACAAGTGAGAGATCTAGGAGTTCAAATTGACAATCACCTAAACCTGAAAGCTAACATCAACAAAACCGCCAGAGACTGCTTTTACAAGCTCCAAGTGCTGAAAAGAATACGACCTCTCTTCCACACACATGACTTCAGAACGATCCTACAATCAATCATTTTCGCAAAGCTGGACTATTGCAACACCATCATGCTTGGTCTTCCTTCATCACACACCAAACCATTACAAATGGTACAAAACGCCTCCGCCCGTATACTCACCAACACCAGGAGAAGAGAACACATAACACCTATCTTGATGGACCTCCATTGGCTGCCCATCCACTTCAGAATAATCTACAAGGCCATTCTCACCATTTTCAAAAACATCCATCAATTAGCCCCAATCGATCTCCATATTCCCCTCCGATTACTCCATTCCACAAGACCGACAAGAGATGCTTACAAAGGATCACTTCAAGTACCTCCAGCCAAGACTACCAGACACATCACGCTTAGAGATCGGGCATTCTCCACAGCCGGTCCAACATTATGGAACTCCATTCCCCCGGATCTTAGAATGGAACCCAACATCTCAACATTCAAGAAAAGACTCAAAACGTGGCTGTTCATGCAGGCCTTTCCTAACTCCAACCCCATCTAACTCCCTTCATGCAACAAGCTCCGCTAGTATTAGCGTTAATAGCCACCTCTCACAATGTTATTTATACATATATATAACTTTCTAATCTTCATTTCCCTTCTCATTCCAAGTTATTGTTTTCCTTGTTATATGTAACTGCTTTTCTGCACTATTGTTTAAATGGTAAAGTTTATTATAATTTCACCCCTGTTTCTTGTGAACCAGCATGATGGGACCACCGTCTTGAATGTTGGTATATAAAAAACTTAAATAAATAAATAAATAAATAAATAAAATAAATGTTACAGGCAAGCCTATTGCACACAGAGCTCACTGGAGATTAATATTTTCTATTTCACAGAAACTTACTGTCCAGGTGCTTGTCTTACATGTACCTGCTCACCAGGCCATGGGCTGGTACTCGCGTTACAATTCTTTGGCAGATGACGCAGCTAAATTGGCTGCCTCTCAGCAAGAGATAACTGTAAGGGCACGTCTTGCTAGGCATGGCTCCTTACATTTGAATGCGGCTACTTTGTGCCAGCATTCAGATGGGGTTTTGACTAGAAGTCAGGCAAAGAAAATGGTCAGTGACTGTTTGGATTGTCAGCGCACAAATCCCAAACGTACTGGGCTCCCTTATGTTGAAGGGTCTCTTCCACGGGGAATTAGACCAGGGCAAGTGGTCTATATGGATCATGTTGGTCCCCTTACTTCTTCCCGTGGTTACAGACATATTTTGGTTGTACTTGATTCCTTTACTGGCTTTGTGTTTCTATTTGCACAGAAACGCATTACAGCTATTGTAACTGTTAACCGTCTGGCTATTGTATTTGGTATTTTGCCTTTTCAGTTTCTTTGCACCGACGGCGGTCCGGCCTTTAAAAATGCTGAGGTTGAGACCTTTTGTGCTGATCATAGCATTACTCATCGATTCTCCTACCCACATCGTCCAGAATCTAATGGAATGGTTGAAAGGATTAATGGTGAGGTTAAGCGTAGTCTGCAAATTTTTGCCTTGCAATCTAACCCCAGTAATTGGTACCTTCATCTTCCGGAGATCCAAATCCGGATTAATAGTACCATAACTGCCAATCATGAAGCTCCCGCTATGTCTCTCTTTGGGTTCTCTATGCTTGAAAATATGGCCTCCTCAGATGCTATGGTTACTTCTGACAAGGCCTCTCGGAGTCCAAATCCTTTTCAGATTGGTTCCGTAGTTTTGAGCAAAACGCATGTTCGTGGCTCTTTAGAACCATACTGGTCTAATCCCTTTATTGTTACAGAACTTCTAGGTGACTCGGGACTGTTGCTTTCTGACTCTGAGGATCCAAAGAATAGGAAAGTTGTGTCCATTAGAGATGTCAAGTTGGTATCCGAGACATTGGGGTTTTCCGGTACCAGAGCCTCGGTTCAACCCCCAGCCTCTGCTGCATCCGCAGTTTCCGCTGATGCCAATGGGTCAGGAGGATCTACCGCTGCCCAGCGCTCCCACTGCTCCAGCAATTGATGTCATTCTCAGCAGTGACATGGCTGTGCCTACCCCGGAGCAGGAAGACCAGGTCGTTCTCAGTGTAGCTAGTCCCGCATCTGAGCATCCTCCATGTTTAACTCGCTTTCAGCAGAAGCTTTTGCTTGCATGCTGTATGGTTTGTTCCCCAATCAATACCTTTTTGCATGCTGTGTTTCTTTTTTACAGACCTTATTATAAGTATGTTATTGCTTGCTGGGTGCTTTTAATTATTGCATCTCTTATCTCACTATTTTATCTCTTATCTAATACTCAGCTGCATTCCACCTTTTCTCCCGCAGCTTCACAGGAGCTCCGTTATTCTCACTCACATGTCAGTAAGCGCTCACCTTCTGAGCCTTTGTCTCTTCTGGCAGTGCCTTTGCCTTCTGGTGTTATTCTTGTTCCATACCATGGCTGGCTGGTGCATATTGATGTTCCTTTCAGGTTTTACACTCACCAGGTTTGGCAAGGCATCTCTCCGGAGTCCCTGCCTGCGGGTCTAGAGTCCAGACTTGTTGCTCTGTTTCTGCAGCTGGAGCGTTCCTCCCTGCAGCTTTCTTCCATCACTTCGGAATCTCCTCTTGATGGCTTCCGTGCAGAGTTTTGTTCGATTAGATATCAGAACTTGTTCCTGGGTTTCAGAGCAGTGAGTGTCAATCTTACTGGGATCCTTGAAACTCCATCCTGGAAACTGCAGCACTGCTCTCGACCACATATTGGTGCTTCTGAACAGTTCCAGCGGCTGTTTGCCCTTCGTCCTTGTTTTCATAATGGATCTTGTGCCTGCATCAATCCCCTTTCGAAGGTGCCTCTGGAGGACTCCTTGTCTGGCTCTAATTATGAATTTTCAGGTTTGATTAAAGGTCTCATTTTCTCCTGGATGGACATCTTTCCTGAGGTAACACTTTCTTACGCTAATTATTCCACATGGGGGGGAGAGGATACAGGATTCCCCCTTCCAATGATTAAGGACTCTCTGTCTTATGTTTGTAGACTACCTTATGAAATTCTGTTTTTAAATAGTACACATTATCATGTCTTTTGTGATGAATTGCCTGTCTCTTTTACACATTGGCGTGGAATCTCTTTTTATAATTTATCTTTGTGGAATAATGCGTGCGGGAATAATCCATTCTTTTGTACCCGTTCCTCGTCCACCCAGACGAATTGTTTTTGTTGCCCTAGTTGGCAATATCAGGTTAATCTTTGTAATAAAAGGTTTTCTAATAGGGTATGGGGACCCTTCTTTACTCAGGAGGCTACTTTTTTTTCAAAATGCACCTGTGCTAGGCCGGTCTTTGACCGCTGCCTGTATCAGGGGTTTAGCTGAGGGGTTAAATGACACTCAGGTTACTTCTGTGTTAGATTTAATTGTACAGACAAAATGGCTGAATGACTCATTTCCCTTGCCCGCTTGGGTGATGAGAACAGCCAACAGAAAGCGCAGGAATGCTTTGAAACAGGAGGTTCAAAATACATTCCTTAATCTTAATGATAGAATTAAAACTGCTATAAAAGGTATTCAATCCAATGAATATCAGCTAAGAGCAGGTATTTTTCAATTAAGGGATTACTTAGCTCAAACCTTACAGTTAGGGATTGATGCCATATCCACAACTGATGAGAAAATACAGGTTCTAGCAAGAATAGAACAGCTTACTCACTTTATTGATGGTCTTACTTCCCCAAAACCCAAATGGGGAGACCTTCAATTGGGAAAAATATTAGAGGAAATAAACCTCACAGCTGAGCAAATTCAGTATGCCCATGTTGAGGCTTCACAAGTTATTTTGCAGGTCAGCAAACATGAAATGGGAAAAGAACCATGGGCAACCTTAGGTTCAACCCTAGTACAAGGGGTCAGACGTATCTTTCTCCCAATCACTACTCAGGTCTATAAACGTTGCTGGGAAATCCAGAACTTTGGTCAGTTCTTGGAAAGCTCAAATGGAAGCAACACCTGGATTAAAACAATTAAAATCTTTGAACCAACCCACTTGTGTATTAATAATGCTGGTTATCACTGGATCATAGCACAAGGTTGTCACAAAGTTCCTGTAACTGTGTGTAATTCCCTGGTGCAGGTCTCTAATACTTGCCTCACACTAGAGGGAGAAGCTGATTGTCCTCTAGAACCGAATCCCGGTCCTCTAGTAGAAGTTTTTTTGAAATTACCCAATGGATCTTATATCCTTCGGTCAAACAAAGCACAGTGTGGGTTTCAACCAGGAATATTGTATTTAGTTACTGCACTATCTGTCATTAAGTGTGGACCGTGGGAATTTTATCCTACACTTAGTGCCCAGTTAACTGAAACAATAAAGTACATGGAATTTAAACCAGTACAATTCACTGAGTTAAAAATGTTATTGACTCATGTTTTAAATGTAAATGTATTATTGAGAAATTTGTCTTCACTTTGGTTAATGTCAGAGGATGAGTTTTTACAGCATCTGAGAATGATAGAACTAACAGCTAGTGAATGGGAGCTGATCCTAGACGAGCTACTGAAGCCAGAGGTATTTTCAAATGCCCTGGGTCGTGCTTTTTCTGGATTAGTGGGTGGAATAGCTAAAACAGCTGTTGGTGTAGTTAAAACCATAATGGAAGGGGCAGGTGGACTCCTTCATGACTTAGGGATCAATTTATTCCCATTAATCCTGGGAATCATAGTAATAATTGGTGTTCTTTTCTTCTGTCTTAGGAGAAATTAGAACGAAGAGCAGCGAACCAGAAATGGCAGGTGTAAACTCATAGATACATATTCCAGCTAATCCTAGGAAGAATGCGATGATTGTCTGCCTGGGACCTGATCTCATAAATGAGTATGCTGATTATGGAAGCTGGATGTATTCAGAAAACAATCCTGATACATGTGCACCTTATTATCTGCATAAAAACTGTGATATTTTATTTAAGTTCCCACAATATGCCTATTGCTGGACTTGGCCAAGAAGACTGGCATCTGTTCGTGAAGCACTACGAAGAACCTTGAGTGCTCACATTTGTCAGTGTGCTCCCTGGGAACTTGTGCCCTGCTACTTCAATATCTACTCTTTGGCAGAATATCAATTAGGATATGGACATGGCCTATCAAATGCCAATCCTGTTGCTTCAGATGGAAATTCAAGAGCCTCCAGCCCGGGGTTAAGCTCGAATTGGTTTCCAGTACCTAGTCCACAGTCTTTTGCAACGGATGAAGAATTGGATCCAATGCACCTTGCTCCGGCTAATTCTCTAACAGATGAAGGACAAGACTTTGTGCTTTGGCTGAATGCAGCTCTCTCCTCTGAGGATGATCAATCAGTCATTCTCCAACATCAGCAACCAAATCCTACTCAAGATTCTGCTCCGACTAGACCAGCAGTGGAAGGCGAGCAAACAGATTCCAATATCTATAATTAGTCAGACTGACTTCACAGATATCTGAAACGTCTGATCCGGCTGGATCTACTGAGAACTGTGAATAACTGTCTATTATTGACTGGACTGGTATGTGTCTTATTCAAAATGCACCTTGCCATTTCAGGATCGTAGCTCATCAATTGGTAAGTATAATAGGCATTTAATGCCCACAGATCCCTACACATGATGGAATCAGTGATGACACATCACAGATTTCTGACCCATAAAGATTATTTTAATTATGAACCCTCATCTTATTTGAATGGATGAGTAGCTTCAAATTTAAAATTTACATTCCCTGGGTATGAATGTTCTCTATTTCCCATAAGGAAATATTGAGAAACTCTTTATATCTGGTTATTATTAGAAACTAACTCAGATTTGTCAACTCATATCTCTTTATAATCAATTTGGTAATGTAACCAATTTTTATTACACTTGTATTATTACATTTGATTTTCACTTGTATCTATGCAATGTTGAGCACTGACACAACTCATTATATGTAGTTTATTGTGTGATTATTTTCCCCCAGGCTTATTAGTGCCTTACTGATTTATATGTATCTAGCTATGTCTAGTATTTGTTTTACTGACTCCATGGGGGGGTGTCAGAAAATATCTTAATATTTTGTGCTTTATTGATAATTACTTATATTTAGTGAAGTCAGTAATCAATTAGCCATAAAGAAACATGTTAGCATTTAATACCCATAAGCCTTTACTTTTAAAAGCCATGACATCAGTCATGGCTGTGCTGAAAAAGCTCCAGCACATAGCATTCACCTTTACCCTACTTAAGACCTCAAGATTTCACCTTTACTCTACTTTCAGACTTTGAGAGTACAGTTGTTTCCCACTTTCTCTTATCTCAAGTAAGAAAGCACCTGCATTTTATGACATTGAGCATCCTAACGCAGGTGGCATGATTGACCATCCTAAAAACAGATGGCCAGTAAATTAAGCGTTACTCTTGTGACAGAAGGGAGTGAAAAAGATTTTCTCTTAGAACTACAAAAGAAATCCAATTAAAAATAAAAAATGGGCGAAGCTATAAACAGAATAAGAATAAATCCTATATTTTACTGTTCTGATATGAAAAATTGATTGAACCCTAGTCAAGGTCCCTAGAAAAGATGTTCTTCAAAGGCTAAAATATAGATGTGTTGATGGAAGAGTAACAGCTACCCTGGATCAAAGGGTCTTAAGTGTATAAAACTGGGAGCAGTTAGAAGGAGGGAGAGAGGTGCTACTTAGACTTTCTTCGCACGTGATTGAGAGAGACACAAAAGCGGGGTGCTTCAGATAATTGGTAAATATAATCTTTTATTCAAGTATATGAGAACCTTTAAATTGCTATTGTTTCTAGATTGGCAGATGCATTAGAAATGTATTAATTTCTAAAAAGATGACATTAATAGACATTTATCTGATATTAATAATTTCAATTTCCTTATTAATGGCTCTTGCATTGATTGTAGGATATACTCTGGTAAAGTTAAGAATTGAACATAAAAGTGTTTCTTAGTCATTTAGAGATATTTATTCATGCCTTTCTTTATCTGTGAAATAAAGAAAATATTTTTACAATAAACTGACTGGTTTATTTATGCATGATGTGCTGCATGAATTAATGGTTAATACATTTCTGTGGTAGATTCGAACACACCTCTGAAAGTAAACTTTTTGTCTCAAGGCAGAAAGGGTAGGGAAATAGAAGTGGAAGTGGAATATTTTATCAAGGCAGGATTCCCTGGTTTTAAATTCTGCTAAGGGTAGAAGCCTCAATACTTCCATTCAAAATTTACCACACTTCCTCTTTCCCACTCCTTCCCACTCTTTTCCCCATCTCTCCTTTACTCTTATTTCCTTTCTTTATCCTCCCTGAATACCCTATTCTCTTTTCCCTCTCTCTCCCTCAGTCCTCCACCATTCTATATCTCTTGACATCTCCTGCCTAAGATTCCTTCTTCATTTCTCTCCTCTCTTCTTGTTCCCAGATCCCTTACTCGCCTTCCTTTCCAGACCCAATGAATATATGAGAATTATAGTTGGGGTGGAGATGGGGGCAGAGGTGGGTTAATTTGCATGGACCCCCCCCCCCCAAACAAAAAGGCATTTCGTCGCCCCTGGCATATGGACTGTTTAAATGCTTAAGTTTTGCAGTGCTGTGCATGGTGTGCAGATTGTCCACTGATCAGTCTACAAGATGTGCTTTATTAATTTATTTACTTAATTTAATTCCTGCAAGAGAGATTATCTGTGACCTGTGACATAAATGGAGTATGCTAGTGGAGGCAGAGGAAATGGGCAGCTATTTCCCCAACATTGTGCAAGAGAGCTAAGAGAGGCAGCAAAATCTGGAAATAAGATACCAGAGTCTGTACTTCCATTTGTTAATTATTCCAATGTACCCAAGCTCTTATTATACCAATCTTATATTAAGCATATTCCAAACATGATGTTCCTTCATTCACAGAAATTATATAGTCCCAGACATTATAATCCTGCACTGCAAAACACTTATCTTTTCATTCTCCCAACAAGGCCACATTTCAGAATTCATCTTTCCTCAGGGGTCGTTATTTCTTCAAAGCAAACCAGAACATGAATGGAGCATTCTGAGAGAGTTTAGTCAATGGGCAACTGAACCATTCTGATCAACTCTACTGATTGTGGGGCAGAATGTTGCCTTTTTATATTTAACTTCTTGAATCAATACCTGCAAATCAAATGCAAGATGCAAGTTTACTAGTTCAGAGTGACCGATCAAATGAGAACCTAAGGTTCTGTCAGCAATATGTTAAATGACGACCTGAAAGACAATTTCTATTCTGCTTTAATCCAAATGGGCATTCGTATTCAATACTGGCAAGAGCCGAACTGAAAGAGAACATGTTGTTCAAAAATGAGCAGTTACTATGGGGACTAACTGACCATGAAGAAGTCTACTGTTCAAGCTAGTCCATGGTATATGTCTACTGTTAAGCACACTACTTATAAGGGGACTCATGAAATTTTTTTCGTGCAAATATAACAATATCCAACATTTCAAACCAATCTCAAAATCCCCCAAAGGACTGATTGTAAAAAATCTGTTTGCTTAAATATAATGTTAACACACTGTTTCAAAATTAACATACTATTACAAAATGTTCATCTAGTCCAGCTCTTCATTCATTCCACACAGAGCCTGCATTTTCAAAGTAAAAATCCAGAATGCCTCACAATACTTCAACTGTGCCATAACATCTCCTCCCTTCTTTTTCTGTGCATTTAATTCGATAATTGTCCAATGAAGGTCAGAAAAAACATGTTTGAGTTCTCCACAATGCTGTACCATCAGTGCAGTGATTTTCATGGTTTTTAAACAGGAGCGATGCTCCACCATGCGTATTCTAATGTACCGGGAAGTACATATAATTTAGAGCAAAAGTACATGATTCCATATATTACCCCAGAAGAGGAACAATTGGATTAACCTTTTCTTTTAACCACAAACAGTTATGACTGTCGGTCGCAGATGGCTGAGACTGCTCTTACTCACTTCTTGTGCTGCCATCCTCTCTTCCTTGGGTGAACTCACGGCTTTGGCTAGCCGCTTTCAACGCACATGGCCCTGTTCCAGGACCCACCCCCAGAGCGGCAGGGAAGCTGCCAACCGCCATGTTTCCTCTGGGCCTTCCTAGGCGTGCACGTGCTTCATGGTCCTCCTTTAAGGACGATAGGGTGGGAACTTCAGGGGTGTCTCCTCCCGATGACATCACCAGCCCTGGACTCTTTAGCACCACCAGGGCCTGGCTCTCATTGACTTGGCAATGAGTTCCTTCATTGATGAATCCTGCTGACCTCTCTTCGGATGCTGGTTCCTGTATCCTGCACTTCCTGGTGTGAGACAGTCTTGGGTACCCGCTCCTCGGGGGCTCATTCCTGTCTCTGGCTATCTGCTCCTCGGGGGCTCTGTGCCTCAGATGCTGCCTGCCAGCTTCCCCGCTCCTCAGGGTTGCTTCTGGAACTATTCTACTCGTGAAGACTCAGCGTAGATGTACCCCACCCTGTGGGCCATTGCCTTACTAATCTGCTCCATGGAGACTCAGCGTAGGTGTACCCCGCTCTGAGGGCCATTGCCTTCATGTCTGTGACTGTGCCGCACTTCCTGCTCCTTGGGGCAGCGCCTCGTGTACTTCAACTGACTACGCCATGCTCCCCGCTCCTCGGGGTAGTGCCCTGCTTCTACTTCAGAAACTGTGCCTGCACTCCCCCGCTCTTCGGGGTAGTGCCCTCGTGCATTGCCAGGGACCCTTGGGCTTCCCCGCTCCTCGGGTAAGCCTACATCTTCCTTCCGTGCTGACTCACCCCGTGGCTCCGCCCCTGGGGCCGTTCCCTCAGCACTCCTCCATAGCCTGCCTTGCATTCTCCACTCTCAGGGCCTGCTCTGCACTTCACCACTAGAGGGACCTACTCTGGCATTCGTACCCACACCCCAGTCTTCAGCTCTCTCTGTACTCCCTGGGCTGTGTCACCTGCTGCTACAGATCTTGCGTCCCGACGGTAAGGCCCAGTGGGGCTCCTCCCAGTGGGTGGTACCACCTCTCACCCCGGGCCAAGGGCCCACTAACTCAAGGATTCTAACAGATTGCCAAGTCCCTGGACCCGGCAGAGGTCTTGGCTCTCCAGGCCATCCCTGGCCTGGCACAGCGAATTTCTAAACAACAAAAATTCTTGGAATCTCTGGCAGTACACGGTTGGATTCCACCTCAATGCCTACCAAACCTAATCCACAGGCCTACCATCCTTGCCGGCACCCCCACATTTTTCGGGTGACCCTCTTATGTGCAGGGGTTTCCTGAATCAGTGTAATATGCACTTTTGCCTACAACCAGTGTACTTCCCAGATGTGATCATCAAGATGATTTACATCCTGTCACTTTTGGATGGTAAGGCCCTGACCTGGGAGTCACCACTCTGGGAGCAAGCTGACCCGGTTCTTCGAGATTTGCCTGGCTTCCTCGACTTATTTTGCTCCATCTTTGATGACCCAGGCCGAAGAACCGTATCTGGATCTTCCCTTCTACATCTCCAACAAGTCTCCAGGTCTCTGACCGACTATGTCATTGAGTTCAGGACCCTTTTGTCTGAACTTCACTGGAATTCGGTTTGCCTACGTACTATCTTCCTCGAAGGCCTCAGCCCCCAGATCAAAGATGAGCTGGTGGCCCGGGAACTTCCTGAATCCCTGGACTCCTTGATAGACCTTGCTGTTCTCATCGATCACCGCCTTCGACAACATTCACAAGAGGCTAGGATGTCCAGGAGGATTGCACCGAGCTCACCCCGAATTTGACGTACGCACTCTCCTAAGCCCAACACTGCTCAGAATAAAGAAGTGGAAGAGCCAATGCAGATGGTTCAAAGTAGGCTTTACCTGAAAGAAAAATGCCATCACCAGCAATCAGAAACATAGAAACATAGAAATGACGGCAGAAGAAGACCGAATGGCCCATCCAGTCTGCCCAGCAAGCCTCACACATTTTTTCTCTCATTCTTATCTGTTTCTCTTAGCTCCTTGTTCTATTCCCCTTCCACCCCCACCATCAGGTCTCTGCTTGTTTTGTGGCCAACCTGGACACGCCATAGCGTCATGCCCAGTCTATGTCCGGGAAACTCCCAGGCCTAGGTTCTGCCGGAGGACTTCTCCTAGGCTTGACTTCACCCTCTCCCCCGTTAACCATGCCAGTCTCCAGCAAACTAGACAATCAGGAGTTTCACACACTGGCTTTGGTGGACTCTGGGGTCGGCGGGATTTTTTTTTTTTTAATTTTATTTTTATTGCATTTTTAACAAAATATAGAACATTCATACAATGTGGTTTTATACAAGAAAATAACTCAGTTTTACATAGATGTAATACAAGAATCTAAGTATATTTTGCCGGTTATAAAGAAATAATTTTAAGTACTAATTTGTTCCACATTGAAAATAATTTAAGAAATCAGGGAGCCAATAGAATATAGAGCAGATCTTAAGCAAAAAAAAACTAAACTAAAACTATAGCCATGGGGGAATTATCGACAAACTTTATCCAACACCATTGACTAGGATTTTTTAGGATTGAGAATGCGTATCTAAATATTGACGTAACTGTTTTGGGGCCACAAATACATATCTGACATTATTATGAAAAAGTAAACATTTACAGGGATATCTCAATATGAATTTTGACCCTCTGGTGATTACTTCCTCCCTCATTGCTATAAAATTTCTCCTTTTTTCCTGTGTAATTCTAGCAATGTCTGGGAAAATTTGTACAGGAAAACCATAGTACTTTTTGATATTTAAAGTAAGATCTCATTACTGCGTCTCTCTCTGAAACAAAGACAAACTGAACAAATAAAGTTGATCTTGTGTTAATGTCCATTTCTTGAGACTTCTCTAAAAAGTCTGTCAAGTTCAAATTTGTATCTATTTGATCTTCTTGTCCTGGAACATTATCTTGTGATGAGATTTGCTGTGATATATAGTAAATTTTTTATATAGCTGGAATGGCTTTTTCAGGATACTTCAAATTATTTGAAAGGTAATTTTAAGACAAGTCAATTGCTGACATCATCTTTATTTTAGGAAAGTTCAGTATCCTGAGGTTTGCCCTCTTCATCTGATTTTCAATTATCTCAAACTTATTTCCATATATACTATCTGACTTTATCAGGTTTATTTGTACCTTCTCCACATTTTTCATCTTTTCTTCCATTATGTTTAAATGATTTTCCATATTTTTCACTTCATCTTCCATTTTCTTAGTTTTGACTAAAGCTTCTTGCACAGTCTTAGTTAATAAATTTATAGAACATTGCATAGAAATCAGCATATTCCTTATATCTTGAAGGGATGGTGTAGCATTGGGGGAGGAACAAATAACAGAAAAATCGCCATTCTCTATTCCTACCTCTTCAAGGCCTTCACCCCGATATTCCAAGCGTTGTTGTGCTGTTTGTCCCCGGCTCCTGGAACCTGAATCCACCAGGTTCTCCGAGGCTGCAGCTAAACCTTCCGCTCCTCTCTGCTCGTCGGGGAACTTCGTGGAGGCGTCCGTCTCAGCCTCTCGAAGGGAGAGGCGACCTACATCCACCGCCAGTGGGGGGTCCGGAATCGTTGGAGCGCCCGGGCTCAAAGATATTTCATGGGCAAGGGGGCTCGGCAGCTGCTCCCTACCGTCCCCAGCTGCCCCTCCTCCGAGCGTGGTCGGCGTTCTGGCGAAAGCGGCCCCATCCCAGGCTGTCATGGATCCATTCCCGATGTCATGGGGAGTTCTCTCACACGAGCCTTTCTTTTCGTGTGAGGCATTAGTTCAGGAAACTTTTCAAAATTAAACAACCGATCTCCAAAGAAATTCACGACCCGCCGGGAGCTGCAGCTTCCACACGTTCACCTCATGGCGGCCATCTTGGCTCCTGGGGCCGGCGGGAATTTTATTCTGAAACAACTTGTGGAACATCCCCAAATTCACACCATCTGCTCCCCAGTGCCCTTATGTCTCTCCTCCATTCACAGAGAACCTCTACCAGGCGAGGTTACTCATTCCACAGCTCCGTACTGGGTCTCTACATGTAGAGACCATTTCATTCCTCGTTCTGGATAAAGAAATACACCCCATGGTCCTGGGACTGCAGTGGTTACAGCTGCACACCCCGCAGTTTGACTGGGTCACATTACAACTTTCTCGATGGGGTAGCTCCTTCCATGACAAATGCTTGGAGGCCATCTCACTTGTGCCTTGCCTAACCACTTTTGCTTCTCTTCCAGGCCTCCCGCCACAGTATTCCTTATTCACAGATGTCTTCTCCAAAAAGGCTGTGGACACCCTAGCCCCATATCGCTCCTTTGTGCAATAAATTTGCTGCCTAACACAGAACCTCCTCGGGGTAGAATTTACTAGGGGTGTGCATTCGGATTGACCGCATTAGTAAAACGCTACTCATATTTTTTTTTAACTTAAAAAATTGATTCGACATAAACGATCGGATTTCCCACATATCCAACATAGATATGTTGGATATGTGGGAAATCGCGATTGTTGAGACAAAATAAAAATATAAACCCCCTCACCCTCCTTAATCCCCCCCCCCCGACTTACCACAACTCCCTGGTGATGGAGCGAGGAGTGAGGATGCCATTTCTGCAATCCTTGGCGAGAAGCATGTGACGTCGGCGGCACGTCGAGTGACGCCGGCGTCATGTGATTCCCGGCTCGTTCGGCCCAAAAAGAACTTTTGGCCAGCTTGGGGGGGCCTCCTGACCGAACTCGCCGGGAATCACGTGACGCCGGCGTCACTCGACAGTGACGTCGGCGCCACGTGATTCCCGGCGAGTTCGCGCCGGACGGCTCGTTCGGCCCAAAAAGAACTTTTGGCCAGCTTGGGGGGGCCTCCTGACCCCCCCAAGCTGGCCAAAAGTTCTTTTTGGGCCGAACGAGCCGTCCGGCGCGAACTCGCCGGGAATCACGTGACGCCGGCGTCACTCGACGTGCCGCCGACGTCACATGCTTCTCGCCAAGGATTGCAGAAATGACGTCCTCACTCCTCGCTCGATCACCAGGGAGTTGTGGTAAGTCTGGGGGGGGGGATTAAGGAGGGTGAGGGGGTTTAAAATTTTTTTTGCACATATGTACATATACCCAACTCATTGGATTTTTTTTATGTCCATATTGGCCGCAAGTGGGACCCCCTTTCGGACATAAGAAATATGAACATAAAATTTTGCTCTGCACATCCCTGGAATTTACCCATTGTCCTTGACTGAAACACAAGCTATGTAAGAATATATTCGTGAGAACTTGGCCAAGGGCTGTATCTGGCCCTACATATCTCCCGCTGGAGCGGGTTTTTCTTCGTAGGAAAGAAAGATGGCTCACTCCGGCCTTGCATCGACTACCGTGGCTTAAACGAGATCAATCTGAAGGATTTCTATCTTTTACCCTTGATTTCTGAACTCTTCAACAGGGTGCTAAAATCTTCACCAAATTGGACCTTAGAGGGGCCTACAACTTGGTCCAGATCCGCCAGGGTGACGAATGGAAAACTGCATTTAATATGCATGACAGCCACTTTGAATACCTTGAGATGCCATTCGGCCTCTGTAACGCTCCAGCGGTTTTTCAGAATGTGATGAACGAGGTCTTCAGAGACTGCTCTACCGATGGGTCGTAGTGTGCCTAGACGACATCTTAGTTTTCTCTCAAGAACTTCAGAGCCACCATCAGGACGTCTGCAGTGTTCTTCAGCATTTGAGGGACAATCAGTTCTATGCCAAACTGGAGAAATCTTCTTTTGAACAAGAGTCCATTCATTTCCTTGACTACGTGGTTTCCAGCCAAGGCTTTTGGATGCATCCCCAAAAATCAAAAAGTATCCGCGACTGACCTCAACCCACAGGTCTCAAGGCCCTGCGGAGATTTCTTGGCTTCACAATTACTACATATCATTTATTCACCACTATTCTACTCTAACCGCCCCACTCATGGCCATGACTCGCAAGGGGGCCAATCCGTCTCAGTGGTCACCCGAGGCCATGACCGCCTTCCAGGACCTCAAGGCCGCCTTCCTCCAGGAGCCGTGTCTTTGCCACCTGGACCCCCGATGGCCCTTTATTGTCGAAGTCGACACCTCTGATGTTGGCATATGAGCAGTACTCAGCCAGTATTCGGCCACCCATACCTTATACCCTTGTTCATTCTTCTCCAAATGCTTTTCTCCAGCGGAATGTAATTATGCAATCGGGGATAAGGAGTTGGCAATTAAACTGGCTTTCGAGGAATGGCATCCTTGGATCGAGGGAGTGCAGCATCAGATTACAGCATATATCAACCACAAGAACCTTGTGTACTTGCACTGTGCTCAACGTCTTAACCATTGACAGGCCCGTTGGGCACTTTTTTTTACTCGATTTAATTTCCTGTTTCGATACCGTCCAGCCAATAAAAATTGCCATTCTGACACTCTCTCCCGGTCTTTCGTCACAGAAGATGTTCCCGATGTTCCTCTGCACATTATTGATCCAGCTAAAGTCCACCTTTCTGCTATGTTCACTGTGCCACCTGGGAAAACGGTGGTTCGGTTCCACAACAACTCAGATGAAAAATACTTTGGTGGGCTCATGACTCATTAACAGCAGGCCACCCGGGATAGTCTAGAACCCTCTCCACGCTCCAATGGTTCTACTTGTGGCCCACCATGGAGAAGGACACACATGCCTATGTTGAGTCCTGCCCCACATGTGCTCATCATAAGCCCCCAGTGGGTCATCCTTGGGATCTCCTGCAACCACTTCCTGTGCCCAGTGACCCGTGGACACACATAGCCACAGATTTCATTGTGGACCTTGCTCCTTCAAGTGGCAATAATACTATTTGTGTCACTGTGGATCGATTTTCGAAAATGGCTCACTTTGTAACACTACCTGGCCTTCCTTCAGCACCAGAGCTAGCTAATTTGTTCATCTGCAACGTATTCCACCTCCAAGGCCTTTCTAGACATATCCTCTCAGAATGGGGAGTACAATTCACCGCCCCATTTTGGAAATCCCTATGCAGAAAGTTTGACATCTCATTGGATCTCACTTCGGCTTACAATCCCCAAGTGAATGGTCAGACAGAGAGAACAAACAGGACTTTAAACAGTTCCTTCGAGCCTATATAAACTCTTGGCAGAAAGATTGGTCCGACCTTCTGCCATGGGCGGAATTTGCCTTGAATTCCCACAAGTCCGCATCCACCGGGTCATCACCCTTCCAAGTGGTATATGGACGCCAGCCGCTGCCTCCTCTTCCGCTTTTGCTTTCAGTACCGTCTCCAGCGGCACAGGCTACCATGCAGGAGTTGCATCAACTCTGGGTCAACACTAAACAACTTCTTCAGCAAGCTGCTCAAAGATCAAAAAAATTCTATGATGCTCATCATCTAGAAACTCCTCAATTTAACCCGGGAGACAAAAGTGTGGCTCAGCACCTGGTTTATTCATCTTAAACTGCCTTCAGCCCGCTTCACCCCCAGCTACATTGGACCTTTTCCCATGCTTTGCTGGCTGGGCCCAGTTACCTATAGCCTTCAACTGCCCTTGTCTCTTAAAATCTACAATACCTTCCATATATCACTACTAAAACTTCTGGTACTGTCCAACTTCTCAAAAAAAACACCTGAGCCCTAACCTCTGTGATCAGAGGTAGGTGTCACCTTACAAGTGCAAGATATCTTGGAAGTCAGGAAGCGTGGAAAGAGGTGGGAGTATCTCCTCTCGTGGGAGGACTTTGGGCCTGAAGAAAACATTTGGCAGCCTGTGGCCAACATCCTTGACAAGGATCTAATCAGGCAGTTCCATGCCACATATCCTAGAAAACCCAAAACCCCGGGGGGGGGGGACACCTTAAGAGAGGGGGTACTGTTATGACCATAGCTCGCAGACGGCTGTGACTGCTCTTACTTACTTCATGTGCTGCCGCCCTCTCTTCCTTGGGTGAACTTGCTTGTGGCTAGCCACTTCCGATGCACATGGCCCTGTTCCAGGACCCCCCCCCCTCCCAGGGCGGCAGGGACACCACCAACCACCATATCTCCTCCGGGCCTTCCTAGGCGCGCACGCACACTACATGGCCCTTCTTTAAGGATGCCAGGGTGGGAACCTCAGGGGTGTCTCCTCCTGATGACATCACTAGCCCTGGACTCTTAAGCCTGGCTCTCATCGACTTGGCAATGAGCTCCTTCATTGCTGAATCCTGCTGATCTCTTTTCAGATGCTGGTTCCTGTATCCTGCACTTCCTGGCATGAGACACTCTCGGGTACCTGCTCCTCGGGGGCTCATTCCTGTCTCTGGCTATCCATTTTAGGGATGTGAATCGTTTTCCATATCGTCTTAACGATAGAAATCGTGTGGCAGGGCAAGAAAATCGTCTTAGGCACGATTTTTTAGTTAAAAAATCGTTAAAAATCGTTTTTTCCGATTAGTGCGCACTAACTCGAGTTAGTGCGCACTAACTGGGAGTTAGTGCGCACTAACTGAAAATGATACAATTTGACACTTTTCAGGTCAGTTAAGGTCAGTTTAGGAATGAATATGTATTCCTATTGGCTGCCCTCTTATTTATTCATGTTACCAAGTTTCCTACTGACAGTATATGGGGGATGGGAAATGGAAACAGTTGGTAGCTTGACAAAACAAGTAATGTGATCAGTCAATGTGACTAGAACTTGTGCCCTAACCCTGATACCAGGGGTATTGTGATCTTCCTGCACACAGTGCCCTATCCCTATTAATACCAGGAGTGTTGTGATCTTCCTGCACACAGTGCCCTATCCCTAATACCAGGGGTGTTGTGATCTTCCTGCACACAGTGCCCTATTCCTGATACTGGGGGTGTTGTGATCTTCCTGCACACAGTGCCCTATTCCTGATACCGGGGGTGTTGTGATCTTCTTGCACACATCCCGATATCAGGGATAGGGCACTGCATGCAGGAAGATCACAACACTCCTGGTATTAATAGGGATAGGGCACTGCATGCAGGAAGATCACAACACTCCTGGTATTAATAGGGATAGGGCACTGCATGCAGGAAGATCACAACACCCCTGGTATCAGGGATAGGGCACTGTGTGCAGGAAGATCACAATACCCCGGAGGAGTGAGGGTCAGGCAGCTCCCCCCTGTCTGTGAAGCCAGCCTCTCACTAGTAATGCAGGGAGGGAGCTGTCTCAGACTTCACCATCCTCCCCCCCCCCCTTACCCACACACCATTCACTAGCTGGGACATGGGGGAAGTCAGGAGTGAGGGTCAGGCAGCTCCCCCTGTCTGTGAAGCCAGCCTCTCACTAGTAATGCAGGGAGGGAGCTGTCTCAGACTTCACCATCCACCCCCCCCCCCCCCTCACCCACACACCATTCACTAGCTGGGACATGGGGGAAGTCAGGAGTGAGGGACAGGCAGCTCCCCCCTGTCTGTGAAGCCAGCCTCTCACTAGTAATGCAGGGAGGGAGCTGTCTCAGACTTCACCATCCTCCTCCCCCCCCCCCCCCCCCACCCACACACCATTCACTAGCTGGGACATGGGGGAAGTCAGGAGTGAGGGTCAGGCAGCTCCCCCCTGTCTGTGAAGCCAGCCTCTCACTAGTAATGCAGGGAGGGAGCTGTCTCAGACTTCACCATCCTCCCCCCCCCCCCTCACCCACACACCATTCACTAGCTGTGACATGGGGGAAGTCAGGAGTGAGGGTCAGGCAGCTCCCCCCTGTCTGTGAAGCCAGCCTCTCACTAGTAATGCAGGGAGGGAGCTGTCTCAGACTTCACCATCCTCCCCCCCCCCCTCACCCACACACCATTCACTAGCTGGGACATGGGGGAAGTCAGGAGTGAGGGTCAGGCAGCTCCCCCCTGTCTGTGAAGCCAGCCTCTCACTAGTAATGCAGGGAGGGAGCTGTCTCAGACTGGTATCAGGGTTAGGGCACTGTGTGCAGGAAGATCACAACACTCCTGGTATTAATAGGCATAGGGCACTGTAAGAGATGACTGTAGTAGATTGAATAAAGATCTGATGTTTCTGCTCTCCTCACACCAAACAAAAACAACACACAAGCAGAGAAGCCCTTCTTACAAAGCTGAGCTAGTGAGTTAAGTAGGAGGAAAAGTAAACATACTGGTGCCAGTGTGGCTACTTAAAAAATACACTTACCAACAATCAATTACATATATTTGAACTGTGTACAGTTCCAGCCAGGACCACCTTTCTAAAATGCACAGTGATTGGCAAATTCAACATGCACTAGCATTTCAGGTGCCTGCTAACAAAAATAATAAACAAACAAGTTCTAGTCACGTGAGTGCTGATCATTACATTACTTTTTTTGTCAAGCTTCCAACTGTTTCCATTTCACATCCCCCCAACCATATTGGTAACATCAATAGATAAGAGCACAGCCAGCCAATAGGAATACATACATACATATTCATTCCTAAGTGACCTTTACTGACCTGGGAAGTGTGAACACTTTGTTTCATTTTCTGTTGGTGTTCGTTAGTTTCCAGTTCCATTTCCCATCCCCCAACCATCACCTCAGTGGTAACCTTGGTAACATCAATAGATAAGAGGGCAGCCAGCCAATAGGAACACATATTCATTCCTAACTGACCTTCAGTGACCTGGAAAGTGTTTATTTGTATCATTTTCAGTTAGTGCGCACTAAATCGAGTTAGTGCGCACTAACGGGGAGTTAGTGCGCACTAACTCAAGTTAGTGCGCACTAACACGATTTAACGATTTTTAACGATAAATCGTTAGAATTTCTATTGTATCGTGTTCTATAACGATTTAAGACGATATAAACATTATCGGACGATAATTTTAATCGTTGAAAAACGATTCACATCCCTAATCCATTTCTCGGAGGGCCCTGCACCTCGGATGCTGCCTGCCAACATCCCTGCTCCTCGGGTTGCTTCCGGAACGACTCTACTCATGGAGACTCAGCGTTGGTGTACCCCGCTCTGTGGGCCATTGCCTTACTACTCTACTCTGTGGAGACTCAGTGTAGGTGTACCCCACTCTGCGGGCCATTGTCTTCACGTCTGTGACTGTGCCGTGCTCCCCACGTCTTGGGGCAGCGCCTCGTGTACTTCAAGTGACTGTGCCACGCTTTCCCGCTCCTCGGGGTAAGCCTACGTCATTCCTTCCGTGAAGACTCAATAACATCAAAAAGTGGGACATGTCCTATACATAAGATTTGGCTTGTTGCAAATGTCTTTGTAGAAACTTGTCTACGAATATCGCAGGAGATTCCAAAACTGTATTGTTCAAGGACACTTTTGGCCCAATAAGTGGATTCTTCAGGGATTTATGAATTTTAGGAACCAAATATATTACAGGTATACGTGGGTGTGATGTGATCAAATATTTTTTTTCTTTCTCTGTTAAACAGATTGTTGTATCCACTATGGTCTGTAATGCTTTTAATAAATCAGCCGAATCTGATTTATTTATTCAGGGATCTGAATCTAATAATCAATAATATTTATTATCCCCAAAATGTGTCATCATGGAATCAATATATTGTTGGCTATCCTGCACCACAATTGCTCCCCCTTTATCTGCCAGTTTAATCACCAAATCAGTACGATGTGCAAGGGATTGCAAGGCTTCACGTTGAGAAAATGATAAATTTGATCGATGTTTATTCCTTTGTGATTCAAACTCCTAGAGATCTTTGAGCACCAATTGATAAAACATGCTGATATGGGAATCTATTGGGGTAGGGGGATTCCAACTGGATTTCGGATGTACTATAGAAGGTTCAATGTGTATAGGTGTCTGTCGTGAGAAATATAATTTGAAATTTTGCATATAAACCTCTGAATCTCTACTCTACTTTTGAAACATGAATGATTATTAGTCGGCACAAATGATAAACCTTTGAAACATAACATCAGCTTTTTTAAAGTACATATCTGAAGTCCTTATGCAAAACACCAGCAGAGTTAATTACTAAACACCTCTATTTCTCTCCTGTCTGAGAGAGAGCGCAATTGCACGAGATATATATAAAACATCTTTGTGAGAAATCAAATGGTTTTCTTAAGTGAGGGGGAATAATATTTTGTTCTTAAAGAGCCTCTGATACCTAATATATTTTGGATTCACAAAATTTCTGAAGAAGATTTGCCCTTCTATTGACAGCCAGAAAATAAGAAAAAAAATGGAAAATGCCTCAGGGAAATGAACCTCCTGTATGTGTTTGCTATTTATTTATTTGTTGGTTGTTTTAAAAGACTAATCAAACTTAAACAATTCACTGCTTATGAAAGCCCAGACTCAGAATGTTGAATATGTTAAAGGTGAAAGCAAGAAGTTAAGTAAACTGAATGTGGGCTGAGCGCACTGTATTGTATCCGCCTACATGTGCTCTGTTTGAAGCAAGTGAAAATCCTGCTCCAGAGGTGTCAGTGAGCTTGAACAAAGTTCTAGGGATTCTCTTCATTCTCTGGTGTGAGAACTTCAGGGGCTCGGAGGAGATTATATAAGCAGAGTGACAATCATTTCAAGCACACAGAGGCTCTGAAAGGAACAACATTCTCTGACAGATTCATCAGTAGAACTGATTGAATAATATGTGAAAATCATCAGGTGCAATTTTGGAAAGCTTTCCAACAGTCTCAGAGAGGAGAAGACTCAAATGGTTCAGGATTCAAGAAATAAAACTCTTGACACAGATCCATTCTGGTAAAACTTTGTAAACTGAAGAGAGGTGAACACAGAGACTGTTTAATGTCAGGTATTGGAATAGCAGGGAGTAGTGCAGGGAAGGAGTAAGATGCATTGGCAGATTTGTATACATGTGTTGTGTGTGTGTCTCAGTACTGGAACAGCAGAGGGATCAGCAGTGCAGGAATGGAGCTCATTAGCAGAGCTGTGTGCAAGTCTCAATACTGGAATAGGAGAGGTTGCTGCATAACATGACTAAGGCATATCAAAGGTCAATGGTTTAAAAAAATAAATGTGTGGTTTGGGAAGAATTCATGTCTCTTAATGTGTCTGTATTATGAAAATCTTTTTTATTTTCTGTAAAGTGAAAAAAATGCTAGAGTCTGATGGGCAGAATTTTGGCAAATATGTTTTCTACAGTGAGAGAATACAAAAAAAATTGTTCTATCATAAATATAGTAAATCATATTCATGGGGAAGGAAGAGAAATAAATATTTTATCCTTAAAATAGAATTACACAGAATACCTAAGTATCACACATTCTTTGCCTGTAAAATGTGTAGATCCTGTGCGCCCATGACTGCAATAGCAGCAGTCACAGAGCCATTTTATACCCCAGCATTCCTCTGCAAGGCTGGCAGAGACAAGAGCCTCAGTTCCACTAAGGACAAATACATAAAATAAAAACCATGCACAGCAGTCATCAGGAAGGAGGTTTTTGAGAGGGAAGGGTGGGAGAGTGAGTGTTGGGGAGGGAGGTTAGGAAGACAGACGGAAGAAGAAAGAAAAAAGGGAAGGATAAGCAGAGACAGTAAGAGGGAGCAGGGGCAGAAGACACAAGGGATTGTGAGGTAAGTAGAGAAGATCAGGAAGTGTAGGGAGAGCAGAGTATGTGGGGATGGGGAAGGGAAGGGGGTGAGAAAATGAGGACAGGAAGGAGAGATCAACAGAAGAGGTTTAGGGGGAAGTGCCAGGAGGAGAGTGACAGGGATTCTGACTTTTGGTTTTCAGAAAAGGAAACATAATTGTTAAATTTGCTGGTGATGATTGCTCTAAAATTCACTTTTCAGAGAGTAAGGGTCTTGTCTGGGCTGGGGTCATTTGAACTCCCGCAGTGAATTCCAGGCTGCTAATGTTTTTAGTGTAGTTGACTGGGACTTTGGAAGGCATAATATATATTTAACAATCTCACTTACTTTTCTGCAAACCAAAGTAGAATTAGATCAGTAACTAGGAGATTAACCGCATTAAAGTTGTTATCTGCAAATATCTCATCTGGATTGCAATGCTGTCTGCAGGGAAAGCCATTAAAGAATATGCTGATACAGTTGAAGATTTGATCAAGCATTATCTAAGACTTTAAGAAGGTAATTTTCAATAGTGTGTGTAAATCCAATACTTGGTCCTTATGTCATACTGTGGCACACAGTGCTAACTACATTTAACCTTGTTATATTTGTCTAATTCTTAATTTCTGTAATCCACATTTAGACAAAATCTGGCAAAAAGTGAAATATCAAATGTTCATACATAAGACATAATAATAATAATAAATAAATAAATAAATCAGCAGATACAGCAGAAGTGGGTGTGGGGAAAGTTATACCCACTTTATAGAAACTATATAGTGGGAACCACACAATTAATAAAATACCATTTATCTCTGTTCCAAAAGGACTTGTGTGCTGCACTGCTTATTTCAGAACACACACAGTTTTTTTGTGCTGGGAGCTATATACTTTCTGCACCTATTTTGCAGTGTCATTCATCAAAGTGTGTTTATCACATCAAGAGATGAGAATGCAAATTTTTAACAATTATGGAAAGGGGAGGAGTTTATGAAAATGAGAGGCTTTTGTGTGATAGCATAACACACATTTTTAACTACACCGCTTTTCCTGGCATTAAGCTGTGCAATATACCCAACTGGAATTTGTGATAAATAAATATTACAAATTCCATTTTGGGAGAGATGGATAAGGACAAGGGAGAGGGAGAGGGACTCTGGAGTGGTACACATAATAGTCATCGATTTATAGCACAATAGGAGGCTCATCTAATTGAGGAGAGGTTTTGGTGGTGGACTAGGATTCTGGGGCCAGTTTTACATGCACAGTCAGGCATATGAACAGCATCAAGCTAGAGCGAGACAATGTTGGAGAAATCTCATGTTTGTTTATCTTTCCTCATTCCAAATTACATCCAATCTTCACTGATGAGTTCTGTGCTGTTCATACATCTGACTGTGCATGTAAAACTGGCCCCAAAACCCTAGTCCACCACCAAAATCTCACCTCAAGTTACTTGATGACCCTCCTATAGTGGTATAAATTGTTGACTACTAGGAGAACTATATGAAGAGTCAGTTGCTCTGTCTCTCTGTCTCCTTGTGATTATTCATGCAAAATTCCTAGCCTTAGAATAGTGCACATGAAATAATAATTGTATTGTGATTAAACAGTCTGTTTTCACAGTGGAGTGCCTAAGGGATCTATATTAGGACCACAAGAAAATTATGCAGAGTAATTAAATCTCAAGTGGATTGTGATAAATTATAGGAGGAGACTGGAAGATTGGGCTTCGAAATGGCAGATGAAATTTAATGTGGACAAGTGCAAAGTGATGCATAGAGGGAAAAATAACCCTTGCTGTGGTTACACAATGTTAGGTTCCACATTAGGAGTTACCACCCAGGAAAGAAATCTAGGTCTCCTAGTGGATAATTCTTTGATATCATTGGCTCAGTGCACTGTGGTGGTCAAAAAAGCAAATAGAATGTTAGGAGTTATTAGGAAGGGAATGGTGGATGTCATAATTACTCTGTATTGCTTCATAGTGAGACTGCACCTTCAATACTATGGGGTAGATCTTTAAAAAATATGCGATGGCGTACTTTTGTTCACTTACCAGGTGCGAACAAAAGTACGCTGGATTTTATAAGATACGCGCGTAGCCACGCGTATCTTATAAAATCCGGGGTCGGCGCGCGCAAGGGGGTACACATTTGTGCAACCTGCACGCGCCGAGCCCAGCGCGCGCTGCCTGTTCCCTCCGAGGCCGCTCCGATTTTGGAGCGGCCTCAGAGGGAACTTTCCTTCGCCCTCCCCCCACCTTCCCCTCCCTTCCCCTACCTAACCCACCCCCCCGGCCCTATCTAAAATTATAGGAGGA
The DNA here is from genome assembly GCF_901001135.1 of Rhinatrema bivittatum. Taxonomy (NCBI): domain Eukaryota; kingdom Metazoa; phylum Chordata; class Amphibia; order Gymnophiona; family Rhinatrematidae; genus Rhinatrema; species Rhinatrema bivittatum. The sequence continues at coordinate 515,070,246 of NC_042615.1, read as the reverse complement.
GACTGGAAGATTGGGCTTCGAAATGGCAGATGAAATTTAATGTGGACAAGTGCAAAGTGATGCATAGAGAGAAAAATAACCCTTGCTGTGGTTACATGATGTTAGGTTCCACATTAGGAGCTACCATCCAGGAAAGAAATCTAGGTCTCATAGTGGATAATACTTTGAAATCATTAGCTCAGTGCACTGTGGTGGTCAAAAAAGCAAACAGAATGTTAAGAGGTATTAGGAAGGGAAAGGTAGATGTCATAATTCCACTGTATTGCTTCATGGTGAGACTGCACCTTCAATACTGTATGCAGTTCTGGTCACCGCATATCAAAATAGGTATAGTTGCACTAGAGAACGGCAACCAAAATGATAAAGGGGATGGAACAGCTCCCCTGTGAAGAAAGGCTAAAGAGGTTAGGGCTGTTCAGCTTGGAGAAGAGAGGACTGAGGGGGGGATATGATAGAGGTCTATAAAATCATGAAAGGACTTGAATGGGTAAATATGAATTGGTTATTTACACTTTCAGATAATACAAGGACTGGAGGGCAGGACACTCCATGAAATTAGCAAGTAACTCATTTAAAACAAATTGGAGAAAATTCTTTTTCACTCAATGCATAATAAAGCTCTGGAATTCATTGCCAGAGGATGTGGTTACAGCAGTTAGTGTAGCTGGGTTTAAAAAAAGGTTTGGATAAGGTCCTAGCTCAGAAGTCCATAAACTGCTATTTATCATTAAAGATTAGTAGCTTTGGATCTATTCATTTAAGGGCCAATTTTAAAAGATTCGTGCTTGCGTCCATGTGCACGCAGTTCCCGGTATGCGCACATGGACACGATCATTTTATAACATGGTCGCGTCGGCGCACACATGCTATAAAATGAGATCGGCGCGAACAGGCATGCTAGATTTTAACACCCATGCACATATGTGTGGGCAGCCCGTGACTTGCACATGCAGGGGGGGGGGGAGAAATTTCAAAAGTATGTGCGCCGACACGATCGAGCCTTTGCCCCGTTCCCTGCCAGTCCGCTCCAATTAAGGAGCGGACTGGGAGGGAACTTTCCTAACCCTAACCCTTTTCTTCCTCCCTGTTCCCCTCTCCTCTCCTCTCCCAACCCCTAAATCCAGCTTCTCCCATTTTTTTTATTTCAATGCTTACTGCTTCTTCCCAGCAGAAGTATCTTTTAAGTGCTGACTGGCTGCCAGCGCATACTTCTCAGGGACAAGGCCTAATGTCCACTGTCCTGGCTGGCTCCCGCCCCTCCCTACCCAGACCCTGCCCCTTTTTGTTGGCCCAGCACTTTTGCATGTTACAGGGGTTACACATGTGACAAGGCCTGTTCTAAAATGTGCGTGCTGCACGCAAGGCCCAGCCACGCATGTAACCCCCATGTTTTACGCGCATGGGCCTTTTAAAATCGGGCCTTTAATGGTTAAGTACTTGCCAGGTACTTGTGACTTAGATTGGCCACTATTGGCCACAGGATGCTGGGCTTGATGGACCCTTGGTCTGACCCAGTATGGCATGTCTTAAGTTATGCTATGTTTTAACACCTCCATCAGACAAAAGAAGTGCTTTTTCTTATCTGTGACTCAATTAGGTGTAAAAATGTGTGTAGCAGTTTGGTAATGTATGCGTGTATATCAACGTGTATACCAATGCGTGTAATCCTCCAAGCCCTGTCCCATAATGCCCTTAAACAGCTCCTTTTTACTCTTTAACAATTATGTGTGACACTGCTGGTATGGGCATACATCAGCCATTTGTTGAATACTATGTGTGTACATACATAATATCTAAATGCCTAACTTCCAATTTTACATGCTGAAACATCTGAAAATTCACCCCTAAAGATTTGGTCATTTTGTTTTTTTCAATCACTGTTTTGAAATTGTATATAATGCACAGACAAATAAAAAAAATCTAAGCTGATAAAGACAACAGCAAAAAAGACAGAAGGATGAGCACAGCTGAATATAAGACAGACATTTCATATAAAATATTTATACACCCCAAGCAGGAGATATAAATTAAAAAACAAATGGTCAGTTGTAAAATTTGTCCGACTTCCAAGCCACTGAGATAGGAAATTTCAAATTGCCAGTGTTACTGTAATGTCCACAGATAAAGAGGTGCAAATCTCTGCAGTCACTTTTCCTGACCCTATGTGTACAATTTTGAAAATTGAAGCTATGCGTGTAATTTTCTTCCAACACCTAACCCTGTCCTGCCAGTGCTTCCACTTTGACTCAGGTAAAAGTGTGTGCCTTATGGGAAGATGCACAAACATTTTTCTCCGCATACAGGGTGGGCAATATTCAGGGAAGCAATTTGTATGGGACAAATGCTATTTTTTACTGGTGGAAATCACTCTGAAAATGATACACTTAAAAGTAGATGCATTGTTGCACAAGCACTGTACTTTAAGATATATTGAGAGGAGACAGTCCTGTGGGGCTGAGTTAGGGCAGGGGGTACCAACACTGTCTATAGTTTACAGTTTCAAAACTGCATGCGTTGTTATGCATGAGAATACTACCTGAAGTAGTAATGTTTTCTCAGGGCAATTTGCAAGGGAAGGTATATTTTTACATTCAATTTGAGAACTGGTGCGAGGTAGGGGTGCTCAGTAAAAAAAAAAAATCCCATTTTTTTTCATTTTGCTTTTTTCATTTTGAGTATTGTATTTTTTTTAAAAGTTGTGGTTTGATTCATGTATATTTTGGTTTGTTTATTGAACCAAAATAAAAAACCAGAAAGCAGAAAAACAACTGCCCCCCCAACACCAAAGCAGCTAATGAATCCCCTCCCTCCACAAGGCCTTCCTCATAAGCGACTCCCCTCCCTTCAGAAGTCTCTTACTCCATTCCTTGGGCCTGTAAAGTAGAAATGGGCAGGTGTATTCCCAGGTCTCTCTGGCCTTGCTATGTCCCGCTCTGAAAATGGCACCAGCTGGCACCAATTTATTGTATGGCCAGACAACATACAGCCGGACTTTAAAATATCATCAGCCTCATCATTGCCTGGTACCATTTTCAAAGCAGGACCCAGCGAGGCAGGAGTGAGTGGGGATCATTCTTGCCCCTTTCTACTTCACAAATCCCAGGAAGAGGGTAACAGACCCCCGGGGTGTGTGGGGATAATTATGGGTGGGGGTAATTTTTCAATTCTTTCCAAAATGAGTCAATGAAAAAAAAACATGCAAACATTCTGTTTCATTTAAAAAAAAAAAAAAAAAGAAAATGTGAATGTTTCATAGAATTTTTTTATTTGTTTAAAAATAAGTGCACATCTGTGATATAAAAATCTAAAGGTAAAAACACACACTGGCTTTGCACTAATGTAGATCATTTTAAAAATTATCCTCCTAAAAAGGTGGGAATGAATAAAAGTATCAGGTTCTTTCATTTGTTTTTTCTAGACATTTTGATATTTATGTAAAGTTTTTCTCAAGTGTTAGTCTTAAGCTCAGATGTTAATTTGTTAATTTGTATCACCTGTGACTTTCAGAACAGAACTCTTCATATCATTTCCCTTCTGGTGCATTTTACTAAGTTTGATGGTTTTCTAAAGTTCTGTGACAAGGGGCTAGAAATGGAACAGAGGAACCAGACGGCTGTGACAGAATTTCTTCTCCTGGGCCTCACAGAACATGCAGAGCTGAGAGGTCCCCTCTTCGTCATATTCCTGGCCATGTACTTGATGAACCTGCTGGGGAATGGAACCATGATCTCAGTGATTGCTGGGAACTCCCAGCTCCATACCCCCATGTATTTCTTCCTCTGTAACTTGTCCTTTGTGGACATGTGTTTCTCCTCCGTCACTGTCCCCAAAATGTTAAGCAACCTCATCTCTGACAAGAACATCATCTCTTTTTCTGAGTGTATAGCCCAGCTCTATTTCTTCATTGCTTTTGCAACAACAGAATGTGTGCTCCTGTCAGTCATGGCATATGACCGTTATGTTGCCATCTGTAATCCATTGCATTATGTCACAATTATGAACAAAAAAGTATGGGCAAGCATGTTGGCTGCTTCTTTCATCATTTGCTTTCTGCATGCTTTGCTACACACACTGTTGGTATACCGGCTCTCCTTTTGCAGCTCCAACAAGATTCAACACTTCTTCTGTGACATCACACCACTATTACAGCTCTCCTGCACAGACACCTCCATCAATGAGCTGGTGATTTTCACGCAAGGCTCACTGGTAGTAATACTGCCCTTCCTGATCATCCTGATCTCTTACATCCGTATCATTAATTCTATCCTAAAGATCCCATCTGCTGGTGGAAGATATAAAACCTTCTCCACCTGCTCCTCTCATCTCACTGTCGTGTTCCTTTTCTATGGGACACTTACTTTCATGTATTTTAGACCTTCTTCCAGCTATTCATTGGAAAAGGACAAGACCACTACTGTTGTGTACAACGTGGTGTCTCCCATGCTTAACCCATTCATCTACAGCCTGAGAAACAGGGATGTAAAGATGGCACTGAAGAAAGCCCTAAAGACAAAAGTGTCTTGTTGCAAATGAAATAAACCAAGATTCATGAAATGACTATTTTTTATCCTACCCCCAAAAAGTAGATTAAAGAGACTTATGTTCCATCTTGGCTCTCATTTGCATCTCATTTGAACAGTCATTTTTAAATGTCTTAAGTTTCATCTTGTCTCTTTTGCTCAGTACAAACTAAAGTGTCTTCAGTACATAAGCAAATAAGAACATAAGCATTTGCCATTCTGGGTCAGACCAAAGGTCCATCAAGCCTAGCATCCTGTTTTTAGCAGTGGCCAATCCAGGATACAAATACCTGACCAGTACCAAAACATTAGTTGCAATTTTACTAATGCCAGTAATAAGCAGTGGCTATTCCCTAATAGAGATGTGAATCGTGTCCTCGATCATCTTAACGATCGATTTCGGCTGGGAGGGGGAGGGAATCGTATTGTTGCCGTTTGGGTGTTTAAAATATCATGAAAATCGTTAAAATCATGAGCTGGCACACTAAAACCCCCTAAAACCCACCCCCGACCCTTTAAATTAAATCCCCCACCCCAAATGCCTTAATACTTCATCAACTTTGGGAGAGAAGTACTTACTTGCCCTAAACCAATGGCAGGAAAACCGGCACACTAAAACCCCCTAATACCCACCCCCGACCCTTTAAATTAAATCCCCCACCCTCCCGAACCCCCCCCCCCCAAATGCCTTAAATTACCTGGGGGTCCAGCGGCGGTCTGGAACGGGCTCCTGCAATTGAATTGTGTTGTCTTCAGCCGGCACCATTTTGCAAAATGGCGGCCGCAAAATGGCGGCGGCCATAGACCAACACGATTCAACTGCAGGAGGTCGTTCTGGACCCCCGCTGGACTTTTGGCAAGTCTTGTGGGGGTCAGGAGGCCCACCCAAGCTGGCCAAAAGTCCCTGGGGGTCCAGCGGGGGTCCGGAAGCGATCTCCTGCCGCGAATCGTTTTCCGTACGGAAAATGGCGCCGGCAGGAGATCGACTGCAGGAGGTCGTTCAGCGGGGGTTCCGGACCGGACTAATCTCTACTGCCACATTCCCCATGGCTCCTCGCAGCAGTTGAGATGCCGCTGCCACCCATGCCGACTCTGGGCCTTCCTAGGCGTGCGCGCGCACCACCGGGCCCTCTTTTGAAGCCTCTTCAGCGGGAACCTTGGGGGTGTCCCTGATTGATGATCTCATTGGATCAGGGTTCTTAAGCTCCATCTTTGCCCTCAGCTAGCTGACTTGGCAACGGGTTCCATTACTACTCTATGAGCTCCTGTCTCCGTTGGTCCTGGGGTGACACTACTGGACCTTCTTGAACTTTGGACTTTGGATTTTTTACAATTTTTTAACAAAAAAAACCATGGCGATCAGATTTCCCTCACCCCCCAGCCAAAATCGATCATTAAGACGATCGATCACACGATTCACATCCCTAATAATTACATAATGTTGGGTTCCATATTAGGTGCTACAACCCAAGAAAGAGATCTAGGTGTCATAGTGGATAACACATTGAAATTGTCGGTTCAGTGTGCTGCGACCTTCAAAAAAGCAAACAGAATGTTGGGAATTATTAGAAAGGGAATGGTGAATAAAACGGAAAATGTCATAATGCCTCTGTATCGCTCCATGGTGAGACCGCACCTTGAATACTGTGTACAATTCTGGTCGCCGCATCTCAAAAAAGATATAATTGCGATGGAGAAAGTACAGAGAAGGGCTACCAAAATGATAAGGGGAATGGAACAACTTCCCTACGAGGAAAGACTAAAGAGGTTGGGACTTTTCAGCTTGGAGAAGAGACGACTGAGGGGGGATATGATAGAGGTGTTTAAAATCATGAGAGGTCTAGAATGGGTAGATGTGAATCGGTTATTTACTCTTTCGGATAGTAGAAAGACTAGGGGGCACTCCATGAAGTTAGCATGTGGCACATTTAAAACTAATCGGAGAAAGTTCTTTTTTACTCAACGCACAATAAAACTCTGGAATTTGTTACAGAGGATGTGGTCAGTGCAGTTAGTATAGCTGTGTTTAAAAATGGATTGGATAAGTTCTTGGAGGAGAAGTCCATTACCTGCTATTAAGTTCACTTAGAGAATAGCCACTGACATTAGCAATGGTAACATGGAATAGACTTAGTTTTTGAGTACTTGCCAGGTTTTTATGGCCTGGATTGGACACTGTTGGAAACAGGATGCTGGGCTTGATGGACCCTTGGTCTGACCCAGTATGGCATTTTCTTATGTTCTTATGACATTATCTCTCTGCATGACTTTACTGTCGATGCAGTGGGTAAGTTTTGTTTTTACATTTTGTCATCTGCTTCACTAGTAGAGCTTCTCTGCTTGTTCACAAACTAGTGGGAAATATGTGGCACTGAACATCCTCAGCTTTGTCTAACAACTTTTGGGAGGTTTTCCATGAAGAAGGCTCAAAGGTAGCGCCGGCGCCACCTTCTTTACAAAAGAGGTCCAACTGAAATAATTAGAACCCATGTTCTTATACCCAGACACATATCTAAAACCAAAGTTGTATAGGGAAAGCTTGAGGATCCTTCTTTGCTTACATACATCCTAACAAAGCCCAAATTAGATGTATGTGAGTGGGTTATTGTCATTCCATAGAAACATAGAAATGACGGCAGAAGACCAAATGGTCCATCCAGTCTGACCATCAAGCTTTCACACTTTTTTTTTTCTCTCACATACTTATCTGTTTCTCTTGGCTCTTATTAACCTTTTTTATTCTATTTCCTTCCACCCCTACCATTAATGTAGAGAGCAGTGTTGGAACTGCATCTAAGTGAAATAGCTTAATTTAGTTAGGGGTATTAACCACCGCAATAAGCAAGCTACACCCATTCTTATCTGTTTATTCAGACTGTATAATTCAGTCCTTGTTGATAGTTGCCTGAATATAGATCAACTTTTCTTCATTCTCCCCTGTCATTGAAGCAGAGAGCCATGCTGGCTATGTATTAAAAGTGAAGTATCAGTCTTGCTCCCCTGCCGTTGAAGCAGAGGACTATGCTGGATATGCGTGAAGTGTCAAACATCCAGACTGTGAATGGATGTCCTTTTAACCAATCACTGAACTTCTTGCATATGGCCCTCTTGAAAGGAAGAAACTCTAATCTGTGTGCTGGATATTTAGCTTGTGCTTGCCTGATAGACTTGCTAGCAAAAAACACAGGCCTTGTTTTTTGTTTTGTTTTTTTTACCTTCCTTGTGCACTTAAGCAGAGTTCCAAACCTTCCACTCAAGCATCCACAGCCTAAATACATGTACTATAAAAATCTGAATGGGCCAAAACTACCACCTCTTACAGAGTCCTCTTCTAATTCTGTAAGGCCCTTGTGCAGTCCTTATTCCAGTCGCATGGTTTAACTTCTTGAAATATACTTTCTCCCCCTCTGCTTTTTCTGTGGTAAGTTGATACAGAGACTTTAACATTGCAGAGAAACACTCAAGTGGCTGCAGTAATTGAACATTCAAAGCACAGATTGCATTTCCTATTAAGATAGTAATTTACCATCATCTTTCTTGAGATCTTTCCCTGTCAGATTAGATATCACAGATGTCGTGTCTGGGTCCATAGCTACTCCATTTTCATTTATATGATGCCCAATAAATTGATGACAACACAGGAGAAATTTTCATTTCTTTTGTGTTAATTTCAAATTGTAAACACTTAAACATCTACATACCAACTCCAAACTCCAAATTGCAATATCTTTATCAGGTTCAAATACCAGCAAGACATCTAGGAAGCACAGCAGACTCAAATAGATTTGGTCACCAAATATCGATGTCATCATCCACACGAATAACCCTGGTAAATTATACAATCCCTGTGGAAGGCAATTATATTCAAAAAGACCAAGTAGAGTAGTACCATAGTACATCTGTATACTTCTTGTCCTTTTCATGAAGTGGGATTTAATAGAATCCAAATATCAATTCCATGTGTGGCTGGTCCCCCATTTTGGGGGACCAGCCACACATGGAATTGTGTGGCTGGTCCTGGACCCATAGCAGCCCAACATGATCCAGGGCTGCTATGGGTCCAGGACCAAGTCCGGATTGGGTGAAACTATCTTCCTGGAACCCTGGCATGATCAGTCATTAGTGAATACCAAGCATCACACTCCAGCAGGATGATTCCCACCACGTGCAAGAGGGTCCAATATAAGAGTAAAGAAGCAATAATTAGCAAAGTCGGTAAAAATAAATAATCAAGCCAATGTCCATCCATTCACATAGGCACTGGAAAAATAACAACACAGAGTCCTTGGTGATGTTCAAAACAAATTGTTTACTTTAACTTAAATAGAAGTATCCAGGCCAAAATCACAAGGAAGAAAAACAACATAAAAAATATCAGGCCCATGCCCAACCCAGGAAGCCAGAGATCTGACTGCACAGCTCCTCTTCTGTCTTCAAAATGATGTTCTCAGCATGAAGATGTGCCGGAATAACTTCACTCCAGGGCCTTCCTCCTCTTCAGCTTAAGGGGCCATTTTGATGTATGGTAGTTTAAATAAATTGGGCGAAAGCACAAAGAGAGCGGAGTAGAAAGCACACACATTTAGGTAATTATCAACAAAATAATGTGCGGCAAATAATTATACTGGGCAATAACAGTTTCCCAAACAAAATGATTTTTTATTCTGTTCAGTTCCACAATAGACCAATTCAATTCCACAATAGACCAATGTTTATAATTGGGAGACCCCGACACGGTCGTGTATCGCATCAGGCTGCATTAGGGGACCAGAGTTTTCAAAATCTATAATCAAACAAACATCATACGGTTATTGTGCAGTTAGGCGGACACAGAGGTACAGGAATAAATGGTTATCAATTAAAGGAGGGACCAAGACACTCAGTGGTAATTTGTAAGAACAACAAAACAGGTAGACAAAATATATAAAGGAGAATATAACTAAAGTGAGGGGGGGAGAAGGGGGGGAAGGGGAGGAGAAGGAGAGGGAGGGAGACCGTGTTGGGGTCTCCCAATTATAAATTTTGGCCTATTGTGGTATTGAACACTTGTGCACAATCAATATGTGCACAAACAGAATAAAAAATCATTTTGTTTGTGAAACTGTTATTGCCCGTTATAATTATTTGCCGCACATTATTTTGTTGATAGTTTAAATAAAGTGACATATATCAAAACGGTGCCTTCTGTTAGAAGGAAAGCACCGTAGTGAAATTATTCTGGTGTATCCTCAAGGGGAAGACATTATTTTAAGAAGACTGAAGAGGAGCTTTATGCCCTGGAATCCAATCATTTAGCCTAGGCCTAGGCCAACACTGGAATTGAGACCAGGTCTCTGGACTGAGCCCCAGTGTAAAGATTTGGCTTAGCTGAGTCCCAGCATTAGATCTAGGCCTCTGGACCTTCCCCAGCATTGGACTTGGTCCTAGGCCAAGGCCTAGGCATTGAGACCCATCCTCCAGGTCATGTCCTGGCAATGATCCTGGTCCCTAGACTTGGCCTTGACCTAAACCTATACCCCTGCATCAGAAATGGGCTGACTGGCCGGGCCCTCAGCATCTTGCCAGGCCCTAGATCAAGGCCTAGGCATGTCTTAGCCCAGGCTAAGGCCTTTGCATCTGGACCCAGCATAGGCCCCAGAGTCAGGCTGAGGCCCTGGCATCAGGCATTGGTCCCAGCAGACATCTAGTTGTCATGATCCAGCCTCTGGGCTTAGCCCTGGCTTCAGGTCTTGGCCTTGGTCAAGGTCCCAGCACCATAAACAGGCCTCTGGGCCAGGCCTTGGTGTTGGGCCTATTCCTAGTTTGAGGCCTAGACATTGGGATCTGCCTCCAGTCTGGGCACTGGTGTCAGGCTTGGGGTTCAGCTGATACCTAGGCATCATAAACCAGCATCTTCGGAACACCATCAAACATGGGGAAGGGACAGGAGTTTCCTGACTTCAGCAAATATTTGAGGGTGGTTTCCAGGCCTTGGCCTTAGCTCACATCAAAACCAAGACCATGGCAATGGGCATGAGCTTGGGCTGAGACACTGGCATTGTGCTCAAGCATAGGCAGTGGTCCCTGCATCGAGCCTACTAGCCCTAGGCTGAAGTGCTGGCATCATTCCTGGGTGTATTCTGCAGTCCATGCTTTGGATCTCAGCCAATGCCCAGGTGAGGCACTGGTCTCAGGCCTGGACCTAGGCTGGATGGTTGAATTTTTTTTCAAAATGAAATGAAAATATGAATGTTCCTGTAATTCTATTGGATTTCTTATTGTTTTATTTTGACGTAATGAAATGAAATAGGAAATATTGTCATTTCATCTTTTGTGAATGCACAACCCTTTTAGCCACAATCTTTAGGAAAATAGCTCTCTGCTGTCTCTGAAATATATCAAGCATTTTCTGGATCTCATCTAATTGCAGACATTTAAATCACTTTGCAACTCCAAGTGAGGATAGTTTTTACAAACAACATTGTAACTTAATGTTTTGTGTCATCAATTCTCCTTCACTGTCACTGTAAATACTAGGGATGTGAATCGTGTCCTCGATCGTCTTAACGATCGATTTCGGCTGGGAGGGGGAGGGAATCGTATTGTTGCCGTTTGGGGGGGGTAAAATATCGTGAAAAATCGTGAAAAAATCGTGAAAAAATCGAAAAAATCGCAAAACCGGCACATTAAAACCCCCTAAAACCCACCCCCGACCCTTTAAATTAAATCCCCCACCCTCCCGAACCCCCCCCAAATGACTTAAATAACCTGCGGGTCCAGCGGCGGTCCGGAACGGCAGCGGTCCGGAACGGGCTCCTGCTCCTGAATCTTGTTGTCTTCAGCCGGCGCCATTTTCCAAAATGGCGCCGAAAAATGTCGTTCAGCGAGGGTTCCGGCGCCTCGCTGAACAACCTCCTGCAGTCGATCTCCTGCCGGCGCCATTTTCCGTACGAAAACGATTCGCGGCGGGAAATCGCTCCCTGACCCCCGCTGGACCTCCAGGAACTTTTGGCCAGCTTGTGGGGGGCCTCCTGACCCCCACGAGACTTGCCAAAAGTCCAGCGGGGGTCCGGAAGGACCTCCTGCCGTCCAATCGTGTTCGTCTATGGCCGCCGCCATTTTCCAAAATGGCGCCGGCTGAAGACAACAAGATTCAGGAGCAGGAGCCCGTTCCGGACCGCTGCCGTTCCGGACCGCCGCTGGACCCGCAGGTTATTTAAGTCATTTGGGGGGGGTTCGGGAGGGTGGGGGATTTAATTTAAAGGGTGGGTTTTAGGGGGTTTTAGTGTGCCGGCTCACGATTCTAACGATTTATAACGATAAATCGTTAGAATCTCTATTGTATTGTGTTCCATAACGGTTTAAGACGATATTAAAATTATCGGACGATAATTTTAATCGTCCTAAAACGATTCACATCCCTAGTAAATACTCATTAACAAGATCCAGTGCTTTGTTCAACCTTATCCAGTAATCAAGTACACTTTCTTCTGTCTTGGATAAGGCTTGGTAAAAGTCTGCAAAAGGAGTGGATGTTGATATGATTTCCCTAAAATGCTGCTTGAATTCATCAAATATGGACGTAGGATCACCATATAGATCTCTCTGACTGTTTCTGATACTGATGTTAGTAACATCCTTTGCCTTGGCTACAAGTCTTTCCAGAATTTCACTATCTTGTTTTTGTAGTTTAAATCCCCTTTTTTCTAAGAAAAATATGCAATTTTTCCTTCAACTCATAAATGGTACCTTTATCCTTGCCATCATCTCTGTGCTCAAGAGGTTCCTTTACATCTCTTAATGATTTACATTTACAGTGCATGAGCGAGAGTGCAGGGTACGGGGCAGACTGGTCACGAGAGCTTTGATTCTTTCTTCCATTATCAAAATGTACCTGCCGTCCTAACTAGCAATCCTGGGGTTGATACTGTGTGTGTCTGGATTTAACAGAACTGTCCCACAAAGGTGTAAAGGGAAGAGGACTTTGCTGCAACATCTCATGGCTAACTGTTCTTTCCAAAACTGAAACTGAAACCTTGCTAGAAGTGTGCACTCTCATTGCAGGCTCTGTGCACACACTTCCGCGACTTTGCCGTTATAAAGTTTTCTTCCACCTTGCATGCCTGAGGAGGCACCAGGAGCTGGGCTGCACTCCTGCACGTTTTTCCTGGAGCAGATACCTAGTACAGACTCTGCTATTTTATTTTCACATTTTGCTGACTCCCTAAGCTCTCTTGCACACTCTTGGGGAAATTTCTTCCCCTTCCCTCTGCCTCTACCAGCAAACTCCATTTATCTTAATGCACAAATCACAGATAATATCTCTTGCAGAAATTAAACTCAGTAGATAAATTAATAAAGCACAGAACGGCAAAACATAAAAGAAAGCACTGAAACCCAGTCTGTATGCAGCAACCTCTGGAGCTCTACCCTGTGGTACCAGCTCACTGCTGGCTTAAAGGCAGCCTGCGTAAAATGTGCAGGTAAAACTGGGAGTACTGCTTAGTGCCCTTGCCAGAGAAGTGGTGATGATCGGCCAGTCAGAGACCACAGCTCCCCCCTCACCAATCCCGCAACACACATTTTACACTCAAGTTGCTTTTTCTAATTCTTGATGCATTTGCATAGTATTAGTTTACTGTATCGGAAGTTAAAATGTATTCTGGGCTTTAAAAATGCATAATGAAATCCCGGACTTAGTTTCTTAATGCCCAGATTACTGTTGCACTCCCACAAGAGAGGGGAGAGTGAAGCGGATGGTTTTCTTAGTTACCTCAGATGCCTCAAGTGGCTGCCAGAGCTCCTTCACTGCTGCTGCTCTGTTACTTAGGGCAGTCAAGGTACCTAACAAAGGCAACTGCCCGCACCCTCTGTCTTCTCCCTTCTCTGGTGGGAGTGATGCATTATGATGGATTAATTTGTGTCTTTGCCCCTCTCTCCCTTTGCTTTAAAATTTGGAAGAGAGACTGGTGGGGCTTTCAGTGCTCCCTTGCTTTTTTTTTGGCCGCACGAGTCCTCTCCATAAATGTACTGCCTGCTCCTTGGAGGCCACACAACAGTTTGTTAATCAAGGTGTGCCTGGGGCAGGAAAAGGTCAGGAAACATGGGACTAAGATACACAATTTCAGGAGATTCAGACTTCATAAATTAAATACAATACCATTTATTTATTAATTGTAGAATAATAAATGCATTTGAATGTAGCATCCATCTGTGATAGTACTCTGTTTTCTCTTTGCTAAATGGAATTAGCTAACACACACTTGTCTACAGGCCCTCCCTCAATAAATAATGTAAATAGGCACTAAAATGTAACATAAATACTGACACCTTTTTTTTTAAACAAGAGTCACAGCATTACTAGTACGAAAGAAACACTTCCAAAAATCACAATTTTTTATTTATTTATTTTGGATTTAACTCACACCTTTTCATTGCTAGCTCAGGAATGTCCCTGTCCCCAGAGGGCTTACAAGCTAAGGGTCTCATTTACTAAGCATTTTCTCCATAGACAGATAAAGGGAGAAAAGTCTTAGTAAATCAGGCTCTATGCTTGCACCTGTGGCAATTGAGGGTAAAGTGACTTGCCCAAAGTCACAAGGAGTATCAACAGGATCTGAACTCTGGCTTCCCTTCTTCTTAGCTGACCGCAGGCGAGTATGGAGTAACACCCAATTCAACGATACGGAGAAGTTCAGACCCCAGCAGTTGGTTGTCCAGCATTCATTTGCACACCCCTGAGGAAAGATTCGACATCTGAAACACGGATAGTTCGTGTCGGGACCGTTATCAGCAGACGGACATTTTACACCAACATCAAACGGGGAAGTCTGATTTTCATTTTACCGATTTACCTAGCATTAATGTTTGTTAAGCCTTTATTATGCATTGCTTGCATTGAAAGTTTACCCACTCTTTCGCCTCGGCAGAGTCTTTAGGTTACGACACCATAAAGAAAAGCAAAAGAAGAAAAATTTTGCTTGAATATATATACAAAAAAAATTCACACGGGAGGAGGAGGAGAGTTTATGATTATATACACCACAAAGTAGTGGTGCGGGGGCACCTACACTTATGTATGAAACTTTCCTCTAACTCCTTTTAATATTTCATTACTTAATATTTCATTACTTCATTTTATAGAGTTTATCTCATTGAAACACATCTCACATTGAGTAGGTGCATTAAGTTGAAGTCATAAATCATACAAAAAAATGGATTAGTATTTTTAAAATTAATTCAAAAATTCTCATTAACATCAGCGTGATAGGTTTTTACCTATGATTCTTTTTCCCTTCTTCTTAGCCTGCTGCTGTATGTCTTATACACTGTATTTGGGTGGGTTTTATGCATAATGTAATTTATGATGTAGAGACAAGCAAAATGTGTTCAGAATTATGGGTGATTTTCATAACTCATTGTGCATTTACCTAGAAAAATAACACTCCCCTAATGCTGCTTTTGTTAATGGATTTCCTGAAAGTTATGGGTGGAGAACATTGACACTTTTCATCCAGTACAAATCTGATTTCAGTTAGCATTAAGACATGAAGCCATTGTGTGGGGTTTTCTTGTAAGAATTGAAGACACACTGAGCAGAGCAAAAGAGACAGGATGAAGGTTAAGACACTTGAATCATTCTGTTCAAATGAAATGCAAATAAGAGCCAGCATGGAGCTTATGTCTCTTCAATCTATTTTTTGAATCTTTAAGTCAGTTCGGATGAAAAAAAAAATCTTTCAATTTGTGAATCTGGGTATCCTTCCTATGGAAGAAGATGTTTTTGTCTGTAGGGCTTTCTTCAGTGCCATCTTTACATCCTTATTTCTAAGGCTGTAGATGAATGGGTTAAGCATGGGAGACACCACATTGTACACCACACTAGTCATCTTGTCCTTTTCCAAGGAATAGCTGGAAGTAGGTCTAAAATACATAAAAATAACTGTGCCATAGAAGAGGATTACTACCGTGAGATGGGAGGAGCAGGTGGAGAAAGTCTTATGCCTTCCACCAGTGGACTGGATCTTCAGGATGGTATTGATGATGCGGATGTAGGAGGTCAGGATAATCAGGAAGGGCAGCATTACTACCAGTGAGGACTCTGTGAAGATCATCAGCTGATTGATGGAGGTGTCTGTGCAGGAGAGCTGAAGAAGTGTTGTGGTATCACAAAAAAAGTTCTGAACCTTGTTGGAGCTGCAAAAGGAGAGCAGGTATACCAACAGTGTGTGTAGCAAAGCATGTAAAAATCCAATGATGAAAGAAATTGCTGACAAGCTTAGCCATACCCTCTTGTTCATTATTGTGATATAATGCAGTGGATTACAGATGGCAACAAAGCGATCATATGCCATGACTGAAAGAAGAACACATTCTGTGGCAGCAAAGAGAAGGAAAAAATATTGCTGAGTAATACATTGAGAGAAAGAGATGGTCTTCTTGTCACAAATGAGATTGGTTAACATTTTGGGGACAGTGACTGAGGTTAAACACATGTCTACAAAGGACAAGTTACAGAGGAAGAAATACATGGGGGCATGAAGCTGGGAGTTTCCAGTAATCACCAAGATCATGGTTCCATTCCCCAGAAGGTTCATCAGGTACATGGCCAGGAACACTACAATGAGGAGACCTCTCAGCTCTTCACGATCTGTGAGGCCCAGGAGAACAAATTCCGTCACTGCCGTCTGGTTCCTCTGTTCCATTTCTAGTCGTTTGCCACAGGAATCTAAGAAAACATTCAATTAAGGAAAATACATTTGAAGTATAGCGATATGAATACTTCTCTTCTCAAAGTCACAGGCGATAAAATTTGACAAATTAACTTCTGAGCTTCAGATTAACACTTGGAGAAAATCTTTACGGAAAAAATATCAAAATGTCTGGAAAAAATAAAAATGAAAGAACCTTAAGCTTTTACTCATTCTCACCTGGTAACAAATTAGCCACATTGGTGCAACATTGATGTGTGCATTTACCTGTAGACTTTGCACTAGGGATGTGCATTTATTTTTAAATGCAAAGAAAAACTCAATGAAAAATTAGCATTTTTTTTAAATGAACAGAACACCCCTTTTGTATGTATTTTTCCTTCATTAACTTATTTTGGAACATGAACAAAAAACAGACTCACCAGAACTGCAAAATGACCTGTCATCCCAAGCCTTCCCAATATCAACTCACCACACACACACACCAAAGGTCTGTTACCCTCTTCTTGGGATCTGTGAAGTAGAAAGGAGCAGGAATGATCTCCACTCATTCCTGACTTGCTGGGTCCTGCTTTGCAAATGTTGCTAGGTAACCCTGAGGCTGGCACCATTTTTATGTCCAGCTATATGTTGAATGCTGTACAGTAAAATGGTGCCACCTGGTGCTATTTTCAGAATGAGACACACAGGGACAGAGCAGCTGGGGAGAAGCTTATGAAGAAGGCATGTGGAGGGAGGGGGTTGATTTTGCTGTTTTGGTGCTGGGTGGTGGGGGCAGTTTCTTTTTTTATGCTTCCAGGGTTTTGTTTTTTTTGTTCTTTAAACAAAACAAAATAAATATTAATCAAATCTAAGCACAAGTAGAAAATAACTACTCAACATGAATAAAGCAAAATGAAAAAGATTTTCCTTGTGTCCCCCTACCTTGCACCAATTCCCAAACTGAAATTAAGAATATACCTTCCCTTTGTAAATTGCTCTGGGAAGACGTTACTGCTGAAATTTGCAGCTCCTTTTTTCTGCAGGTAGTCTTCCAGTGCATAGCAAACTATAGACTGTTAATACTCCTTGTCCTAACCCTACCCCCACAGGACTGCTCCACTCAATGCATCTTAAAGGACACTGCTTGTGCTGCCCTGTACTGACTTCTTAGAGGGCAAATTTTGAACTTTATCCACATGAATTGCCTTTCTGAATGTTATCCATCCTGTATTCAGGGAAAAAAAGTTTGTGCTGCGTCATAGTGGAGGCATTGACAGGCAGGGTTAGGTCATGGGAGAAAATTACAGGCATAGTTTTGGATTTTCAAAATAGTACACGTAGTTTTGGTCAGGAAAAGTGATCTGCAGATAAAGGAGGTACAAACCTCTGCAGGTCCTTTTTCATTTGGCACTCTCCAAAATGAAAGAATGCATGAACTTTTCCTTTGAAAGTTGGTACAAACTCCACAGCTCTGCAGTCCTGTGGGCTTTGCAGCAACACTGGCAGTTTGAAAATTGCTTTCTCAGCGGCTTGAAAGCTGAGCGGTTTTTAAATTGACCACTTGTTTTAAAATTTATATCTTATACTTGGTTTTATAATTATATTATATGAATGGTCTCTCTCATATTGAGCTGTGATCATCCTTATATCTTTTGTGTTCTCATTATCTGCTTTGTTTTTTTTATTATTTGTGAATGCTTTATATAAAATTTCAAAACAGTTATTGAAAGCAACAAAATGACCAATTTTTAGGGGTTAATTTTCAAAATATTTCAGTGTGTAAAACACATAGGGCTGGATTTTAAAAGGGTTACGTGTGCCGGGCCTATTTTAGAAAGGCCCGGCGACGAACATAAAGCCCTGGGACGCTTGTAAGTCCCAGGGCTTTACAAAAGGGGCGGTCCGGGGCAGGGCCAGAGGACTCCGACAGAGCGGCCATTACCTCTGAGTTGGAGAATCGCGTGCCGGAAGTCTGCCTGGAGGCAGGCGCAAAAGGTAAGACAAAGGACAGGGGGAGGTTAGAGTAGGGCTGGTGGGGGAAAGATTAGGGGAAGGGGTGGGAAGGTCAGTTTAGGGGAAAGGAAAGCTCCTTCACAGGCCACTCCAATTTCGGAGCGGCCTGGGAGGGAACAGGGAAGGCACTGCGGCTCGGCGTGCGTAAGGTGAACAATTGTGCACCCCCTTGTGCGCGCCAACCCCAAATTTTATAACATATGCGCACCTGCGCATGCAAGTTATAAAATCGGGTGTACATGTGCGCTCGCCTGGTAGCGCACGCACCTTTTTAAAATCTACCCCTTTTTAATAAAGAAATGGCTGTTGTTTGTGCATACCAGCAGTGAGACACGTAACCCTTATAGGGTACAAAGAAGCTCTTTAAGGGCATTATGGGACAGGGCTCAGAAGACTGCACATAAGTTGGTATATGCGCATAAATTACCAAGCTTTTATGCCCACTTTTACACCTGCTAATTGAGTTGCAGATGTGAAATTGTCTTTTGTCTTCAGTATTGTGACATGGAGACACACGCTGTATCAAGTGACACAAGTACAAAACACCTTCTCTGTATTAGATATTGAAGAAGTTCTGGTGAAAGAGATTGAAGTGTTATCTGAAAATAAAGAAGAATCCCAATGCAAACAGAAATTCCATAATACAATCATTAACAAAAGGAAAAAGCTCACGGGCGGATTGACCTATCGGGGGATCGGGCTTCCCCCGGTGGGCCGATCACTCCTGTCATGTGATTTTTTTTTTTTTTAAATTATAAAGTTTCCAGCCAAAGTATTAGGGGGCGCCGCGAGCAGTGGTATCCTGAGGGGAGCCAATGCCCCCGGACACAGGGGAGCTCATGCAGCCGCCAGTGACACGCATGTAGCAGGCAGATCGGCAGGGCCGTGGTGGAGCTCACGTCACCACGGCCCGAAGAAAAAGATCGCGTTTAAACGCGCTGATGCTCCTCCTCCTTCCTGCCCGCGCAGTCCCGGAAGTAAACATTGCCAGAGACGCGTGGGCAAGAAGGATGAGGAGCATCAGCGCGTGCAGAAGAGGAGCAGCGCTTATGGGCCGCCGCGAATCATCTCAGAAGCTGGAGAAGAGAAAGAGGCTCGGTAGCAGGGCCGCTGCGGCCAGAGAAGAGGAAGAGGCCCGGTAGCAGGGCCGCTGCAGAGCCCATCCTGCGGCGACCCGTGAAGAGGAGGCCCAGAGGTGAGAGAGAGGCTGAGGGTCTGTAGAGTGTGTATGTGTGCGTGCGTGAGATGAGTTGAGAGACTGTGTGTGGGAGTGAGAACCTGAATGTTTGCAGAGACAGCATGTAAGAGCCTCTATGTGTGTGAAAGAGACAGCATGTGACAGGGAGAGCCTGTGCTTGAGCAAGACAGCATGTGGGAGTGAGAGAGAGCATGTGTGTATGTGTGTGTGTGTGTGTGAGAGAGAGAGAGACAGCATGTGAGATCCTCTGTGTATGTGAGAGAGACAGCATGTGACAGTGAGAGCCTGTGTGTATGAATGATTGTATGAGAGAGAGCATGTGACAGTGAGAGCCTGTGTGTGTGTGTGTGTGTGTGAGAGAGAGAAATGCATGTGAGAATGAGAACCTGACTGTGTGTTTGAGGGAAGAAGATGAAGAGAAAAAAAGATAATATAAAAGGAATTGGAAAAAAAATAAGAAAGGGAAGGTGGAAAAAAAAGCCTGTGACCAACCGATTAGAAAACTAAGATCAACCAGCAAAGGTAAAATAAAAAATGAATTACTTTTTAGTGATTGGCACATGTAATCTTTGGGAATGTTCAAGAATAGCACTTTCTCTATGCGGATCTCGCAATGTACGAGATCAGCATGGAGAAAGTGGAAGCCCACGGGGCTTGCACAGAGGAGACAGCAGGATGGGCTTCAGTGTCAGTAGCAGCAATCGGCGCCTCCCCAATAGCTATGCGGCAGAAATGATAGTAGCAGCAGAGGAATGAGAGAGGTTCAGAGGTTGCTGGCAAAAGAAAGAGAGGGGGATCTGCCTTTAGTGTGTGCATGTGTATGAATGGGACTCTGCCTGGGAGTGTATGTGTGTGAATGCATGGGTGCCTGCCTGGGGGTCTGTGTGTGTGAGAATGAATGTGTGCATGCCTGGGGGATGGGGAGGGAGTGTGAGAAAACGAATGGGAGCCTGCCTGGTGTGTGTGTGTGTATGTGTGTGTGTGTGTGTGTGTGAGGGTGTGTGGGGGTGGAGGGGGAGAGAGTGTCTTAGAGCCTGTCAGTGAGAGCGAGAGGTTATGGTGGATATAAGAGCATGAATGTGTATGTATGTGACAGTGTATGTGTGAGAGAGAATGTACATGTGAGTATGTGTGAGAGAGAGAGGATAACCTCCTAATCCTCGACAATATCAGGGTGACTGTAAATCAAGAGCTCCCACAGAAGGGGACAGCAGGGGATTTTTAAAATCCTTATTAGTTTTAATTATTGAATGTTATTTGATACATGTGCTGTTTTGAAATATCTTATTAGTGTTTGGGATATTGTAAAAAATGTATATGATTTTAATTAATAGAAATTCTATTTATCAGTAGTTTTAAAATAGTCTTTTATTATAGTTTTACTATTATAACTGATGCTTTGTTTCTTGATTTTATTTGTTTTATGAGGAATGGTGGTTCTATTTTTCTATTGTTAATACACGGAGTCTTGCTTCTTGGAGTTTCCATTTCAGTTTTTGTCATTTGTGCTCCTTCATTTTGTATTCTGTATTTGGTAAGAGTTTGTGTTCTGCATGCAAAGACTGAGATGAAGCATTATTTTAGCATGTGGTTTCTCTGTAGGGATCTGTGTAGTAGCTTGGCCTGTTCTGTTTTCCTGATAGGAGGTGTATTGATATTTTAGATTCTGGTGTAATATTTGTGGTATTCTTTTTCATAGGTGGGGTTGTTATTCTTTGAGTGTTGGCAAATAGTACTGTGTTGATACGGGAGAACCATGCTGAAATATAGGGGTGTGTACATATATATGTAAATTATATATGTAAATTATATTGTATATGTAATTGGGTGCCCATAGGCCAGTATGGAGAAAAATCCCCCGGGCCACTATTTTCCCTCAATCTGCCCCTGAAAAAGCTCATTGTGCTGGGTGATTCTGTCATCAAAGGCACTAATCTGGGAACTCTTAGCGAGGGAAACACTACAGTCAAAAGCCTCCCAGGATCATCAACCAGCAGAAATGCTATTCAAATAGTCCAAGTGATCAAAAAAGAAAGCAAAGACTCTAAAGCTGATTTTATCATCCATCTGGGAACCAACGACCTTGCTAGAAACAGCATCCATGTGGTACAGAGAGATTTCCAGTCTCTAGCGAAACAGATTAGTCACATGGCAAAAACCATCGCTTTTTCAGAAGTGTTACCTGTTCATGGAAAGGGGAAGACGAGGCTAAGCCATATTAATAACTTCAATGTATGGCTCAAATCCTGGTGTAAGGAACAAAGTTTTGGATTTATTGGGGGGTTTTGGCCATGTATGGAATAATAAAAAGCTCTGTGTCAAAGATGACAGGAAAAATGATCCTAAGAGATAAATTCAAATCCTATGTCCTAAGGCATTTCAACTAGAAGCCGGGGGTGGCAGAAAGAAATTAGAATGTCACCCCCCAAATGCAAATGCAATGGAAAAGGGTGAGGTGGATAACAAAACTCAACTAAATAAGTCACAAAAAGAGTCCAAGAAAAGCAGTAACCTGAACGAGAAAAGCTGGAAAGCTATGAGCAAAAATGCTCGTAGTGTGGGCAATAAAATCCCAGATCTGCAAGCCCTTGGATATTGTTGCTGTCACAGAGATGTGGTTCACGGAATCTCATGATTGGGATATGGCATTACTGGAAAGGAAAGGGGGAGGAGTGGCTCTTTATGTCAGAAACAATATCCAATAATTGATTCTTCCAATCTCCGCTAAAGTGAGACCAAACTACTTATGCAATCTGTGTATCCCAATAATAATCTCACCCACCTTTAAACCTTCACTTATTTGTTCAAAAATCAATTTTTTAAAAAAAATATTATAATGCGGGGAAAGGTAAGTTTCATACGCTTGAATGCATGCCTTCCACGGCCTTGCTTCTTTTATGTGATGTAATCATTAACTTACCTCTCTCCCACTCCATTTATTTTTTACTCTATTTTTTTGAAAAAAAATTTTGTTATTGAATTTTTGCTAAAATCTATTAATATTCACTAAATGATGCCCTTGAAGGCTTTTCAATGAATTCTTGTTGTTATCCACTTTGATTTTATAACCAAAACGCCAATATCATACTACTGAATTCTGCCTATGCAGGCTTCTCAGTAATTCATTCTCCCTTAAACCCCAAATGGGTGAAAAATTATATCGCTTTTTTCTTAACAAAGAACTGTTCATTCAAACACCAAATGTTGTAGTTTAGAATATAAGACTTATCTCCCAACACAGCTGTGTTTTGAAAAGGTGTCCTTTCTTCATCAGGGGAGCTTGTGTGCGTTCTTAAATACGCGTTCTCAGGTTCTGAAAACTCTGCTCTGTGGCGTGCTTCTTTTGATTTCTTGCCTCAGGTTAATAAATGCTGATCCATGGCGTGCTAGTTCCTTCCTCTCTCTCGAGCTGAACAGCTCTGAGTGTCAGCGTTATTTCTCCTGCACTAAAAATTGTGCTTTTTAAATTGGTCAGCAGATCAAAATTCCGCAAATGGTTAAGAAGACGTCTTGCATGAATTACAACGAACAGCACTGGATTTTTAGATTGAACACGGTAGCCCCACAAGGGCTAAACGAGGAGATTGAGTGGACGATATTGCTTTGAATAGAAGGAATTTGTTTCATAACATAAGAAAAAAAAGTTTATGAGGTCTTTCAGGTCCTCTGTGAATCTTGGAGAATATAACATCGGGAACAGAGATACATTTTGATTGACAACACAACGTATGACGTAACATGCAAGATGTCCTCTTAACCATTGGCGGAATTTTGATCTGCTGACCAATTTAAAAAGCACAATTTTTAGTGCAGGAGAAATAACGCCGACACTCAGAGCCGTTCAGCTCGAGAGAGAGGAAGGAACTAGCACGCCATGGATCAGCGTTTATTAACCTGAGGCAAGAAATCAAAAGAAGCACGCCACAGAGCAGAGTTTTCAGAACCTGAGAGCGTGTATTTAAGAACGGACACAAGCTCCCCTGATGAAGAAAGGACACCTTTTCGAAACACAGCTGTGTTGGGAGATAAGTCTTATATTCTAAACTACAACATTTGGCGTTTGAATGAACAGTTCTTTGTTAAGAAAAAAGCGATATAATTTTTCACCCATTTGGGGTTTAAGGGAGAATGAATTACTGAGAAGCCTGCATAGGCAGAAATCAGTAGTATTATATCGGCGTTTTGGTTATAAAATCAAAGTGGATAACAACAAGAATTCATTGAAAAGCCTTCAAGGGCATAATTTAGTGAATATTAATAGATTTTAGCAAAAATTCAATAACAAAAATTTTTTTCAAAAAAATAGAGAAAAAGTAAAGGGAGTGGGAGGGAGGTAAGTTAATGATTACATCACATAAAAGAAGCAAGGCCGTGGAAGGCATGCATTCAAGCGTATGAAACTTACCTTTCCCCGCATTATAATATTTTTTTAAAAAATTGATTTTTGAACAAAAAAGTGAAGGTTTAAAGGTGGGTGAGATTATAATTGGGATACACAGAGGGGCAGATTTTAAAAGCCCTGCTCGCGTAAATCCGCCCGGATTTATGCGAGCAGTGCCTTGCGCGCCGGCGCACCTATTTTCCATAGGCCTGCCGGCGCGCGCAGAGCCCCGGGACTCGCCTAAGTCCCGGGGTTTTTTGTTGGGGGCGTGTCGGGGGCGGGGCCGATCGACATGGCGTTTTTGGGGCAGGACGCGGCGTTTCGGGGGCGGTCTGCGGGACGCGGCGTTTCGGGGGCGGTCCGATTTCAGAGCGGCCTCGGAGGGAACGGAGGCAGGCTGCACGGCTCGGCGCGCGCCGGCTGCCCAAAATTGGCAGCCTTGCGTGCGCCGATCCTGGATTTTAGAAGATACGCGCGGCTACGCGCGTATCTACTAAAATCCAGCGTACATTTGTTTGCGACTGGTGCGCCAACAAAAGTACGCGAATGCGCATTTTTTAAAAATCTACCACAGAAACAATATCCAAGCATCTGAGCTGCAAGTAAGATGGGCAAAGAAAAAGCAGTATGGGCCAACCTAAAAAAAGATGATGGGGCATCCATTTTTATTGGAGTGGTTTACAGGCCTCCAAATCAAATGGAAGAGCTTGACAGAGATCTGATTGAAGACATCCAAAAGATGAGAAAGAAGGGAGATGTGGTGATTGTTGGAGATTTTAATCTGCCGGATGTAGACTGGAGAATCCCTTCTGCAGAATCTAACAGAAGTAGAGAGATAGTGGATGCCCTGCAAGGGGCTCTGTTCAAACAAATGGTAATGGAGCCTACGAGGGAGGAAGCTATACTAGATTTAGTGCTCACAAATGGAGATAATGTCTCTAACATCCAGGTACCCAACTCAGCACCAGTGATCATCAAATGGTATGGTTTCATATCATAGAAGAAGCATGAACACCTGAGTTTTGCAGTTCAAAAACATGGACTTTGAAGAAATGAGGAAGTACCTGGAGGAAGAACTAGAAGGCTGGGAGAACAAGAGAGATGTGGAACAACAATGGACCAAACTAAAAAGAGCAATTACCAAAGCATTTAATCTATATATTAGAAAAGTAAAGAAAAGCAAAAGAAAAATGAAACCTATCAGGTTCTCAAAGGAGGTGGCTGACAAAATAAAAGCTAAAAGAACAGCATTCAAGAAATATAAAGGATCCCAAAGGGAGGAGCACAAGGAAGAATATCTGGTGGAAATAAGGGAGACAAAGAAAGTAATCAAGACAGCAAAAAGTCAAGCGGAAGAAAGGATTGCCAAAGAGGTAAAGCAAGATGACAAAATATTTTTCAGATACATCAGAGAAAGGAGAAAAGTTCAAAGTGGTATAGTGAAATTGAAAGGTGAAAAAGATCAATGAGTGGAGAGAGCCGAAGAAATGGAAGAAATATTAAATGAATACTTCAGTTCGGTGTTCACTAAAGAGGACCTGTTGCGCTGGTCGATCACAGGCTCCGTGGTCGACCATGCTCACCTCTTCTCCCAGCCGTCTGCGTGTTCCGTGTCGCCCTACACTGAGGTCTGCAACATGCCATAGGACATGTTCCCCACGCGGCCTGCTCCTCGAGCGAGAGGCCTTCTTCCATGGCAGGAACGCCGCTGCCATTTAAGCCCCGCCCCCGACACTGTCTAGACCATGCACCGACGATGGCCTCTTCATTAAAGGGCCCAGGGGCGGGAAACCCTGGGCCAAACCCCTGGATGTCGTCACCCTTACCGGGGTATTTAAAATCTCTCTTCACCACCATCCGGTGAGTAGGCAAGGATTCCGGTCCTGCTATTCCGACCTTCTGGGACTTCATTACGCTGCCCTGCTGAATAACCTGGGTACCTGCTCCTCAGGGGCCTTCCGCACTCTAGGCTATCCGCTCCTCGGAGAGCCATTCTCTTTATTTACTGTTGTTCCAGAGTAGTTCCAGCCTGCTACCTCTGATCTCCCTGTTGAGCCAGTTCCAGGATTTCTTCAGTGCCTGATCATCACCATTACATCTACTCTCGGTGTGAGTACTGTCTACTCATCTATCTTTATGGCACAGATCCTCAGTGTACCCTACTTGTGGGCCTCTACCAGGACCACCTTGTCTTGTGCTATAGTACCATCGCTTCCAGCATACCCTACGCTGTGGACCACTACTGGAGTTGCCAGCACAAGCTACGCCTAGATAAGGTAGACACTGATCATCTCTACACTGCAGAATTATCTATGACTGACAAACGTACAGATATCCTCCACAGGACTACTCTACAATCCGCTCCTTGGATCATCTATTGCAGTATAATAAAGTTTGTTCACCTCTGTTCTCTTTACTGCTGAGACCTTGCCTGTTGAGCTAGTTCCAGGATTTCTTCAGTGCCTGATCATCGCCATTACATCTACTCTTGGTGTGAGTACTGTCTATTCCTCTACCTTTGTGGCATGGATCCTCGGCATACCCCGCTTGCAGGCCACTACCAGGACTACTTTCTCTTGTGCTATAATACCATTGCTTCTGGCATACCCCGGGCTGCGGAAAACTACTGGAGTTGTCAGCACAAGCTATGCCTAGATAAGGTAGACACCGATCATCTCTACACTGCAGACTGACTATCGAACAGATATCCTCCACAAGACTACTCTACAATCCACTCCTTGGATCATCTATTGCAGTATAATAAAGTTTATTCACCTCTGTTCTCGTTACTGCTGAGACCTTGCCTGTTGAGGCAAGTGCCCACAAGGCTCCTCCCTGTGGGTGGAGTCTACACTGCCTCAACCCAGGGGCCCACTACAGTTTAAGACACACAGAACATAACAGGACCATTGCTAGTTATCAAGAAACTGGAGGGGAGTGGGGTCGATGTAACTCTGTTTACAGAAGAGAATGAAAGGGAAGAGCTAGGAAAACTAAAAGTGGACAAAGTCATGGGGCCTGATGAGGTTCATCCCAGGATACTGAGGGAGCTCAGAGATGTGCTGGCGGGTCCGCAGCGTGACCTGTTCAATAGATCCCTAGAAACAGGAGTGGTGCCGAGTGATTGGAGAAGAGTGGTGGTGGTCCAGCTACACAAGAGTGGGAGCAGAGAGGAGGCTAGAAACTACAGGCCACACTTTGGATCCATAAAGGCTAGATGATGGGAATGAAGAGAAGAGTCATGGGGGTGGATTACTGGAGAGGAGGCTACTACCTGGTAATTACTACCCTTACTCAATAAGCCTTCGCACGGTTAATGCAACTCCAACATTACTCTCGGCTTCAACGGCAAGGGGAAATGTGGAAAAGAAGATTTGCATTCAGGTAATAACCAACAAGGACTGAACTTCACAATCTGGGTAAACAAATAAGCTGGTGGTAGCTTGCTTATTACAGCGGTTACTATCCTAAATCAATTAAGCCTGATACATCACTTTGAATGCATATACAGCGTTGCTCTCTGCTTCAATGGCAGGGGGAAATGTGGAAAAGAGGAATTTGCATTCAGACAACAACCAACAAGGACTGAACTTCACAATCTGGGTCAACAAATAAGCATAGGGGTAGCTTGCTTATTACAGCAGTTACTATCCTAAATCAATTAAGCCTGATACATCACTTTGAATGCATATACCGCGTTGCTTCAACGTCAGAGGGAAATATGGAAAACAGGATTTACATTCAGACAACATCCAGCAAGGAATGGATATGTGCAGTCTGGGTAAACAAGCATCAGGGTAACTTGCTTGATGCGGCAGTTTCAACCTTCAACGATTAAGCCTTATGCTCACCTTTGATGCAACTTCAACATTACTCTCTGCATCAATGACAGGGGGTGGCAGTTACCAACAGGGGCCCTGGACTTGGTGGTTGATGAAATAGATAAGTATGGGAAAATAAGTGTGGGAGCTTGCTGGGCAGACTAGATGGACCGATCTTTTTCTGCCGTCATTTCTATGTTTCTATTTGGGAGTGAAGTAATGCAGGGTCTGGGTGAACAGGTAGTTGGCGAGTGTTGGTGAGCTGGTGATTAAAAGTAGGCTCACAAGTAAATACTATCATCTGTGCGGTACGTGCATACGCTATAAAATATCTGCCTGGATGTAAAACGTGCGGTTTTTAAGTGACTGTGTTACAATTATTTCAGGTGCAAAACATGTGCATGCACTTTTCTAAAATAGGTGTAGAAAGTATGCAGCTCCCACCACAAAAGAAATGTTTCTGTTTTATGAAACATACTCAGAAATACTTTTGGGACGGAGATAAATGGTATTTTATTAACTGTGTGGCTCTCAATGTACAGATTCTAAAATACAGGAGTAAATGTTCCCAGACCCACTTCTGCTGTATCTGCTAATGCCCGTATGACAGTGAGGGCAAAGGTAGCGCCAGCGCCATTTTGAAGATTGGCAATACGGCCCGCGTGCAGGAGGTTGCTCCCGGACCCCCGCTGGACTTTTGGCGAGTTTTGTGGGGGTCAGGAGGCCCCCCCAAGCTGGCCAAAAGTCCCTGGGGGTCCAGCGGGGGTCCGGGGGCGATCTCCCGCACGCGTGACGTCGAGAGCCAGGAAACAAAATGGCGCCGGTGCTAGCTTTGCCCTGTCACATGATAAGGGCAAAGGGCCACCGGCGCCATTTCTCAATGCAGCGGTGGCCAGAGAGCGGGAGGAGATCGTGTCGGGACCCCCCCACTGGACCCCAGGTAATTTAAAACATTTGGGGGGGGGGGGTTCGGGTTGGTGTGCCGGTTTTCCCGCCCTCCCCCTGATTTATGATTTTTAACGATTTTTAGAAAAAAAACAACTCGACGATCAGATTTCCCTTCCCCCCAGCCAAAATCGATTGTTAAGACGATCGATTACACGATTCACACCTCTACTTACGCAGTTGTTTGGGCATGTATTTTTGGTGTGCTAATCTCTTTATTGCATTGGGTGCTAGGCTAGCGCATTCGAATCACGCATCCAACCGCACATAAACCTGTATACTAGGCTGGGTGCACTTTATTGCATCAGATTCTTAATGTGATAAATCTCCTAATTACTGATCTAATTCTAATTTGGTTTGCACAAAAGGAGGTGAGATTGTTAAATTTATATTATGCCTTCCAAAGTCCCAGTCAACTACCCTGAATACTTTAGCAGCCTGGAAAACACTGCTGGAGTTCAAAGGACCCCCAGCCCAGACAAGACCCTTATTCTCTGAAAACTGAATTTTAGAGCAATCAACACCAGCAAATTCAATAGTTTTACTTCCTTTTCTTAAAACCAAAAGTCAGAATCCCTCTCGCTCCTTTGCTCTTCTCCTGATTCCTTGCCCCACATCCCTTCTACTGATCTCGCTAGGATCCCTCTTGACCCCATTTCCTCACCAACCATTTCTGCTCTCCCTACACTTCCTGATCTTGTCTACTTTACCCCACAATCTCTTGTCTTCTGCTCCCTCTTATTGTCCCTGCTTATCCTTCCTTTTGTTTATCCTTCTCCCATCATTCTTCCTGCCTCCTCAACACTCACACTCCCATCCTTTCCTCTCAGAAAACCTCCTTCCTGATGACTGCTGTGCATGGTCTTTATTTTATGTATTTGTCCTTAGTGGAACTGAGGCTCTTGTCTCTGTCATCCTTGCAGAGGAATGCTGGGGTATAAAATGGCTCTGTGACTGCTGCTATTGGAGGAGGGCAGATCTACACATTTTACAGGCAGGCAAAGGGTACATGACCACCTGTAATATGATACATAGGTTATTCTGTGTAACTTTATTTTAAGGATACAATATTAAGGACAAAATATTACTTCCCCATCCTGTTCCTTGTATTTGATTTCTACTGAATTTATGATACAATATTTTTTATTATTCTCTCACTGTACTAAGCCCATTTGTAAAAAATCTGCCCATCTCACTTTACAACTTCTGCTGTAGAAGAAAAGAGTTTTTGATAACAGTCACATTCTAACAGCCACATTTATTTTTTTTAAATGTCGAATAGTGATGCGCCTTAGTCATATTATGCAGCAACCTCTCTTATTCCAATATTGAGACCCACACGCAGCTCTGTTAAAGTCCCCCATTCCTATACACAAACACACAAACACTCACATACCTTAATCCTTCCCTGCAGAAGCCCCTGCTATGCCAATACAACAACCATCTCTGTTTTCATCTCTCTCTTCAGAAATAAAGCTTTACCAGAATGGATCTTGTCAAGAGTTTCATTTCATAAATCTTGAACCATCTGATTCTTCTCCTCTCTGAGACTGATAGAAGAGTTTCTAAAATTGTACCTGATGATGTTCACAATCAGATTTTACTGATGAATCTATCAGAGCATGCAGTTCCTTTCCATGCTCCTGAATGCTTGAGATGAATGACTCACTGGGTTTATCTAATCTCCTCCACACAACAGGGGTTCATTCCTAGGAGCCCCTGAAGTTTTCACACAAGAGAAGGAAGGGAATCCCTAGAGCTCTGTGCAAGATCAATAAAGCCTGTGGAACAAGATTTTCCCTTGCTTCAAACAGTGCACATGGGTCTGTGACTGACACTCCATGTACTTAATTGCTTGTTCTTCACCTTTACTGAAGTTAACATCGTGAGCCAGTGCTCTTATAAGCAATTTGTTTATTTAGTCTTTTAAAAGAAACAAAAATATTTCTCCAAAGTTGCCATTCCTGACAACCCCCAATAACCTTGTCCCATGATTCCACCCCATCCTCAATATCTGCCCAATAGGAAAATAGGAGGCAAGTAAATGGATAGCAGGAATGAGGGCGGGTGTGTGTGTGTGTGTGGGTGAGTGTGTGTGTGTGTGTGTGCACCCTCTCACACATCCCTCTATGCTCCCTTGTTCCCTCTATACTTCCCTGCCCCTTTCCCATCCTTTCCCCCAACCCTTCTCCCGTTCCCCTCCTCTCGCTCCATACCAGCATACCAGAGTCAAGATTTTAGTGAAACATCCTCTCTGGAGACAATACTCCAGGTAATGACCTGCAGAAGGTATCTGACTTATAATAGTGAGGATTTCTACACAGAATGATGAATCCTTACAGGGCAATGACCATTAGAGATGCGCATCGTTTTTTGTGTTCATGTCGTTCTTCGTTTTTCGGCCGCCATGGAAAATGTCGTTTTTTTTTCAGTTCGGGTCTTTTTTTTCGTGAAAAATCGATTTTTAGTTAGTGCGCGCTAACTCCCCGTTAGCGCGCACTGACAAAAACCGTTAGATTTTATTATTTTTTGTTACTTTTTGTTAGTTTTTGTCAGTGCGCGCTAACGGGAGTTAGCGCGCACTAACGGGGAGTTAGCGCACACTGACTCCCGTTAGTGCGCACTAATCGGAAAAACGAATTTTTGCAAAAAAATGGGAAAATCCTGATTTTTTTCGGGCTCCCTGAAACATGCCGAATTGGACAATTTCCTTGCAATTTTCCAATTCGGCAAAAATGAATGCACATCTCTAATGTGCATTCATTTTTTCATACCTACCTTCTCCTTGACCCCCCTATACCTTCCCTTACCCCCTTCCTCCCCTATCCCCTATCCCCTTACTCCCTCCTCCCTCCCCCATCCCCTCCCCTATCCTCCCTCCCCTATCCCCTTCCCTTACCCCCTCCTCCCTCCCCTAGCCCCCCTCATCCTCCGCCTACCCCGCCCTCTTCACCCCTTAGCAAGCTCTCCCTGAAAATACCCTTGCTCAGTTGTACCCCTGTTTCCCTCCACACCCCTCTGCACCTTTTCCCTTCTCCTCTCCCTTCCCGCTCCCTCACTCTTTTCCTCCCCCCTGCACCAGCATTTATCTGTACATACGTGCAATTGCCTTCTTCATACTGTAAATAAGTTCTATATGCTAAGTTCTTAAGTGCACATGCCTCCTTAGCATTGTTTATAGTTCACTTGCATATCTAACCCTAGCATGAATGCAAAAGTTGTAACTCTGCTCGTTAACTCTCTTCACCTGTACTTTTATATATTATCCAGTTAGCCCCCTTCCTCGTTCATTGTAATCTCCTTTCTCAGTTACTTGTAAACCGACATGATGTGTCCTACGAATGCCGGTATAGAAAAATGTTAAATAAAATAAAATAAAAATAAAAATAATGACCATGCCCCTCCCCTACAGCTCTGAAGAGATGGTAGCTTGGTTGTGAACCCCAGGAACCACAATCCTTACCTGGCAGCCCCATAGAATCCGCAGCTCAATATCACCAGTGCCTTCCTCCCCTTGACCAGCACTGCCCTCCACAGCAGTGGAAAATTCCTCATGGCTGTGCTTCAGCCTTTATCACTGTCTTTGGCCCAAGCAGATCCACCTACACAAGCAGTACTAATATCAGCAGCAATACAGAATGCAGCCAATCAGTGGTGGCCTTGCATCGGTATACCCCATTCATGCTACTTTGATTTCCTATCACTTGCACTTCACACTTCAAGCACCTGAGCTAGCAGTAGCAGCAGCATGCTCTTCCACTTCAAGCCAGATGAAAATCCTACAGTCAGTGCTGCAAGCTGGGTCAAGCTTCTTCTGCTGTTGCTGTGAGGGGTCAGATCAAAACCAGCCAAAGGTCATATCTGGCCCTCAGGCCATATTTTGAGATCCCTCATTTCAGTTTTTGGAGTTTATCCTTTTGGACTTAAATAAAACAATCTCCAAACACAGATTTGTATTCCAACTGAATGTTTTATGGAACATTCATTCTTATTCTGTGACAATCTGGCAAACAAGATGAGATCTATATTTAAAAGCATTTATCCAGATATCTCAGAATGTATCTGGCTAAATGAAAATGAAAGTGTAACTGGGAGGAGTTGAGTTAGTTGGATAAGTTATCAGACTAACTCTGGTCAGCCTGTAGAGCTGACCTAACCTACAGTTAGCTGGATAGAATTAGCCAAGTCACAAAGCAGCTGAATATGGACCCCAAAATTTACTTGGTGGTGAATCTAGTTCTACCATTTGTACATCCACAAACCACACAGTCAGGGACCCATTACTTCCTTACTGTAGAATCTCTGAATGGACAGACTCTGGGAGTTTCTTTGACTATTGGGATACCCCTGAACTGCAGTGGCTCAGCTCTGCTCCTTAGCAAGACAATCTAATCTCCTATTTTCTCTTTTCTACGCCTGGCTGATGTTGACTTCTCTTTCCATAGAATATGTAGTACCAGACTGGCACCACATAAGCTTTTTGATTAAGACAGTATTTAAACTCCTTCTCCCTTGGAATTAATCTAAGCAGACTGCTGTGTGGGTCCCAGGTTCTTTTCTGGTATAACTCTTCAGTACAGTACCTGAATGTAATCTACCTTGAAGTGCCTGAAACACAGAATATAAATCAGATGAATGAATGAATGAATGAATGAATGAATGAATAAATAAATAAATAAATAAATAAATAAATAGAGAGGGTTTTCTCCTTCGCTTTCTCATCAATAGGTCTTTCTCCTTCCCTGAAAAATAACCTTGGGACTTTCACGTCTCCTTGTCCATGACCTTAAGAAGAAAAATTGGAATGGAAAGCTTTAGTCATTCGTTTACCTTCTTAAATCTTTTTTGGAAGCGAAAGGAAGCAAATAGATCCCTGCCTTAGGTTTTCAGCAGGTCTTTTACCAACTACTACTCCATACTTCCCCAAAGATATCTCTACTGCATGCTGCCCCAAGACATCTCCCCAAACTTGTCCTCTGATCCCACAGCCGGTCTGGTTTCCTGCACTGACTACTCACATTTTCATCCCATTTCTTCTCTTCCATTTCTTGCTTGACTTATAGAATATACTGTTCTAATGCAACTTGTACAATTATTTGAGGAAAACACAGTTTTGGACTAGTATTCATTTGGATTTCACCTTTTTCATAATACTAAAGATCTTCTCTCCAGTTCTGATGTTTCCCCTGTGGTATGGACTCTGGTACTTCATATGTTGTAATATTACTTGATCTATCCACTGCATTTGATACCATTAATCATGACAGCCTACTAAGCCATTTCTTTGCCATTGGTATCACTGGTATGGTTTATTTCTTGCAGAAATATGAAATTATTATCCTAGAATGATATGCCCCTTATAAGACTCCTACTTCATTTAGCACTGACAATCACACCTTGCAGATTTCACAGACCATTTGAAACTCAGAAGTCACAATTGATCATGTTCTGTAAATTAAACCACATATTAAATGTGTAATTTGTAGCTCATATGTAAAACTCATGATGCTATGTCACATTAAACCTCTTCTCAATTTCCTTGAAGTCTGTACTATTCTATAGGCCTTATATTTATTACTGTAATTCCTTATACTCAGGGCTCCCACAATGCTCACTTAGATAATTTCAGATGGAGCAGAACTCTGCCACATGGCTTCTTACTGGATCAAGTTTATATAATTACATTACATCTATCTTGCAATCACTTCAATGGCTTCTGGTTCAGTCATGAATACAATATAAAATGGCAGTTACAGTGAACAATTGACTGAATAATATTTCTTCCCCTTGAATTAATTCCATTCTTCACTTTTACACACCCACCAGAAATCTCAGATCTTCCAGTCAATACCTTTTGGATGTCTCGGTCACAAGTCATACCTGCCTAGCTCTCACTCATGAGAGATCTTTTTCCATTGCCAGTCCGATCTGTTGAAACTTCCTTTCGCTGCAATCTGCTCCATTACAGGTCCTAAGAATTTAAGAAGGCCTTAAAAACCTACCTAGTTACACTTGCAATAAGCCCTTATAGCCTCCTTCTTAGGGTGCCCTACTGGAGTTTGAATTACAATCTTTGATATTGTGGCCTTGTCCTCTGATACCTTGCGCTTGTTTTGTGTATTAATTACAACTATTTTGTTATGTTTATGTTGTTTAATTTTAATTATGATGCTTATTTAAATTTGTTCTATGTTTTTGATCATGTATGTTCTGATATAATCTGCCCCAAACTTTGGAGGATATAAATCATTTAAATAAATAAGTAAATAAATAAATTTGCAAATCATGGAGATTTAGTATTTATGAATTTAACTCACTGTGAATAACCAAAAAACCTGACTGTGGTGTACATAGGACTGGTTTGGGAACCCTTGCTTTAGAGATTGCTATACAACCTAGCAGCACAATCCATTATAGTAACCCTCCAAAAGGGTGCTCTTGTAAATGAATCATAGAAACTCCTTAATATACCAACGCATGTCCTCTTTCAAAGGTGACATAATATTTAGTGGAGAATCTAAGGGGTTCATACAGTATGACGCACAGTACACATTTATTTCTGCTTCTCTTTTTCCAGTGTTGCATGCAGAGTCTGGCTTCTTGAAGTTTCCATTACAGTTTTCATCTGCACATTTGTCTTTGTGGTCCCTTATTCTGTTTTGAAAGGGTCTATCTGTGTTCTGCATGTCTGACTGAAGCTGTGGCATAGCAATGATGGAACCCATTAAAGGAATCTGTATGTAAAATAAATATTAACAATATTACAAATCACATCATTTATTACATGCATAATTTACATCAATTTAAACATTAAAAATCAAGGTCAATGCAGCCCCAATATACCAACTAATACCTTGATAAAAATGTATAAAACAGATACCCCCAAACTCACGGATTCATACATATCATATCTATACATGCTACTCACCACACATCATCAATTGAAATAATGTTTTCCACATCAAATCAATAAACTTCCAAATTCCCACATAGATAAACTCCCAAATTTTAACATAAATGGAGTCCCAAACTCCCAACAAACACCAGGGGAAGAGTCAAAACATTGTAATTAACTCATATGTCGCGCCTTCCTTTTATAAACATTTTTTATATCAGAATGGCAACAGACAAGTTCCTTCTTAAACCAAACTCAAAGCCTAATCTGTTTTGCTACTGCAAAACACACACATTTCTTCAAAGATGAAATCACAACGTTCTCTTCATGCATGCACTGCATATCACATATTCAATACTGGCGACAAACAAATGCATTCCTTGACAAAGGTATTTCATGATCCACCAACATCTAGCTGATTATTACATCCTATAACAAAAGAAAGGACAATGGGAATCAAACCCAATATTTTTCACCACATAATAAATATAAACCTTTATGACAGACCTTTAAAAATATCATCATAGGCTCATCCTGAATTTCTGCAAGATGTCATTCCAACTCTGTTTCATTCCTATAATAAATACGCCATCCAACCAATTGTCATTTTACCAATATCATAGTGATCATGCCATCTAATACAATCAAAATAAAATCATATTCAAAACAAAACATATCCCATGAATTATCAATAACTATTCAAAAGAACTCACCGTCATTTTCATTTCACC
This sequence comes from Rhinatrema bivittatum, assembly GCF_901001135.1. Lineage (NCBI taxonomy): Eukaryota > Metazoa > Chordata > Amphibia > Gymnophiona > Rhinatrematidae > Rhinatrema > Rhinatrema bivittatum. The sequence continues at coordinate 515,034,070 of NC_042615.1, read as the reverse complement.
AGGGAACTCAAATCAACTGGGAAAAAATGTCGCAGCTGCGTACCTCACTACTATTTACCCGATTCAAAGCATCCAATCACTCCACATCTTATAATTATGTGACAGTTACAAAAATTCCATCCATTTGATTTCCCAATTTACTCCTTTAGGTTTAAGGGTATCCCATTTAAATATCATGCTTTGCTCTCTACGAATGAGAATTTGAGAGATGTCACCACCACAACAATTACCTGACTAACAACGAAGAATTTTAAATCTTCTTCCCTATGGGAAACCTCAGCCCAATGTTCAACATATAGGGCTTGCTCCTTTTTGGTGCTTTTTAGCTCCTTTTTTGGCAGTCAGCTGTTGCACACAACTTACTTCAGCCCCAGGGCTGAAGTAAGTTTTGAAACAAGACCAAAAAAAAAAGGTAGGGGAAAAGGGCAGGGGAGGTAGGGAAGGGAAGGTGGGGGGTAGGGAATGGGGGAAGGCAGTGCAGCTCGGTGCGGGCTCGGCGCACGCAAGGTGCACAATTGTGCAGCACCTTCCACAAGCTGACCCCCTGATTTTATAACTTGTGTGCGCCTGCGCAAAATCGGGCATACATGTGTGTGCGCCAGGTAGTGCACGCACATGTACGCTGCGCATGCTCTTTTTAAAATCTACCCCAAAATGTCCATGTAACCTAAACTCCTAGGTCAGGGATGGGTGACATGCCCTGCAACAGGTTCCCCATGAATGAACATTAGATATTATTGTGATACACTAAATAGATCATTTAGATTAATTTTTGTTTGTAACCATGGAAGATTTCTTGATCTCCAATGAACAAGTCACATTGAATATTATATCGGGATTCACCTTGATACATAAAAATTAGGAAAAAGATCATAAGGATAGAAATGCACGCTGTAACTTTGGTGGAATATTACTGAGCTAAGAGAATACCAAGAGGATTCAGAATAGTTAAAGAACCTTTGTTATTTGTGGATCAGGATGATTTTATTATGAAAAGGAATGCAATCTTGAACAAATGTGCTTATGACCTAATGGTCTTGGTAGTTGAGACTATTACTATTGTATTAGGTCCATTACAGGAACAACTGGAAACTCAGATTAATAAGTCACAGAAATATACAATTAAGGAAGAGTTTGATAAGAACCTGATTCATTACAGACACAATTAGATAATTTGAAATTGGACATTAAATGAGCGAAGGTGCAGAAATTTCAGAGAGATCAATTGGATTACACTAAAGGATATGTATAACCTTGGATGAAAAAATCAAGACGAGTAAGATGAAGACATTTTCTTCACCTTTGGATGACTCATCTGAGGAAGAATTAGTAGGCAAGGAGATTAGATACAAGAAACCAAGGGCCTTTGCACAACCAACCCCATCAGTAATTAATGATAGCATAGGGGAGTCTACACATTTTCTATGGACTCAGACAAAAGGATCATACAGTCCCAGGCAATCGTATCAGTAAAACATGTTCCATAAGAGGGGCAATCTCAATGTGAAGTGACTGTGTCAGAAATGGGTTCCATATACTGTCAGCTCGATACAGTAAAGTTCAGTTGAAGATTTCTCGTCTGTAACGAGCTCACTGCGCACAATTCGGACGCGTAAGGCAAACCAGCGATACAGTCTCCAGTTTTTGCGCGTCCGTAGCGCTTCTTAAAACAGACGCGTAAACCCTTCCCGCACCCGGCATGTAAATGAACAATTAGCTGTATAATGAAGGATTTTAGCTATTCCCCTCCGATACCGTAACGGGCACTCAGGTTCTCTCATTAGTAACGCACTGTTTTGCCGCGGCCGTAACGTGTTAGTTTACCCCGCCTCCCCCTAGTAGGAGTTAGGACTGTGAGTCTAGTAACAAATCCATCGACACCGCTTAAGATACTCAAAACAATAAAACACAATTTAAAAAAAAAGCGATACAGAGATGATCGAGAAATGTAATGATGTGGGACACATAAACCTGTCAGAAGAAAAAATAAAAATTTTTAAATACCTGTCGGAGGGCTTGCGTGGGTCCAGGAGGCAGGCGGCCGGCGCGGCGGGAACCGGGTGGTCGCGTGTTAATCTAAGCCGCCGGGCGGGTGGGTGCCTGTTCCAGGCGGCAGCGGCAGCGGAGGCGGGGGGACACGCGTTAGTTTCGAGACGGCCGGCGGGCGGCGGGTGGTCGCGTGTTAAATCTAGGCCGGGTCCGCACAGGCGCGCATTCATTCACTGCCGGGGGGGCTGCCTCTGGCAGCCCCCACCGGCAGTGAATGAATGCGCGCCTGTGCAACCCCTGCGATTCGGCGCTCAAGGCGTGACGTCACGGCATGTGACTGCTTGAGCGCCGAATCGCAGGGGTCGCAAAGGCGTGCATTTCATTCATCCAGGCGGAGGAGCCGGTGGCGAAAGCAGCCGGCTCCTCCGCCTGGATGAATGAATGAATGTGCGCCTGTGCACAGGCGCGCATTCATTCATCCAGGCGGAGGAGCCGGTGGCGAAAGCAGCCGGCTCCTCCGCCTGGATGAATGAATTCATTCACTGCCGGTGGGGGCTGCCTCTCCGGCAGCCCCCACCGGCAGTGAATGAATGAATGCGCGCCTGTGCGACCCTGCGATTCGGCGCTCAAGGCAGTCACATGCCGTGACGTCACGCCTTGAGCGCCGAATCGCAGGGGTCGCACAGGCGCGCATTCATTCAATGCCGGTGGGGGCTGCCGGAGGCAGCCCACCACCGGCAGTGAATGAATGCGCGCCTGTGGCGGACCCGGCCTAGATTACACACGACCGCCCGCCGGCCGTCTCGAACTAACGCGTGTCCCCCCGCCGCCGCTGCCTGGAACAGGCGCCCACCCGCCCGCGGCCTAGATTTAACAGGCGACCACCCGGCTCCCGCCGCCGCCGGCCGCCTGGACCCACGCGGCCGTCTGAAACTAACGCGCGTCACCCGCCCGCCCCCCCGCCGCCCGGAACAGGCGCCCACCCCCGCGGCCTAGATTTAACACGCGACCATGCGATGGAGTTGCTACCAACACTGCCATACTGCTGCCAGCTTCCACTCCTGCTGGTCTTCTCTTAGGTGCATGCACACCTCTGCTTACAATTTAAAGGGACCACGGTGGGAAAAGCCCCATGGCCCCTCCTAATGACATCCTCCCTGCAGCCTTAAAACAGGGCTCTTCAGTCAGTTTTTCGTTGCCTTCACAAAAGTCTGCTAGTGCTTTCAAGTCCTCCATGTTCCTTGTTTCTCCTGGTTCCTGTGGCCTCTTCATCTTGCTCCTGAATCCAAGTCCTTGCCTTGTTCCTGGTTCCAAGCTTTCATCCTGTCCAGAGTCTTTATTGCTGGTTGAAGTCTTTGGAAGTACCTCCTTGGTTTTAAAGTCTGAGTCTGAGTCCGAGTTCCTGAGTCTGAGTTCCTGAGCCTGAGTCTGAATTCTGAGTTCCTGAGTCCTGTCTCTGGTCTTCAGAGTTCTTGTTCTACCTTCCATCTTGTTCCAAGACTTTGAGTCCAGTGCCTGGGTTGCTGGTTCTCAGTTCCTGCAGCATGTTGGACGTCCAAGACTTCCTGTTTCCAAGCCGACAGTGTTCCTGTTTCAGCCAGCCCGTGTCTGGATGTGCTCATTCACCTGCTGCATGGACCACAGCCAGCCCTGGGGATGTGTCGGTCACACCATGGCACAGGGTCTCACACTCTTGAGTGTCTTTTTGCACTTGTAACAGTAGATGAGTTCACTATGTTAAATAAAGTTTTGTCATTTATTCCTAGTTCTTCCTCTGATTCGTTCTCCACTCACATTCGTTTATTTAAATTCTTCCATTGATAGAAAACTGCAAAATTCTTTTCAGGGAATACAGATGTGCAGGCGACATCCGGGTGGATATCTATGGAGCCGGTGGATCCATTTATCTCAATTTTTGAACAAATAGTTATGAGAGATGTTTGTGATATGGATATTAAAACATAACTTGACAAGTAGTGAGTGAACTGCTATTAGGGATCTGAGTCAGGAAGAAACGATTATTATTAAACCAGCAGACAAGGGTGTGTGTGTGTGTGTGTGTGTGGGGGGGGGGGGGTTGTGATCATGGATTGGTATAAATACATTAATGAAGCAAATCGACAGTTACAGGATAATATGTTTACACATTGCTAGAAAAAGATTATGCAAAGGAGATTCAGGCTTTAATTTATACCATCTTAAAAGGAGCTTTGCATCACAAACTCATCAATGACAAACTTTATTCCTTTTTATATCAAGAATACCCAGTGGTTCCTGCTATATACTTTGTTCCTAAAATACATAAATTAATAGAGAATCTGCCTGGATGCTCTATAGTATCCGGTAGGGGGTCATTATTTGATCCATTAGCTCAATATTTGTTCTCAATATTCGTTTATACATTAGGGACTCCACACATTTGATTACACAATTGAATTCACAAAGAGTTGAAACATTCCATTCACAATAGGGCATTTGGTATGGAGAATTCCTGCATGACATCTGTAATAACAGCGGGATTAAAAAAATTCCTCATTTGGCCAGATTGAAAATCTCAATTACTTATTAATTCTTTCCTCTATTATTTTAGTTCAAAAGCTAAAGCCTTCCCATACTTTTGTTGAATCATTTCATTAGGAGTTCTGGCTGTTCCTTGATCTAGTTCTCTTTTACTTCCCTTTTTAAACATGTTCATATAGATTTTCAGCAAGCTCTGCCAGTCACATACACATAAATCAACACTCCCACGAAGCACAGGGCTAAAATGCTAAGAATGAGAAACTCAATCAATTTGTACAAGAATATGAGCCTCTGCAATCACAACAATCTCCAAACCAGCAAAGATGATTCACTACAAATCCAGCTGCTCCATACCATGCCAGGCATCAGTAATTACACAAAGCACACAGCACACAGCTAGCTGCAATTGCACATTAAAATGTCTCCTTTTTTTCTGTTTTTTTCTTTTTCTTTTTCACAAGCGATAAGCAGGCACAATTACACTGTGCACATAGCAGGCACTGGTTCTCACAGCTCTCCCCCTCCCCCTTCTAATATGTGAAACAGAGAGGGAGTAGAGACAGATACCAGAGGTTTCTGAGCTGGAATAGCCCCCCTAAGACTGAGGAAGCATAAAGACCGTTCTGCAAGGATTAACATGAAAACAATAACAGTTACCTTAGTACTACAAACCAAAATCACCTTCAGCTATACAGGGAAATCGAGACTTTCTCAAGACAATTAAATATATAATTGGACCTCTACTGTGAGAGCCCATTCATTCACACTGAAATGCAGCATCACACATACATCACCCAAAGGAAAGGAGAAAAAAACTGAAATATCTCATAGCATTCTGGCAAGCATGCCAAACCACTCATGCAAACTCCATCAAGCACGCACGCATGCACACACACACACAAATACACACACACAAAATATCCTTTCAATTAAGCAATTTCACACGATGACCAGGTACCCAAATCTATATTCTTAACCAAATCTATATCCTAAAGCTGAATTGTATACGTAACATGCAACCTGCTAGTTCTCTTATGATTAACTTGCTATCTGTGACAGAATATCCCTTTTACAAACCTGAGGAGCATGTCTTAACCTCAGCCATGGGCACCTCAACATAGCAAAATCAAATGTGTCCTAGTCTAATAAGGCAAACCTCCCTAACTAACTATTAACTTAATAACTAACATAACCTATAAATCTTAAATCTTATCCTAATATCTTATCCACATTTATAGATCTCCATTGGCTACCCATCCCATTCCGCAGCCAGTATAAAACCCTCACCATTCTTCACAATATTCTCCACAAAAGCAACTCCACCTGGCTTAAAGAAATGCCCCACTTTCACTGTTCCCATCGCCCCACAAGATCCACCCTTGCAGGTACCCTACACACCCCACCCCTCAAAACAGCGCACCTCTCCACCACCAGGGAAAGAGCATTCACCATCGCAGGCCCTGCCCTCTGGAACTCCCTCCCCACACACCTTCGTCTTGAACCCTCCCTGCCCAAATTCAAAAAAGGCATCAAAACCTGGCTCTTCAGACAGGCCTACCCTGAAACCAACCCCCCATAGGCACCTCCCCCCCTACACTTCGACCCACCTGCATTACCTACAACCCCCCTTGGACACCTCACAAACCTGCTACACAAATATTCTTGCCATAAGTTAATTGTAACCTATACCCTGCTGTAAATAAGTTGTATGTATTTTTTACAATTTTTAAGTTAACTGTTCCTAAGTTATAAGTTAATTGTAACCCTCTGTCCTCAGCTGCTACCCCTCCCTCCTCTGCCTATCCACCCCTACCCGCCCCTCTTTCTCACCTGTCTCCATCACCCACTCCCTGTTTTAATGTAACTTTTTTCCTCCTTTCTCAAGTTTTACTGTAAACCGGCGTGATGTGCCCTACGAACACCAGTATATTAAAAGCTGTTAAATAAATAAATAAATAAATAAATAAATAATGAAGGTTTCCCCAACTGCTGGTTAGCAAACAAAAGCCCAAATCAAATGAGTTTCTTAATCTGGAAGGAAGAGGAGGAAAATCCAATCAGCAGAGGAGGGAGAAGGAAGGCAAGGAAAACACCATCATATCTCCAACTCCCTTAAACAGGGCAGCTAAGCGGGCAGCTCCTACTTTCCCCCTCTGGGCTCCACATCACACTGCTCCTTGTAGAGTCACTGCTGCATATAACAAACTGCCACTTTTACTCAACATCTGTATTTATTGCAGAGACATCTTGGGTCCCCACGAAATGATCCTAGATTCCTGCTCTTGAGTTTAGAAAGCTAGGAAGGAGATACCATCCCTTTAGTGCCTCCCCCAGAGGATGACTGAGGTGGTTGAGTCCTAGTCCAGAAGCGGGGCCTAAGAGCAGAAGAGAGTGTCGCCGTGTAAATTTGCATTTGAAGAGAGAGAGAGGAGTGTTTGGTGTGCTCTCACAGTTTTTAGGCCCCAGCCTAGAACAGGTAGGAGAGAGACACTGCCTTGTCAGTCCCTGGCAGGGAACTGGAGAGAGAGTTTTGCTGTTTTTTTCATGATTTTTGCAGTCTTAGATCTGTGACCCTTTGGGAGGTTGTATTCCCATCCCTGCCCAGGAGACTAGGAGGGAAAAAGTTGCAATAAACATCAAGTTGTTTTATTTTTGCTTGCTGGAAGTGTTAAGAGCTATTTCCAGATTTTGGCCTTTCTTCCTAGAAGACAACATCAATCTGAATGGAAGAAGACGTCAAGGGAGAGAAGAGGAAAGGACATGTGGAGGTCCCCAATACAGTTTCCACTCTGGGGATACAGGATACAGCCAGATTGGAGATCGGGAGTACCCTTGGATCTCAAGTACTGTGGGGAAGGAGACATCCAGCACAGATGGGACAATTATCCTTTCACATCATGAAGGATAAACAAGTTCCAAACCCCTTTACTCAGGGACACCTCCACAGATGTAGAGACACTCTAAATCTGGTGTTACGGTTCCTGCTGCTGTGCAGCCACCCCTCCACCAGGGGACCTTAACAAACTTCACTCTGAAATGTACTCTCCAGCATGTGCCTGGTTTCATGCCCCAGCAAGTCTTATAGCCTTTCCTCCACCAGGAGACCTCCATGAGCACACTCCCCAGGCTAGCCAAGCCCCTCCTTTCTGCCTGCACCAAACCCAGAATCTAGCCCTACATAACCCTGTCTGTCCCTTGACTCAGTGCTTTGTCATCAAATTCCCTTTGGCTCCTTGCTCTAGCCATTCTTGTTTTTTGGCCTTCTCGGGCCTATTCATGTTTTCCTTCTTGGCCTCCAGGCCTTTTAATTCCAGCTTGACCTTGTCATGTTTCGAGGCCTCTGGGCCTCTGACCTCAGCCCTGCCTTGTCCTGTCTCATGGCCATTGGGCCTTCTGTCCCCAGCCTAGCTTTGCCTTGTGGTCTAAGGGCTTACCATGTTCTGTGGCCTACCTAAGCCTCCATCTGTCTGGCCCCTTGGGGCCTTCCTTGCCTAAGTTGCTTTCAGGCTTTATGTTCCATGTTCTGTGTTGTCCTTGTCCTGTTCTGTCCAGTCTTAGTCCTGATGTTCCATTCTGTTCTTGAGTTCCAGTTCACTCTTCCTTGCACGCAGCTCTAGTCTTTTCCTGAGTTCCAGTTCACTCTTACCAGCAGACAGCTCCAGTCTGTTCTTGAGTTTCAGTTCACTCTAACCTGAGTGCATCTCCAGTCTGTTCCTGAGCTCCAGTTCACATTTATCTGCATGCAGCTCCAGTCTGTTCCTGAGTTTCAGTTCACTCTTACCTGTACACTGCTTATCTGTTCCTGTGCTCCAGTTTCACTCTTACCTGCATGCAGCTCCAGTCTGTTCCTGAGTTCCAGTACCAGCCTTGCCTACACACTGTTCCTGACCTCCAGCCTTGCCTGTACACAGTCCCTGAGCTCCAGCCTTGCCTGCACTCTCTTCCTGATCTCCAGCCTTGCTTACACACTGTTCCTATGCTCCTGCCTTGCCTGCACATTGTCCCTGAGCTCCAACCTTGCCTGTATACTGTTCCTGATCTCTATCCATGTCTGCAAACTATTCCTGAGTTCCAGCTTTACCTGCACTTGCTCCAGCCTAGCGCCAGTCATTATGTCATTCCATGCCACTCTGGAGATGGTATCATGAGGGCAAAGGTAGCGCCGGTGCCATTTTCAAGATTGGCAATACGGCTCGTGTGCAGGAGGTCGCTCCCGGACCCCCGATGGACTTTTGGCAAGTCTTGTGGGGGTCAGGAGGCCCCCCCAAGCTGGCCAAAAGTCCCTGGGGGTCCAGCAGGGGTCCGGGGGCGATCTCCTGCATGCGTGACGTCGGGAGCCAGGAACCAAAATGGCGCAGGCGCTACCTTTGCCCTGTCACATGATAAGGGCAAAGGGCCACCGGCGCCATTTCTCTTAACGCAGCCGTGGCCAGAGAGCTGGAGATCGCGCCGGGACCCCTCCACTGGACCCCAGGTAATTTAAAACATTTTCGGGGGGTTCGGGAGGGTGGGGGATTTGTTTTAAAGGTTCGGGGTGGGTTTTAGGGTTTTTTTGGTGTGTGCCGGTTTTCCCGCCCTCCCCCGATTTACGATTTTTAATGATTTAAAAAAAACAAAAAACACACGACGATCAGATTTCCCCCCCCCCCCCCCCCAGGCAAAATTGATCGTTAAGACGATCGATCACACGATTCACACCCCTAATATGGAACCTAACATTGTGTAACTATAGCATGGGTTATTTTCCCCTATATGCATCACCTTGCACTTATCCACATTAAATTTCATCTGCCATTTGGATGCCCAATTTTCCAGTCTCACAAGGTCTTCCTGCCATTTATCACAATCTGCTTGTGATTTAACTACTCTGAACAATTTTGTATCATCTGCAAATTTGATTATCTCACTCGTCGTATTTCTTTCCAGATCATTTATAAATATATTGAAAAGTAAGGGTCTCAATACAGATCCCTGAGGCACTCCACTACCCACTGCCTTCCACTGAGAAAATTGTCCATTTAATCCTACTCTCTGTTTCCTGTCTTTTAGCCAGTTTGCAATCCACGAAAGGACATCACCACCTATCCCATGACTTTTTTACTTTTCCTAGAAGCCTCTCATGAAGAACTTTGTCAAATGCCTTCTGAAAATCCAAGTATACTGCATCTACTGGTTCACTTTTATCCACATGTTTATTAACTCCTTCAGAAAAGTGAAGCAGATTTGTGAGGCAAGACTTGCCCTGGGTAAAGCCATGCTGACTTTGTTCCATTAAACCATGTCTTTCTATATGTTCTGTGATTTTGATGTTTAGAACACTTTCCACTATTTTTCCTGGCACTGAAGTTAAGCTAACCAGTCTGTAGTTTCCCAGATCGCCCCTGGGGCCCTTTTTAAATATTGGGGTTACATTAGCTATATTGGGGTTACATATCGTATGGTGTGATGCAAATTTGAAAAAGAGGAGGAGTTAGCCAGTCTGTGAAGTGCTATTGCACAATGCTGATTTTAACTACACCTTTTTCAATAGCATTAAGCTGTGTGATAGTGTATTTTGTGATGTCTCCTGAAAGGCCTGTTTTTTTTTTTTTGGGGGGGGGGGAGAGAGAGAGAGAGTGAACACCTAGCCATAATGTTCTCTCTCTCTCTCTCTCTCTCTTCTCTCTCTCTCACATTAACAATGGTCCACCAGTGGTTGAATGCAGGAAATCCAACAGGCATGGCACTTATCACAAAGTCTGAAAATGTTATTGCAATTTGTGCTAACTTAGCTCTTCACGTACGTAATTTGTGATAAACTGTATATTAGCATAAAACATGCCCCTTTTGCTATCGCATGAGATACTTATCACATTTTGATTAATCCAGGCCTTAGGTACCAATGTTCCACAAGTGGAACATTTTTTCATATACTTGTAATTACTTGCAAATTTTTTTATACCATATTTATACCATATTTGGGTCTAGTTAACTAAGATATGAAAAAAGGGGCATCAGGAAATAATTCCATCAATGATCAGGATCTAAAAGGTTAAAATGTAGCATAATTCTGACACTCTTTTATAAACAAGAATGTCAGCATTACTAATTTGAAAGAAACACTTCCAAAATCACAATTATTTTTATTTATTTTAGACTTAACTCACACCTTTTCATTGCTAAATCAAGGAGAATTATGTTCAGGTACAATAGGAATTTCCCTATCCCCTAGAGGGCTTACAATCTATGAGCCTCTTTTATTAATAATTTTCCCCATAGACACAGAATGGGAGGAAAAGTATAGTAAATCAATTGAGGGTGAATTGACTTGTCCAAAGTCCCAAAGCAGAATTTGAAGCCTGGACTCCCTTGTTCTCAGCCTGCTGCTGTGTGACATACAATGACATACGTACTGTATTTGGGTGGATTTGTGTGTGATGTAATTGTGATGTAATGGCAAGGGAAGATATGCTCAGAATTATGGGTGAATTTCATGACTTGTGCATTTTCCCAGAAAAAATAAATTTCCTTAATACTGCATTTGTTAATGGATTCCCTGAAATTTATGGGTGGAGAACTTTGACACTTTTAATCCGATACAAATTTGATTTCAGTTAACTTTCACATATGTAGCTAGGGCATTGTGTAGAATTTTCTTGTAAGTAATGTGTTCAAACCTGGTTGCCACATCTAAAAAAATATATAGATGTACTGGAGAAGGTACAGAGAAGTGCGACCAAAATGATAAAGGAGATGGAACGACTCCCCTACAAGGAAAAGCTAAAGAGGTTAGGGTTGTACAGTTTGGAGAAAAGACGGCTGAGGGCAGGTATGATGGATGTTTATAAAATAATGAGAGGACTATAATGGGTATATGTGACTCAATTATTTTTTACTCTTTCAGATAATGGAAAGACAAGGTGCACTCTATAAAGTTAACAAGGAGCAAATTTAAAACAAATGGGAGAAATTTTTTTTCACTCATCGCAATTCGTTGCCAGAGGATATGGAGAAGGAAGTTAGCTGGGTTTAAAAGATGTTTGGACAAGCAACTGGAGAAGTCCATAAACTACTATTAGGCAAGTTGACTTAGGGAATAGCCACTCCTTATTACCGGCTTTAGTATCATGGGGTCTACTTAATGTTTGGGTACTTGTCAGGTACTTGTATCCTGGATTGGCCACTGTTGGAAACAGGATGCTAGGCTTGATGGACCCTTGGTCTGACCCAGAATAGCAAATTCTTATGTTCTTATTTGCTTATGTACTGAAGACCCTTTGAGCTCAGCAAAAGAGAAAGGATGAAATGTAAGACATTTAGAAAGCTCTGTTCAAATAAGATGCAAATGAGAGTCAAGATGGAACTTCTTTAATCTATTTTTTTGGGGGTAGAAGACTGAATTTAAAAAAATGTCTTATTTTGTGAATCTCAGTTTATTTCATTTGGAACAAGACAATTTTGTCTTTAGGGCTTTCTTCAGTGCCATCTTTACATCCCTGTTCCTCAGGCTGTAAATGAATGGGTTAAGCATGGGAGACACCACGTTGTACACAACAGTAGTGGTCTTGTCCTTTTCCAATGAATAGCTGGAAGAAGGTCTAAAATACATGAAAGTAAGTGTCCCATAGAAAAGGAACACCACAGTGAGATGAGAGGAGCAGGTGGAGAAGGTCTTATATCTTCCACCAGCGGATGAGATCTTTAGGATAGAATTAATGATACGGATGTAAGAGATCAGGATGATCAGGAAGGGCAGTATTACTACCAGTGAGCCTTGTGTGAAAATCACCAGCTCATTGATAGATGTGTCTGTGCAGGAGAGCTGTAATAGTGATGTGATGTCACAGAAGAAGTGTTGAATCTTGTTGGAGCTGCAAAAGGAGAGCCGGTATACCAACAGTGTGTGTAGCAATGCATGCAGAAAGCAAATGATGAAAGAAGCAGACGACATGCTTGCCCATACTTTTTTGTTCATAATTGTGACATAATGCAATGGATTACAGATGGCAACATAACGGTCATATGCCATGATCGACAGAAGCACACATTCTGTTGTTGCAAAAGCAGTGAAGAAATAGAGTTGGGTGATACACTCAGAGAAAGAGATGGTGTTCTTGTCAGTAATGAGGTTGCTTAACATTTTGGGGACAGTGACGGAGGAGAAACACATGTCCACAAAGGACAAGTTACAGAGGAAGAAATACATGGGGGTATGGAGCTGGGAGCTCCCACTAATCACCAAGATCATGGTTCCATTCCCCAGCAGGTTCATCAAGTACATGGCCAGGAATATGACGAAGAGGGGACCTCTCAACTCTGCACGTTCCGTGAGGCCCAGGAGAAGAAATTCTGTCACTGCCGTCTGGTTCCTCTTTTCCATTTTTACCCCTTGCTACAAAAATCAAAGAAACATTAAACTAAGGAAAGTGCATCAGAAGGGAAGCAATATGAAGACTTCCGTTCTGAAATTTACAGGTGACACAATTTAATTTAACAAATTAACATCTGAGTTTCAGAGCAACACTTGAGAAAAACTTTATGGAAATAATATCAAAACGTCTGGAAAAAAAAAAAGAAAGAACCTGAAACTTTTACTCATTCTCCTCCATGTTAGGGGATAATTTTTAAAATTATCTACATTAGTGCAAAGCCAGTGTGTGTTTTTACCTTTAGATTTTTATATCACAGATGTGCACTTATTTTTAAACTAAATAAAAAATTGCATGAAACATTCACATTTTCTTTTTTTTTTTTAAATGAAACAATGTTTGTATGGTTTTTTTTTTCATTGACTCATTTTGGAAAGAATTGAAAAATTACCCCCACCCATAATTATCCCCACACACCCCGGGGGTCTGTTACCCTCTTCCTGGGATTTGTGAAGTAGAAAGGGGCAAGAATGATCCCCACTCACTCCTGCCTCGCTGGATCCGGCTTTGAAAATGCTACCAGGGAATGATGAGGCTGGCGCCATTTTTAAGTCCGGCTGTATGTTGTCTGGCCATACAATAAATTGGTGCCAGCTGGTGCCATTTTCAGAGCAGGACACAGCAGGGCCAGAAAGACCTGGGATTTCACCTGCCCATTTCTACTTTACAGGCCCAAGGTATGGAGTAAGAGACTTCTGAAGGGAGGGGAGTCGCTTATGAGGAAGGCCTTGTGGAGGGAGGGGATTCATTTAGCTGGTTTGGTGTTGGGGGGGGGGGGCAGTTGTTTTTCTGCTTTCAGGGTTTTTTATTTTGGTTCAATAAACAAACCAAAATATACATGAATCAAACCACAACTTAAAAAAAAAAAAATACAACACTCAAAATGAAAAAAGCAAAATGAAAAATGTTGAGATTACTTACCTGATAATCTCCTTTTCCTTAGTGTATGCAGATGGACTCAAAACAAATGGGTATTGTGTGCTCGTGTTAGCAGTTGGAGACGGATCTGACGTCAGCACGGGTACATATACCCCCACAGGAAGTGCCACAAATCAGTAATCTTCCTTGCAAAAGCTGTAGCTGACCGATCAATTAAATGAACAGGATTACCCTGACTGATTGATAGTAGCTGGAGACCGCCAGTGATCACAACCGGAAGGCGTCAACACCCGGCAGGGTGGATGGCCTATTATAAGAAAACATGGCTTATCGTGAGTTCGGTGAATTTCCATGTATGCCGGCAGCCGGGCGGGATGCTGAGTCCATCTGCATACACTAAGGAAAAGGAAATTATCAGGTAAGTAATCTCAACATTTCCTAGCGTGTAGCAGATGGACTCAAAACAAATGGGATGTACAAAAGCTACTCTCGGACTGGGCGGGAGGCTGCCCGAGGACCGCATAGGATTGCCCTCGCAAATGCTGTGTCCTCCCTGGCCTGGACGTCCAGACGGTAGAATCTGGAGAAGGTATGGAGGGAGGATCACGTCGCCGCTTTACATATCTCTGCAGGCGACAGCAGCTTAGCTTCTGCCCAAGAGGCCGAATGTGCTCTGGTAGAATGAGCTTTGACCTGTAGAGGCGGTGGTTTTCCCGCCTTTATGTAGGCTGCCTTGATAACTTCTTTAATCCAGCGGGCAATGGTGGGCCGTGAGGCCTCTTCCCCTTGCTTCTTCCCGCTGTGCAGGACGAACAGGTGGTCCGTCTTTCGTACTGCTTCTGACATTTCCAGGTATCTAGACAGCAGTCTGCCGATGTCGAGATGGCGTAGCATTCGACCTTCCTCCGACTTCTTCAAACCTTCCGTGGTAGGCAAGGATATGGTTTGGTTGAGGTGAAAATGTGAGATCACCTTGGGTAAAAAGGATGGCACTGTGCAAAGATGGATAACCTCTGGAGTGATTCTGAGAAATGGATCACGACAGGATAGTGCTTGTCGCTCTGAGAGGCGGCGTGCGGAACACACAGCCAGCAAGAACACCATCTTCAAGGTTAACAAACGGAGGGACAGGCCTCGAAGGGGCCTGAAGGCTGATCCTGCCAAAAATTCCAATACTAGGTTGAGATTCCACAAGGGCACTGGCCACTTCAGTGGCGGGCGAATGTGTTTGACACCTTTCAGGAAACGTGAGACGTCTGGGTGTTTGGCAATGGTGTTGCCGTCACTCCTGGGACCGTTGCAAGACAGCGCTGCTACCTGAACCTTGATGGAGCTGAGGGACAGACCCTTCTGAAGTCCATCTTGTAGGAAGTCCAAAATGATAGGAATCTTAGCAGCATGCGAGTTGGCGCCGTGAGAGTCGCACCAGGCTTCAAAAACTTTCCAGATCTTGATATATGTTAGGGATGTGGAGAACTTGCGTGCTCGGAGGAGTGTATCTATAACTGGCTCCGAGTATCCGCTTTTCTTCAGTCTAGCCCTCTCAATGGCCAGACCATAAGAGAGAATTGAGCCGGATCCTCGTGGAGGATGGGACCTTGCCGCAGCAGGTCCCTGTAGGGAGGCAGAGGTAGAGGGTTCCCTGCCAGTAGTCTTCTCATGTCTGCGTACCAGGGTCTTCTTGGCCAGTCTGGGACCACTAGAAGAACTAGGCCTCTGTGTCGCTGAATCCTGTGTACAATGGTGCCCAGCAGGGGCCATGGAGGAAAGGCGTATAACAGGATCCCCTGAGGCCACGGCTGTACCAGGGCATCGATCCCCTGAGCCCGAGGATCCCGCCTGCGGCTGAAATATCTGGGTACTTGAGCGTTGGACCTGTCCGCTAAGAGGTCCATGACTGACGTCCCCCATTGATCCACAATTATCTGAAAGGCTGTGGGTGACAGCTGCCACTCCCCCGGGTTTAGGCTTTCTCTGCTGAGGAAGTCTGCCGTCATGTTGTCCTTCCCGGCAATGTGGACGGCGGAGATGTCCTGGAGATTTGCTTCTGCCCAAATCATCAGGGGAGCTATTTCCAGGGATACCTGTTGGCTTCTGGTTCCGCCCTGACAATTGATGTATGCCACTGCGGTGGCATTGTCGGACATCACTATGACCGCTCTGACGCGAAGTCTGTGGGCAAATCGCAGGCACGCTAGCCTGACTGCCCATGCCTCTAGTCGGTTGATGTTCCACCTCGACTCTTCTCTGGTCCACCGCCCTTGGACGGTGAGTTCCTCGCAGTATGCTCCCCATCCGTTCAGGCTGGCATCTGTGGTGAGCAGGATCCAGGTTGGGGAGGACATTCTTGACCCCCGGCTCATGTGGCCGGGCTGCAACCACCACCGTAGCTGATACCGCACTGTGGCCGGTAGAAGTAGGCGTACGGTGTAGTTCTGTGATCGTGGGCTCCATCGAGATAGAAGGGCGCGTTGCAACGGTCTCATATGAGCCTGCGCCCAGGGCACCACTTCCAGAGTGGATGCCATGAGGCCGAGGACCTGAAGGTAATCTCGAGCTGTGGGCCGGCTGGCGCTCAACAGGGCCTGCAGATGACTCTGGAGTTTTGATTTTCTCTTGGAGGTCAGGCTGACCTTGTCTTCTCAGGTGTCGAATCGGACCCCTAGGTATTCCAGCGACTGGGACGGCTGTAGGGAGCTCTTGTTTAAGTTGACTACCCATCCGAGGCTCTCCAGAAGAGCTATAACTCTGTTGGTTGCCCGGTGGCTCTCCTCCAGTGACTTTGCCCTGATCAGCCAATCGTCCAGGTAGGGATGGACGAGAATTCCTTCCTTCCTGAGTGCCGCCGCCTCGACAACTATTACCTTGGTAAAGATCCGCGGCGCGGTGGCTAACCCGAAGGGCAAAGCTCGGAACTGGAAGTGCTGATTCAGGACTTTGAAGCGTAAATAGCGCTGGTGATCCTGATGGATTGGGATATGCAGGTAGGCTTCTGACAGATCTAGGGAGGTGAGAAACTCCCCTGGCTGTACCGAATTCTTGACCAACCGCAGAGTTTCCATGCGAAAGCTGGGGACCCGTAGGTGTCGGTTGACTGACTTGAGATCCAGGACGGGCCTGAAAGTGCCCTCCTTCTTGGGTACTAATGAAATAAATGGAATAATGCCCAGAAGTTACCTCTCCCGCAGATACTGGGATTATGGCTTTTAGGGCCAGGAGCCTCTGTAAGGTCACTTCTAGTGCCGCTGCCTTGAGCGGTGAACAAGGAGATTCCACAAACTTGTTCGGCGGAAGCCGAAAGAAATCCAGGTAATATCCTTCTCGGATGATGGCGAGGACCCACTGGTCCGAAGTGATCTCGACCCACCTGCGGTAGAAGAGGGTTAGCCTGCCCCCTATGGCTGCTACCCCCGGATGGGTCGGCTGATTGTCATTGTGGGTTGCGGCCAGGGCCGAAACCCGAGCCGGTTCTCTTCTTGTTATGCTTAGTCCGAAAGGACTGGTTCCTGGCCTGGGAACGAGGTGCTCGATAGCGAGTCCTGTAAGGGTTGAAGCGCTGCGAATTTCTACCTCTAGATGGTCTAGAAAAAGAACGCTGGCTCCTCCTCGCCCTGTCTTCTGATAGACGGGGTAATGGGGAGGCACCCCATTTAGTAGCCCAGCTCTCGAGATCGCTGCCGAACAGTAAGGAACCCTTAAAGGGCATTCTTGTGAGTCGTGTCTTGGAGGACGAGTCGGCCGCCCAATGACGTAGCCAAAACTGCCTCCTGGCTGCCACTGAAGAGGAGACTCCCTTGGCTGCCGTACAAACGAGGTCGGAGGCTGTGTCAGTGAGAAATGCGAGAGCTGATTCCATATCTGCTCCCTGGGCGTTGTTTCTCGCCTGTGACAAACAGGAGCACGTCACCACGGTGCATGGCTGCTACCTCAAAGGCTTGTTTCAGAATGGTGTCCATGCGTCGGTCATGCAAATCCTTGAGGGCCGCTCCCCCCTCATTCGGAATGGTGGTGTGCTTCACTATTGCGTTAACTATGGCGTCTACCCTGGGGCACGCCAACAGCTCCTTGGATGCCGGATCCAGAGGGTACATGCCTGCCAAGGCCCGACCCCCTTTAAATGAGGCCTCCGGTGCCTTCCATTCCAGATCGATTAGCTGCTGTGCTGCCTGTAGGAGGGGAAGATGGTGAGCCGGTTGGCGCAGGCCCTCTAACAGGGGGTTCATTTTAGGGCCCCCTGGGGTATCCTGGCTCAGAATGGCCAGTTCCGATAGGCATTGCGAGACCAGGCCTGAAAGATCCTCTTTCTGAAAGAAGCGCCTCATGGTCCGATATGGCTCTATCTCCGAGGGAAGTTCACCCTCCTCGGGGGGCTCCTCACTGTCCTGGGAGCAATCCGAATCCCCATAGGCGGGGCTGTCGGGTGGTGAGTGTCTGCGCCTAGGTCTCGAGGGTCCAGGGACCGGATCAACCAGGACGGAAAGACCCATTCGAGGAGCAGACTGCATCTGGACAAAGGCGTGAATCCCTTTGAATAATTCTACCCAGGAAAGCGAAGCCGGATCTGGCCGCAGGGGCACCAGGTCTCTCAGGTTCCCTGGTTGCTCGCCGCGGCCCGCTAAGTCCGGTGTGCTCCCTGAGGAACCGCTGGGCTGGGGCCGGTCCTGTCCTGGAACTCCCATGGCCTCCTCACATTGGGCACATAGTGAGTCTTCTTCCTCGCTCTGTGTGGCTCTGAGGTTGCATGCTGAGCAGAGGCTTAGAGCTTTCATGCCTTATTCTGGAGGTGCCAGCCCTGCGGCCGCATGGGCTTTCTTATGCTCCATTCGCCTGAAATCTGGTGTCGCCCAGTAAGTGCGCCTAACAAGAGCGCTTAACAGCATGCGCCTATACACGGACGTCTTAGAAGCGTGCGCCTATCCATGGGCGTCTTATAAATGCGCGCCTGTCCACGGGCGTCTTATAAACATGCGCCTATCTACGGGCGTCTTATAAATGTGCGCCTATCCACGGGCGTCTTATAAACGTGCGCCTATCCATGGGCGTCTTATAAACGTGCGCCTATTCACGGGCGGCTTAGAAACATGCACCTATCCCCGGGCGGCTTATAAACATGCGCCTATACACGGGTGGCTTATAAACATGCGCCTATCTATACACAGGCAGCTTATAAATGTGCGCCTATCTATACACGGGTGGCTTATAAACGTGCGCCTATTGCGTGCACGTACAACATGCGGCTATCGCGTGTGCTAACAACGTGCGCCTATCACGGGTTCTAACAACGTGAGCCTATCGCGTGTGCTAACAACGTGCGGCTATCGCGTGCGCTAACAACATGCGCCTATCGCGTGCGCTCAGCTCAGTAATGAGCGCTCAGCGGCGAAGTTGAGTAGGCAGGCAAAATGGCAACCTCCTTGGCGTGCTGCCCCGCAGGGAGGCCCAGCGAATCCACACTTCCTCGGAGACCAAGTAAAGCTATACGCCTTACCTTGTCTTCGGCGCTTCCCGGTTGCAACCCGGGCGGTCTCCGGCTGCGGGGGGAGTATACCTTCAACCGCCGTGCATAAGGAAGTGCGCCTGCTGCTTCTAGGCCGCGCCCGAACTCGTCTCGCTCGGGGGCCAAGCCGCGCCCGAGCCCTTCTCACTCGGGGACTAGGTCCCTGCCGCGAGGCACTTACATCGGAGGAACCACAGAAGTCAGCTCGGGAAAACTCAACTGGGTGAGGGCCTCACCACAGGAGTGCGGGGCTTGTCTTCAATAGGTTTCTTCTAGGAATTTAGTCGTTAGAATTTGGAAACACGCTCAGCGAGCGTGAGGAAGCTCCAAACTGCTTTGGAGACGGAAATTACTGCTTTGCGGCACTTCCTGTGGGGTTATATGTACCCGTGTGACATCAGATCTGTCTCCAACTGCTAGCAGGAGCACACAATACCCATTTGTTTTGAGTCCATCTGCTACACGCTAGGAAAGGTTTTTTTTATTGAGCACCCCTACCTCGCACCAGTTCTCAAATTGAAGGTAATATACCTTCCTTTTGCAAACTGCCCTGAGAAAACATTACTGCAGAAATGTGCACCTCCTTTTACTGCAGGTAGTAACAATGCATGCAGATTTGAAACTGTAAACTATAGACAGTGTTGGCATCCCTCTACCCTAACCCTGCCCCACAGGACTGTCTCCTCTCAATATATCTTAAAGTACAGTGCTTGTGAAACAATGCATCTACTTTTAAGTGGATCATTTTCAGAGTGATTTCCACCAGTAAATAATAGCATTTGTCCCATACAAATTGGTTCCCTGAATATTGCCCACCCTGTATGCGGAGAAAAAGGTTTCTGCATCTTCCCCTAAGACATGCACTTTTACCTGCGTCATAGTGGAAGCATTGCTAGGACATGGTTAGGTTTTGGAAGAAAATTACACGCATAGTTTTGATTTTCAAAATTGTACACATAGTTTTGGTCAGGAAAAGTGACCTGCAGAGATTTGCCAGCAACACTGGCAATTTGAAATTTCCTATCTCAGTGGCTTGGAAATCGGGCAAATTTTACAACTGACCATTTGTTTTTTAATTTATATCTCCTACTTGGGGCTTATAAATATTTTATATGAATGTCTGTCTTATATTCAGCTGTGCTCATCCTTCTGTCTTTTTTGTTGTTGTCTTTATCAGCTTTGATTTTTTTTATTTGTCTGTGCATTATATACAATTTCAAAACAGTTACTGAAAAAACAAAATGACCAATCTTTAGGAGTGAATTTTCAGATGTTTCAGCATGTAAAATTGGAAGTTAGGCATTTAAGTATTATGTACATACACACATAGGGGTAGATTTTCAAAGGGTTATGTGTATAACCCCAAAAACCTGCTCCTACGCGTGCCGAGCCTGTTTTGCATAGGCTTGGCAGCGAGCGCAAGCCCCTGGCACGTGCAAGATTCACAAGTGTGCACCCCCTTGCACGTGCCAATCCCGGACTTTATAACATGCACGCGGTAGCGCGCGCATGTTATAAAATCGGGTGTATATTTGTGCGCGCCGGGTAGCACATACAAATGTACCCCATGCGTGCTTCTTTTAAAATCTACCCCATAGTATTAAACAAATGGTTGATGTATGCACATACCAGCAGGTTCACACATAACTGTTAGAATAAAAAGGAGCTGTTTAAGGGCATTACGGGACAGGGCTTGAAGGATTACACATAATTTGGTGTACACACATACATTACCAAACTGTTAGGCACAATTTTACACCTAATTGAGTCGCAGATAAGAAATAGCATTTCTTTTGTCTGCATTATTTGGGAGGGAGGGTGCTGGTGGAGGTGTTTTAACATAACATGACATAAGAAATGCTGTACTGGGTCAGACCAAGGGTTCATCAAGCCCAGTATCCTGTATTCAACAGTGGCCAACCAAGTCACAAGTACCTGGCAAGTACCTAAACATTAAGGGCCCGATTTTAAAAGGCCCACATGCATAAAAAATGTGGTTGGGGGGAATCCAAGATGGCTGATACATGAGGAGCAGGAGCGGATCTCTCTCTCCTTCTGATTGCTTTTCCTATATTTTTCCTCATTAAAATATCTTAAATAATGCCCCATACCAAGCGTAAAACTAAATTGTGAGGAAACTGACTTATTTCGGGAAATATGGACAATACTCAACAGAAGATAGAGAATTTCTTCTCCTCCACGTCTACACTGCCAGGAGCGAGGGCCACTTCTGGGGTAGGCGAGGAGTGAACGTCACCCCCGTTGGCCGAAGAGATATTGTTCAGCCCCGGCATACCTGTGACACCGTCCCAGCCCTGCAGACTGATTCCGGTGAGTTCTATACCAGCTTCAGCTTCCCCGTTGGGAATTAGGGGACAGCTGACATTACTGGGAGAGGAAGAGAGGAGCTCGGGGCTTGCTTCTGATGCCGTAATAGCTGTTGGGGATACTCTTACAAGATTTTCCTTGGAAGTTTCTACTTTTAATCCCTCTGTGAAGATTATCTCGGCTACTTCAGTGAAGGATTTGGCACGGGACTTTGAATCTCCATTGAGTGAAAGTGGTGTTACTTCTGGAATTCCAGGTGCTGTATTTACTTTAACTCATCCTGTAACTGTAACTCTTGACACAGTTTGGAATGCTCTAGTTTTGATTGAAACTGCAGTTGCCTCTCTGATGCAAGTTTTTCTTGAAACAAACAAATGTGGAATAAATACAGAAAAAATGGTTTCTCAATATGAATCAAGATTAGAATCTGTGGAAAAAAGAACTGCTTCTGTGAAAAAAAATCAACCAAATTTAGTGCAATCTGAGTTTGCTTTTGCTAAAAAGCTGGAAAATATTGAGAATTCCTTAAGGTGTTTGAAATTAAGGGTGCACAATTTCCCTATTATTAAATTGATGCCCTTAGTGGATTTCTTTAAGAGTTACTTGGTAAATAACCTCAAGATACCATCGGAAGCTATGCCTTTAATTATGAAGGCTTATTACTTGGCTCAAAAAGCAATGGAATCTCCAGGACGTGAAATACAAGACCAGTGTTCTATGAACATTACAGATATTTTGAAGGTGACCCAAGAAACTGAGATACCACAAAAGAGGACTTTGTTATTTCTTTTGCCTTTGTGCATGACCAAAATACTGTTCTTAGATTCTTTTTTAGGAATAAGAGCTCCCTATTTCATGGCCAGAAAGTCTGGATTTATCCAGATGTCACCAGGATTATTCAGGAGTGGAGAAGGAAATTCCTGTCAATGAGACCAGAAGCAGTTGCATGCGGTGCCCAATTATTATTACAATACCCGTGTGTCATAGAGTACATGACAGAAAGCCCCAGACTGCCTTAAAGGACCTGCTCCAGCTAAATGGCCCGGTCCACCTTAAGACAGACAGGAAGGGGATCCTTAGGTGGAGGTGTTTCCCTGAGGCAAGGGATAAAAAGGCGAGGCCCTGAGAGAGAGAGAGAAGGCCCCAGGAAGAGGAAGGAAGCTGTAATTAAATGCTATGCCTATTCTGGACTTTGTTTTTGCTTGTCAGTCAGCTGAGGTAAGCAGCCATTTTCTTCTGTTCTGCTATATAATTTTGTAAATAAACTGGTGAAAAGCAGACCAGAGTCCAGCCTGGTCTGTTCTCCAGTCTACCCCAGTCCTAGACTGCTCCAAGGACATCACATATGGTGGCAGAAGCGGGATTACCTATTCTAAGCATCAGCACAGACAGGGACCCACACTATCAGAAAAAAAAAAAATTGGGGGGGGGGCCTGGCTGCAATGGCAGCCACACAGGATTTTTTTTGTTTATTGGTACCGGCTAAGGAGAGAAGCTCTGCCAGAGGGAGGGAACAAAAGAGGTGGGTCAGAGCTGGAGAAGCAGGCTTTTCTTTTGTTTAGTTATTTTCCTGAAAAATGGAGCATTTACTGCAAGCCCTGGTGGAGGGACAGCAACAGCTCCGGGCAGCCGCTCAGACACAGTATGCGCAGCACCAGCAGCTACAGCAACAATTGCAGCAACACCTGGAAGCCCAAGCACAGCTTAACGGCCAATTACTATGAAGGACACCAGCGCTAGAGACCACTGGAGTACACACCGGCATGGAAGAGAATCCATCCCCACCAACACTGGAAATCCGACTGACAAAGATGGGGCCCCAAGATGACCCAGAAGCAATCCTGGTCACCTCAGAGAGGGTAGCAGAGGCCATGGCCTGGCCTAGGTCCCAGTGGGCCATGAGAGTGGCCCCACATTTAACCGGTGAGGCCCAGGCCGCATACTGGGTCCTTAACAACTAGCAAGCCCAAGACTATCAGGAGGTCAAGGCTGCCATACTCAATAGACTGGGACTGTCTAAGGAGTCTTATCGGAAAAGTTTCTGGGGCTTAACCTTTTCACCAGGAGAGAGGCCCTGGTTTCTGGCTCAGAAATTAAAGGACCGGTGCTCGCGGTGACTGGAACCCGATAATAAAAGGGGAGTTGAAGTTGCGGAGGCTGTCGTGGCAGAACAGTTTGTGGACGTTCTCCCCTCCTGAGTGCACGAATGGGTGCGGAGACAGACAGCGGTGACCCTGAAGAGTGTGGTTTCCCTAGTAGAGCGTTATTTGGATGCTGCAGACACAGGCCATGGGCTTACTCCAGCAGAGAAGAATTCCCGAATAAAGGGCTTGGAGAAAGGAAGGAGAAAATCAAGGGGCAGAACCCTAAGCCGCTATATTGGCCGAGAAGTGAAGAGTCTCCCTACCTCATGAGACCCCAAATACACATTAGAGGGGCCTGAGGGCAGAAGAAGTAAACACCCAGAAGAAGTGATGCCCAAAGGGACCTGTTTCAACTGTGGAGAGAGGGGGCACTTTGCTCATGACTGCTATCAAGTGGAGGATGAACTTATGGACGTCAATTTGGTGGCCCCTCACTCCTGTTCGTTTGTGGACATTCCCCGCTCGGGGTTTACAATCTTCGTGGTTCCGGTGGAGCTAGATGGCAATCCGACCCAAACCTTAATAGATTCGGGAAGTTTAAAACTCTCATTCGGAGGGAACTGGTCAAAAGAACACAGATTGATTATGAACAGACAGTGACCCTCGCTTTCATACATGGAGACCAGAGCCAATACCCGACCAGTCAGGTCCTGTTGAAGACTCCAGTGGGACAAACTACAGTAGAAGTGGATACCATATTCTGTGATACTGGGACGAGATTATTCAGACTTTGGGACTCTTTGAACCCGGCTCATGAGGGGCTCAGATGACTTCAGTGAGGAAGAGACCTCATGTCTGGGGTCTTTACATTAGAAGACTCGGACTTGGATATTAATAATCCTAAGACACCCAAGCTTCATAGACAATGTAGAATAGAAAAGTATAATTATTCCCAAGGTTTAGAGGCAGTTGTGGAGTTAGAGGGGGCTCCCCAACCCATAGAGGTTCCCTTAGACTGGACAGGTGGGAATTTTAGGCGGGTCCAACAAGAAGATGGGACACTAGAAAGAACATAAGAACATAAGAAAATGCCATACTGGGTCAGACCAAGGGTCCATCAAGCCCAGCATCCTGTTTCCAACAGTGGCCAATCCAGGCCATAAGAACCTGGCAAGTACCCAAAAGGGAGAATATACATATGATAGATGGGGAATTCATCTCTGGGGTAGAGGTTCAAAAGCCAGCCCCCCCCCCCCCCCCTTTTTGTAATCAAGAAAAATCTAGTATACAGAGTAGCAAAGGGGAATCTGGAGGGCAAAACGGTTGAGCAGCTTTTGGTTCCCCAGCAGTATTGTCAGCAAGTGTTACGGCTCGCCCATAATCATCTTTTGGGGGGCCACCTAGGGGAAGAGAAAACACGAGAAAAGACTCTAGCCCAGTTCTATTGGCCTGGCTTGTATCGACACGTTCAGGACTACTGTCAGTCCTGCCCTGCCTGTCAGCTGAACAGACCAGCAGCAACGAACATAGCTCCCCTAGTGCCCATGCCAATTATAGAGACACCTTTTGATAGGGTCGCTATGGACTTGGTAGGCCCCTTAGAAAGGTCTAGCCACGGAAACAAATATATCCTGGTCATTCTCGACTATGCGACCAGGTATCCAGAAGCTATTCCCCTACGAGATATGAAGACACAAACAATAGCCACGGCCTTGGTGGAAGTGATTTCCCCGGGTGGGGTTACCCAAAGAGATATTAACTGACCAAGGGACCCCGTTTGTCTTCAAAGTGATGAAGCAAGTTTGCGCATTATTGCAGGTAAAAACCCTGCGAACATCAGTTTATCATTCACAAACTGATGGGCTTGTGAAGCATTTTAACAAAACTCTCAAGCAGATATTGAGGAAGTTCATTATGGAAGATGGCAAGAATTGCCATATATGTTGTTCGCTATTCGGGAAGTCCCTCAAAGTTTGACCGGGTTTTCCCCGTTCGAATTATTGTATGGTAGAATCCCACGGGGAATCCTGGATGTAGTATAAGAGACCTGGGACGGAATTTGGCCGACTATGTGATCAAAATGCAGGAACAACTGTGGAGGGCAGGGGAGGCTGCCCAACTATGCCTGGAAAAGGCCCAGGCTACCCACGCGGCCAATATAACCAGTCCACTGTTCATCGGGTTTTCCAGCCGGGAGACTGCATACTAGTGTTACTACCGACTTCAGAAAGTAAATTACTGTCCCACTGGCAAGGTCCATATGAGGTACTGGAGAAGATGGGCCCGGTGGATTATAAAGTGGCCCAACCCGACAAATGGAAGAAGGCCCAGATCTTCCATGTGAATCTACTAAAAAATTGGGTTGCTCCGACTTGCAGTCTGGTCCAAGAAGAAGATTTTGGTCCAGACGTTTCACAAACTTCCGGGCCCCAGATGATCCCATATGGGGACCAACTCTCCACAACGCAGAAAGTGGACCTAGATAAACTGGTGACTTGGAATAAAGATGTCTTCTCGACTATTCCCGGGAGAACTCACTTAGCTTATCACAACATTATTACAACCCCAGGAGTAATAGTTAAACAATGGCCCTACCGGATTCCCGAAGCCAGGAGGCAGGTTGTAGAAGCTGAGGTGAAAGAAATGCTTCGACTTGGGGTAATAGAGGAATCCAATAGCAATTGGTCCTCGCCTATTGTACTGGTACCTAAACCAGATGGTAGTATCCAGTTCTGTATTGACTTCTGGAAGGTCAATGAGGCTTCGAAGCTGGACGCATAACCGATGCCACGTGTGGATGAACTCATCGAATGCTTGGGAACTGCCCAGGTCATCTCCATGCTTGATATGACAAAGGGATACTGGCAAGTTCCCTTGGCACCAACTGCGAAGGAGAAGACGGCTTTCTCAACACCGAACGTACACTTCCAGTTTACGGTTCTGCCATTAGGACTTCATGGGGCTCCAGCTACCTTCCAGCACTTGGTAGACCACTTGTTAAGCCCACATCAGGGTTATGCAGCTGCCAATCTTGACGACATCGTCATTTACAGTGGAGACTGGGAGACATACCTAAGGCAATTACAGGCAGTACTTACAAGTCTACGAAGGACTGGACTGACAGCCAACCCCAAGAAATGTAAATTAGGGAGTCAAAAACTACAATATCTGGGATACTCCCTTGGGAGAGGAAAAGTCCACCCGCAGGCGCAGAAAATAGAAGCACTTACCCGAGTCCTGGTCCCACAAAGAGTAAGGTGAGAGCCTTTTTAAGTCTCATCAGTTACTAGAGATGTGAATCGTGTGCCAGATCATCTTAACGATCAGATTCGGCTGGGGGGGGGGTGGAATCTGATCGTTAAGATATGTGAATTGGAATTGTTTCCGATTCCAATTCACATCGCTAATTTTTTTTTTAGTGAGGCCCGCGCCGCTAAAAAAAAAAAACCACCCGACCCTTTAAATTGACACCCCCCCTCCCGACCCCCCAAAACCTTTTAAAATTACCTGGTGGTCCAGGGGGGCCTCGGGGAGAGATCCAGTGGGGCCTCAGGGAGAGGAGAGATCCAGGAGGGCCTCGGGGAGAGATTTCCCATTCCCAGGCATCAGCTGTTCTAAAAAAAAAATGGCGCCGATGCCCCTTTGCCCTTACCATGTGACAGGGTACCCGTGCCATTGGCCGGCCCCTGTCACATGGTAGGAGTACTGGATGGCCGGCTCCATCTTTAAAGATGGCGCCGGCCATCTTTACTCATCAGCCCCTAGTATAATAGGGGCTGAGGAGTAAAGATGGCGCCGGCCATCCTGTGCTCCAACCATGTGACAGGGGCCGGCCAATGGCATGGATACCCTGTCACATAGTAAGGGCAAAGGGGCATCGGCGCCATTTTATTTTTTTAGAACAGCTGATGCCTGGGAACGGGAAATTTCTCCCCAAGGCCCCCCTGGATCTCTCCTCGAGGCCCCCCTGGACCACCAGGTAATTTTAAAAGGTTTTGGGGGGGTCGATTTAAAGGGTCGGATGGGTTTTTTTTTTTTTATCAGGCCATTGGCGCCATTTTAATTAGTGGCAGCCAAAATGGCGCCGATGGCCTGAGAGCGGGAGATTGCGCCGGGACCCCCCCCCCCACTGGACCACCAGGTAACTTAACATTATGGGGGGGTTCGGGGGGGTTCGGGAGGGTGGGGGAGGGTAAGGAATTGGTTTAAAGGGTCGGGGTGGGTTTAGGGGTTGTTTTGGTGTGCCGGTTTTCCCGCCCTCCCCCAAATAATTCCCGTGCCCTATTTAACGATACAATACAAATGCCCCTGATGATAAATCGGGGGCATTTGTATTGTATCATGCACTCTAACGATTTATAATGATTTTAAAATTATCTGACGATAATTTTAATCATTCAAAAACGATTCACATCCCTATCAGTTACTATCAACGGGTTATACCAAACTTTTCAGAAAAAGCAGAACCCCTCACATGCCTATGACAAAAGAGAGCCCCAGAGAAGGTTAGATGGTCTGCAGAGGCAGAGGAAGCCTGCCAAGGTTTAAAGAAAGAATAATACAGAGGGCCAACCATTTATAGATAACTCCCTATTAATCACTTACTACATCCACAAAAAATAGAGAGATAACACATGACAAATGTGTATAACATTTATTTAAACAGCAAAACACACATACCTGTGTAGACACTCTAAAAACTAAACTAACACATCCACACGATTCATTCACATCTCATTAAAATACATATTGCACAATACACAAGTTGTGATTCACAAACCTTATATATTCAATTTTGAACTACAGATCTCAACATATGTTTCTCAACATATGTTTCTCAACATATGTTTTTTGTATTTAGTACTCATGTTTAGATAATACTGATTATCTTGAAATTGCATGCATAAGTTTAAATATTCAATTTTCATCTGTAATTAATGGAGATCTGTAATTCAAAATTGAATATATAAGGTTTGTGAATCACAACTTGTGTATTGTGCAATATGTATTTTAATGAGATATGAATGAATGGTGTGGATGTGTTAGTTTAGTTTTTAGAGTGTCTACACAGGTATGTGTGTTTTGCTGTTTAAATAAATGTTATACACATTTGTCATGTGTTATCTCTCTATTTTTTGTGGATGTAGTAAGGGTTTAAAGAAAGACATATGCTCGGAACCTGTTCTGCTAAGTCCGGACTTTACTAAGCCCTTTAAAGTACAAATAGACGCACCAGAGGTGGGGCTAGGAGCCGTCCTCACCCAAGAGAAAGAAGACGAAGAACACCCAGTAGCCTTCATTAGCAGGAAGCTACTAACCTGAGAGAGACGCTATTAAATGATAGAGAAAGATGCCTTAGCTGTCAAATGGGCCTTGGAGGCTTTTCGTTATTACCTAAGAACATAAGAAATTGCCATGCTGAGTCAGACCAAGGGTCCAAGAAGCCCAGCATCCTGTTTCCAACAGAGGCCAAACCAGGCCACAAGAACCTGGCAATTATCCAAACACTAAGAAGATCCCATGCTACTGATGCAATTAATAGCAGTGGCTATTCCCTAAGTCAAATTGATTAATAGCCATTAATGGACTTCTC
Organism: Rhinatrema bivittatum; assembly: GCF_901001135.1. Lineage (NCBI taxonomy): Eukaryota > Metazoa > Chordata > Amphibia > Gymnophiona > Rhinatrematidae > Rhinatrema > Rhinatrema bivittatum. The sequence continues at coordinate 515,004,772 of NC_042615.1, read as the reverse complement.
CTTCAAGAACTTATCCAAACCTTTTTTGAACCCAGCTACACTGGGACACCAGTTCACGCTGGTAATGGATCACCAACCCCTTGTCTGGGTCGCTCAGAATAAGGAGTCCAATGGGCGACTAATGAGGTGGTTTCTGGCACTCCAACCATTTGACTTTAAAGTCCAACACAGAGCAGGGAAAGCTAACGTAAATGCAGACTTCCTTTCTTGTACAGGCAGGCGCTCAACTAAGGAAGGTTGAGCTGAGGGGAAGGGAATGTGATAGAGTACATGACAGAAAGCCCCAGACTGCCTTAAAGGACCGGCTTCAGCTAAATGGCCCGGTCCACCTTAAGACAGACAAGAAGAGGATCCTCGGGAGGGGGCGTTTTTCTGAGATAAGGGATAAAAAGGTGATGCCCTGAGAGAGAGAGAAGGCCCCAGGAAGTGGAAGGAAGCTGTAATTAAATGCTGTGTCTATTCTGGACTTTTTTTTTTTGCTTGTCAGTCTGCTGAGGTAAGCAGCCATTTTCTTCTTTACTGCTATATAATTTTGTAAATAAACTGATAAAAAGCAGACCAGAGTCCAGCCTGGTCTGTTCTCCGGTCTACACCAGTCCTACTCCACTCCAAGGACATCACACTGTGTAAATGCATAGTGAAATTCCAAAATGCAAACTATGTCTTTTTTGAACCATTGCAATTACAATCTTTTTTGGATGCACACACCTAAGAGTCACTCATTGTAGGAGGCATTTAAATTAAGTTGTAACTAAAAACTCAACTGAGCTAAAAGATTCTAACTTATCCCTATCAATTAAAAAGCAGAATGAAAATACAAACAAAAAACAAACTTTGAAATGTTTATATGTTAATGCCAGAAGTCTAAGAAGTAAGATGGGAGAATTATAATGCATAGCAGTGAATGATGACATAGGGGTGGATTTTAAAAGGGTTACGTGTGTAAATCCTCAGGATTTTTGCACGTAGCCTATTTTGCATAGGCCCGGTGATGCCCACAAAGCCCCGGGATGCGCGTATGTCCCAGGGCTTTGTGAAAGGGGCGGGGATGGAGGTGGGGCGGGGGTGGGACCGAGGCCTCCGGCACAGCCATGTGGGGGATTGCGCGCCGGCAGCCGACCGCCGCGCGCAAGTTACACCTGCCAGAGGCAGGCGCAATTTACAAAATAAAGGTAGGGGGGGATTTAGATAGGGCTGGGGGGTGGGTTAGATAGGGGAAGGGAGGGGAAGGTGGGGGGGGGGGGGGCCGAAGGAAAGTTCCGTCCGAGGCCGCTCCAATTTCGGAGCGGCCTCGGAGGGAACGGGGAAAGCCATCAGGGCTCCCCTAGGGCTTGGCGCGTGCAAGGTGCACTAGTGTGCATTCCCTTGCACATGTCGACCTTGGATTTTATAACATGCGCGCAGCTGCACCCACATGTTATAGAATCAGGCGTTCATTTGTGTGCGCTGGGTAGCGTGCACAAATGTAGGCCGTGCGCGTAGGTTTAAAAATACAGCCCATAGACTTTTGGCATCTCAGAGACATGGTGGAAGGAGGATAACCAATGGGACAATGATATAGCGGGGTACAAATTATATCGCAATGACAGAGAGACGGTGTAGCACTTTATGTCCGGGATGGCATAGAGTCCAACAGGATAAACATCTTGCCTGTGACTAAATGCACAATAGAATCTTTATGGGTAGAAATCCCTTGTGTGTTGGGGAAGACTATAGAGATAGGAGTATACTACCGTCCACCTGGCCAAGATGGTGAGACAGACAATGAAATGCTAAGAGAAATTAGGGAAGGTAACCAATTTGCTAGTGCGGTAATAATGGGAGATTTCAATTACCCCAATATTGACTGGGTAAATGTATCATCGGGACATGCTAGAGAGATAAAGTTCCTGGATGGAATAAATGACAGAACGTGCAAAAGGGGTTCATCAGACCTTCTAAATCCCCGGCCAGAGCTGGAATTTTTTTTGTTAGGAAAAAGGATGGCTCTCCGACCTTGTATCGATTACAGAGGTCTTAATGAGATCACCATCAAGTATCACTACCCACTACCACTGATTAAAGAACTGTTTGACAGACTCCAAAGGGCTAAGGTGTTCACCAAGCTGGATTTCAAAGGGGCCTACAATCTGGTCCGAATTTGTCACAGTGATGAATGGAAAACAGCTTTTAACACCCGTGACGGACCCTTCGAATACCTAGTTATGCCTTTTGGATTGTGCAACGCACCCGCAATGTTTCAGAACATGATGAATGACATCCTGCGAGATCTCCTGTATCAATGCGTGGTAGTATATTTGGATGACATCCTGATTTTCTCCCAAGATCTTCAAACCCATCAAACAGACGTGAAGAAGGTACTCCAAAGATTGCGTGTCAATCATCTTTAGGCAAAACTTGAGAAATGTGCCTTTTATCAGGAATCGGTGCTCTTCCTGGGGTACATTGTCTCTAAGGACGGCTTTCAGATGGACCCTCAAAAGCTGAAAAGCATTCAAGAGTGGCCACATCCAATGGGTTTGAATGCTTTACACCATTTCCTGGGCTTCACCAACTACTAACATACCTTCATCAAATACAGCACCACTCACGGCCATGACTAGAAAAGGGGCTGATCCATCCCGATGGTCTCCTGAGGCCATATCAGCCTTTCAAACACTCAAAGAAGCCTTCCAAACCAAACCTTGTCTACGTCACTCCAGTCCGATGCATCCTTTCATCGTTGAAGTTGATGCCTCTGACGTCGGCGTAGGAGTGATACTAAGCCAATATAGCGAGACAAATGTCCTCCATCCTTGCTCCTTCTTCTTACGGCGTTTCTCACCAGCCATGAAGAACTATGGAATTGGAGACAAAGAATTTCTAGCTATAAAATTGGCCTTTGAGGAGTGGTGCACATGGCTGGAGGGTGCACAGCACCAAATCACGGTGTATACCGATCATAAGAACTTGGAATATTTGCAACATGCCCAATGTCTTAATCACCGACAAGTGAGGTGGTCATTGTTCTTCAATCAATTTGATTTCCTCTTAAAATACCATCCAGCAGAAAAGAATGTTAGGTCAGATGCCCTCTCCTGGTCATTTTCTCCGTGGATATACCCGATGAACCTCGTCACATTATCAGTCCAGAAAAAGTAGTGCCAGCAGCCGCTCAAACCATTCCTGCTGGTAAAACAGTGGTACCTCACGGAATGAGGAAGAAACTGTTAAAGTGGGCACACAACTCCCATCTAGCTGGCCATCCCGGCGAAGGTCGGACCTTAGCCATGTTTAAACGATTCTACTGGTGGCCTACTATGAAGGCTGATATTGACGCTTATGTAGCATCCTGCGCCATCTGTGCAAGACAAAAAACGCCTGCTGGATGACCTTGGGGCCTCCTCCAACCGTTGCCCGTAACAGAGGAACCATGGATATACATCGCCACTGACTTCGTGGTGGATCTACCTCCTTCTGCTGGACACAACACGATCTGGGTGACCATTGATCAATTTTCAAAAATGGCACATTTTGTGGCCCTGCCAGGATTACCGTCCGCTGCTGAGCTGGCTAAATTATTTGTGAAGCACATCCTTCGCCTTCACAGCATGCCCAAGCACATCTTGTCCAATAGAGGGTCCAATTTACTGCAAAATTCTGGAGAGCCTTATGTTGAAAATTTGACATCACATTGGATTTAACCTCAGCCTATCATCTGCAGACCAATGACCAAACAGAATGCATGAACCAGACCCTTAACAGTTTTTACGCTCTTACGTGAATACCAGATAGAGCTACTGGACAGGACTGCTTCCTTGGGCCACATTCGCCCTCAACTTACATCCAGCTGTGGCTACCGGATCAATACTGTTCCAAGTGGTGAATGGCCACCAACCTTTACCTCCGCTACCTTTACCAGTCTCCGTGATGTCTCCAGTGGCTCAGGCCACCACTGATGAATTACAACAAGTGTGGAGATAGACTAAGGAGCTATTCCTCAAGGGAGGTCAAAGGACCAAGAAGACTTACGATGCTCACCACAGAGAAGCACCTCAATTTCAGCCTGGGGATAAAGTGTGGTTGAGTACCAAGTTTCTTCGCATAAAGTTGCCTTCTGCACGCTTTGCACCCCGATACATTGGTTCATTTTCCATCCTTCGGCGCCTTGGGAATTTGACCTATAGATTGAAACTTCAACCTTCCATGAAGATTCATAATGCCTTTTATGTGGCACTTTTGAAGCCGCTCATCCTATCTGAATTTTCAAACAAGGCACCAGAACCAGCCAGAAGAAGATATCACCTACACCATGGAAAATATTTTAGACGTCAGAAAGAGAGGTAAAAAATGGGAGTACCTCATAGCTTGGAAAGACTACAGATCAGAGGAGACCTCATTGGAGTCTTTGGATAACATCTTGGACAAGAACATGATCCAACGCTTCCATAAGGAGCACCCTCAGAAGCCGAAACCCCCTGGGACGGGCCCTTGGAAGGGGGGTACTGTTGCGCCCATCGGTCGCAGGTGGCTGTGCCCTCTATTGCTCACCTTTTTTTTTTGCCTGCTTCAACCCATGTCGGGAGAGTGGCGGCGGCTGCTTCTCCTCGCCGACCCCTTCAGCGTCTTCGGCCCGACATGGGCGATTGCGTTTGCCATCTTTGCCTAGGATTCACTTAGGAGCGTGCGCGTGTCTCCGTCCTTTACGTGCGTCATGGCAGGAACCTTAGGGGCTTCCCCACCGCATGACATCATGAGCCTCTGGTATTTTAACCTGAACCACCAACTCCAATACAAGTTAGCAAGAATTCTTTCATGCTTCTCTGACTCACTACCAGACGCCGCTCTGGTTCTCTACTCTGGACGACTTTGGACACTTGCTCCTCAAGGGCCTTGCCTCACTTCCTACCTCCGAGATAGAAGGACAACTGCAGGACATCTAAGGTACCCACTCCTCGGGGGGCCTTGCCTCGCTCCTGTACACCCTTCGGGGTCAGAATGTCTCTAATTATGGAAGCCTAAGGTAGTCGCTCTCTGGGCCGTGCCTCACTCCTGTTGACCCTCCGGGGTATCTCTCAACTATAAGGACACTCAAGGCACCTGCTCCTCGGGGGTCTTGCATTGCTCCTGCCAACCCTTTGGGGTATCTCTTCTCAACATGGATGCCTAGGGTACCTGCTCCTCGGGGGTCTGTTTCCATCCCGGACCTCCGCTCCTTGGGGGGTTCCCTGTTACTGCGATTACCATCATCTCAGTGAGTATTGCTGCTCCTGTTCTATCTCTGTTTGTCTCACTTACACCACAGACTCCGGGATCGCTTGCCACCGTGGACTTCAGCCGGGTTTCCCTTGCTATCCGGATCGGGTGAGACTACATCGCTGTATTTCCATCCTGCAGCAAACAGAAGGAACACCACCATCAGAGATTCCCTCTTCTGGCAGGGATCAGTACCCACTCCTAGGACTGCCACCATATTAAAGTACAATAAAGTCTATTTTCTGTGTCCATATCAGGTTCAGAGTTATCCTATCGTTGCAAGTCCCCACAGGGCATAGCCCTGTGGGAGGAGCCATCTCTGGCAATGACCAAGGGCCCACACTTTATCATCTAAAACCATAATAGGGTGATCCTGGAAACTAAAGACCAGTAAGCATGTCTTCAGTGCCAGGTAAAATAGTGGAAAGTGTTCTAAATATCAAAATCACAGAACATACAGAAAGACATGTTTTAATGGAACAAAATCAGCATGGCTTTACCCAAGGCAAGTTTTGCCTCACAAATCTACTTCACTTTTTTAAGGAGTTAATAAACCTGTAGATAAAGGTGAAGTGGTAGATGTAGTTTATTTGGATTTTCAGAAGGCGTTTGACAAAGTTCCTCATGAGAGGCTTCTAGGAAAAATATAGTCATTGAATAAGTGGCGATGTCCTTTTGTGGATTACAAACTGGCTAAAAGACAGGAAACTGAGAGTAGGATAAAATGGACAATTTTCTCAGTGGAAGGGAGTGGGCAGTGGAGTGCCTCAGGGATCTGTATTGGGACCTGTACTTTTCAATATATTTATAAATGATCTGGAAAGAAATACGAGTGAGGTAATCAAATTTGCAGATGATACAAAATTATTCAGAATAGTTAAATCACAAGCAGATTGTGATAAATTGCAGGAAGACCTTGTGAGACTGGAAAATTGGGCATCCAAATGGCAGATGAAATTTAATGTGGATAAGTTCAAGGTGATGCATATAGGGAAAAATAACCCATGCTATAGTTACACAATGTTAGGTTCCATATTAGGAGCTACCACCCAAGAAAGAGATCTAGGCGTCATAGTGGATAATACATTGAAATCGTCGGTTCAGTATGCTGCGGCAGTCAAAAAAGCAAACAGAATGTTGGGAATTATTATAAATAGAATGGTGAATAAAACGGAAAATGTCATAATGCCTCTGTATCGCTCCATGGTGAGACTGCACCTTGAATACTGTGTACAATTCTGGTCACCACATCTCAAAAAAGATATAGTTGCTATGGAGAAGGTACAGAGAAGGGCAACAAAAAATATAAAGGGGATGGAATAGCTCCCCTATGAGGAAAGACTAAAGAGGTTAGGAATTTTCAGCTTGGAGAAGAGACGGCTGAGGGGGGATATGATAGAGATGTTTAAAATCATGAGAGGTCTAGAACGGGTAAATGTGAATCAGATATTTACTCTTTATGATAATAAAATGTCTAGGGGGTACTCCATGAAGTTAGCATGTGGCACATTTAAAACTAATCGGAGAAACTTCTTTTTCACTCAATGCACAATTAAACTCCAGAATTTGTTGCCAGGGGATGTGCTTAGTGGAGTTAGTGTAGCTGTGTTTAAAAAAGGATTGGTTAAGTTCTTGGAGGAGAAGTCCATGACCTGCTATTAGTTAAGTCGACTTAGGAAATAGCCACTGCTATTACTAGCATCAGTAGCATGAGATAGACTTAGTTTTTGGGAGACAGGATGCTGGGCTTGATGGACCCTTGGTCTGACCCAGTATGGCATGTAAAAAAAAAATAAAAATTTGGATATTGATTTTCTTTTTGTACCTATTTCTTTTGTTTATTTTGATGATTGAATACTTTCTCCCTTGCTGGGATAAAGTATATTTTGTGTTATATTTATGAAATGTATTAAAAATTAAAAAAAATGGGAGTTATATGCGTGGCCAGGCCTTGCACGTACTGCACTTATTTTAGAATGGGCCCATTACGCGCAGAAGGGCCAGGCCAATAAAAAGAGGTAGGCCAGGGGTGGGGTCTGGGCAGGGAGGGGGCTGGCCAGGACAGTGGACATTAGGCCCTGTCCTGGAGAAGTGTGTGCTAGTAGCCGGTCACCGTGTGGAAGAAACTTCTGATCGGGAGAAGCAGTAAGTATTGAAATAAAAAAAATAGGGGAAGCTAGGGTAGGTTTAGATGTCAGGGAGGAGAGGGGAACAGGGAGAAAGGATTGGGTTTGGGTTAGAAAAGTTCCCTCCCCAGTCCGCTCATTAATTGGAGTAGACTGGGAGGGAACAGGGCAAAGGCCTGATCATGTCGCCACGATTACTTTTGAAATTTCCCTGCCCCCCCCCCCCCCCCCCCCGTGCACGTGAGTCAGGGGCCGCCTGCACATGCGCATGCAGATGTTAAAATCTAGCACAAATGTGTGCATGGATATTTCATTTTATACCATGCATGCGCCAACACATGTTACAAAATGATCATGTCCATGTGCGCGAATCGGGAACCGCACATACATGGATGCACCCGTGCATCTTTAAAAATCAACCCTTAAATGAATAGATTCCTAAGCTACTAATCCTTATTGATTAATAGCAGTTTATGGACTTCTGCTCTAAGAACTTATCCAAACCTTTTTTAAACACAGCTATACTAACTGCTATAGCACATCATCTGGCAATGAATTCCAGAGCTTAATTATGCGTTGAGTGAAAAATAATTTTCTCCAATTTGTTTTAAATGAGCTACTTGCTAACTTCATAGAGTGCCCTCTAGTCATTGTATTATCTGAAAGAGTAAATAATCAATTCACATTTACCCGCTCAAGTCCTTTCATGATTTTGTAGACCTCTATGATATCCCCCCTCAGCCGTCACTTCTCCAAGCTGAACAGCTCTACTCTCTTTAGCCTTTCTTCATATGGGAGCCTTTTGATCCCCTTTATCATTTCGGTTGCTGTACTCTGCACTTTCTTCAGTGCAACTATACCTTTTTTGAAATATGGTGATCAGAACTGCATATAGGGGCGGATTTTAAAAGGCCTGCGCGCGTAAATCCTTCCAGATTTACACGCGCAGGATCCTCGCGCGCCGGTGTGCCTATTTTGCATAGGCCGCCGGCGCACGTAAAGCCCCGGGACGCGTGTAAGTCCCGGGGCTTTCAAAAAGGGGTGGGAGGGGGCGTGTCCGGGGCGTTCCCGAAACGATGCAGCGTTTCGGGGGCGGGCCCGGGGGCGTGGCGCCGGCCCGTGGGTGTGGTCGAGGCCTCCGGACCAGCCCCCGGGACCGGAGGAAGGAGCGGGGCTGCCGGCCGGTGCTCGCAAAGTTACGCCTGCTTTCAGCAGGCGTAACTTTGCCGACAAAGGTGGGGGGGTTTAGATAGGGCCGGGGGGGTGGGTTAGGTAGGGGAAGGGAGGGGAAGGTGGGGGGAGGGCGAAGGAAAGTTCCCTCTGAGGCCGCTCCAAAATCGGAGCGGCCTCGGAGGGAACAGGCAGCGCGCGCTGGGCTCGGCGCGTGCAGGTTGCACAAATGTGTACCCCCTTGCGCGCGCCGACCCCGGATTTTATAAGATACGCGTGGCTACGCGCATATCTTATAAAATCCAGCGTACTTTTGTTCGCACCTGGTAAGTGAACAAAAGTACGCCATCGCATATTTTTTAAAGATCTACCCCATAGTATTGAAGGTGCAGTCTCACTATGAAGCAATACAGAGTAATTATGACATCCACCATTCCCTTCCTAATAACTCCTAACATTCTATTTGCTTTTTTGACCACCACAGTGCACTGAGCCAATGATATCAAAGAATTATCCACTAGGAGACCTAGATTTCTTTCCTGGGTGGTAACTCCTAATGTGGAACCTAACATTGTGTAACCACAGCAAGGGTTATTTTTCCCTCTATGCATCACTTTGCACTTGTCCACATTAAATTTCATCTGCCATTTCAAAGCCCAATCTTGCAGTCTCCTCCTGCAATTTATCACAGTCCACTTGAGATTTAACTTTTCTGCATAATTTTGATGTGGTCCTAGTATGTAACCCTAAGGCACTCCACAGTGAAAACAGACTGTTTAATCACATTACAATTATTATTTCCTGTGTACCATTCTAAGGCAAGGAATTTTGCATGAATAATCACAAGCTTTGAGAAAGCAAGAAAGCGAGAGAGACTGTTTATAAGAGTCTCAAGGTAGTCAACAATTTATACTAGCCAACCTAAAACTTTATACAATATTTATACTATTTATTTATACTTTTTATTTATAGTAGCCAACCTAAAACTCATCCTCAACTTCGACAAGACTGAATTAATATTACTAGACAGAAAGAACAACTCTCCTCAAATACCACCGCTGAACCTCATGAACCAAAATTCGATCATATCTCCAATCAACCATGCCCGCAACCTCGGAATAATAATTGACAGAGAACTTTCATTCAAAAACCATATATCAACAAAAATAAAAGACGATTATCATAAACTACTTACATTCCGTCATCTAAAACCTTTTCTCTCCAACAATGACTTCAGATCAGTCTTCCAATTACTAATTTTCTCCAACATAGACTACTGCAACTCTCTTCTTCTCAACTTACCTCCAAACACCATTCGCCCACTCCAGATCCTGCAGAACACAGCAGCAAGAATCCTCACAGGAGCAAAAAAGCATGACCACATCACCCCAATACTTATTTCACTTCATTGGCTACCAATAAGATACAGGATTGAATACAAAGTCCTATCCATCCTACATAAAATTATATATGACGAACAAGAGAATTGGCTAAGCCCCTACATACAACTACATACCCCAAGCAGAAACCTTAGATCAGCAAATAAGGGACTCCTAAAAACACCACCAACGCACTCAAATCAACTCACCTCAACCCAAAAAAGAACAATCTCCCTTGGTAGCCCAAAGCTTTGGAACTCCCTACCGACTAAGCTCAGAACTCAAGAAAACCTAAAAACCTTCAAAAAGGAGTTAAAAACATGGTTGTTCAACAAAGCATACCAACTCACCCAATGAACAACACAACATCATCGCCCTCCAATCCAACCTCATGAATAAATAAATGAAATTCATCACATCTAGGTTTTCATAAATAAGAAATGAAACAAAAAACTGATCTAAATCCTTACACATGTTATCCCCTATGCTTAATAACAGTTTGTACTTTGCATCCCTTGTTTAACCCCCCTTATCCCTGTAACCTTATTTTGTAAACCGTTATGATGGCGTTATTTTGACGTTTCCGAATGACGGTATATAAAACTCATTAAATAAATATAAATAAATAAATAAATAACACTATAGGAGGGCCATCTAGAAACTTGAGGTGAGGTTTTGTTGGTGGACTAGAGTTTTGGGGCCAGTTTTACATGCACAGTCAGATATACGAACAACACAGTACACATCAGTGAAGATTGGATGTGATTTTGAACGAGGAAAGATAAACAAAGATGAGATTTTTCCACTATTCCTTCTCCCTAGCTTGATGCTGTTTATATGTCTAACTGTGCATGAAAAAACTGGCCCCAAAATTCTAGTCCACCACCAAAACTTCACTTTGTTACTAGATAACCCTCCTATAGTGGTATAAATAGATGGCAATTATGTGTACCACCCCAGAGTCTTTCTCACTTTCCCTCTCTATCACAAATATTCAAGCCACTGAGGGCCTCATTTTCCAATAGCACATTAAGGGGCATTTCACATGCAAATGAGGCTTGTTTTGTGCAGCGGGGAAACTTTGCGTGCTGTAATGTTTTTGTGATTTGCACAAATGTATTCACGAATCCATCTTTGTGGTGCACGATAAACAACCAAAGAATCATCACACTGTGTGAACAGCCTGTTTCATGAAAGGTTTATCACAGTTCATGACATTTCTGGACAGCCTGAGAGAGAGAGAGAGAGAGAGAGAGAGAGAGAGAGAGAGAGAGAGAGAGAGAGAGAGAGAGAGAGAGAGAGAGAGAGAGAGAGAGAGAGAGAGAGAGGAGAGAGAGAGAGAGAGAGAGAGAGAGAGAGAGAGAGAGAGAGAGAGAGAGAGAGAGAGAGAGAGAGAGAGAGCACCTTGCTATAATGTCTATGCCCTAGACAGGTATTTGTATCCCTATGGGAGGCTCACCTAGTAACTCGAGGTGGGGATTAGGTATGAGTGTAGGGGGTTGGGGCCACTTTCACATTCAACATGAGACGTATGAACAGAACAGTGGTCTCTAGTGAAGATTTGCTGGCCGTCACTCCAAGAAGAGATTTGTGCAATGTTCTCTCAACCTAGCTTGTTGTTGCCCAGGTAGAGTGTCCATCAAGCTAGGTTGAGAGAACATTACCCAAATCTCATCTTGGAGTGAGTTTCCTTACTCCGAAGGCCATCAAATCTTCACAAGAGACCACTGTTCTGTTCATACGTCTCATGTTGAATGTGAAAGTGGCCCCAACCCCCTACACTCATACCTAATCCCCACCTCGAGTTACTAGGTGGGCCTCCCATAGGGATACAAATACCTGTCTAGGGCATAGACATTATAGCAAGTCTCTCTCTCTCTCTCTCTCTCTCTCTCTCTCTCTCTCTCTCTCTCTCTCTCTCTCTCTCTCTCTCTCTCTCTCTCTCTCTCTCTCTCTCTCTCAATGTTGTGAACTTATCTCCTTGGAAAATATGCAAAACTGATGATCCTGAGACAACTACAACCTCTACTAATGCTTAACAATTTTCACACAGTTCTACAGGCAATGATATTCGCAAGCACAGATTATTGTAACTTCCTGCTTTTAGGACTACCTCAATCTACAATTTGGCCTCTGCAAATATTGCAGAATTTTGACTGGCAAAAAAGAGTGACCATATTACAGGAACACTTGCTGAACTCCACTGGCTTCCAAATGAACAAAGAATACAATATAAGGTACTTTGCATAATCCATAAACTAATCGACGATGATAAAGCCGACTGGCTTAACACTGCACTGCGCGTGCACGTACCACAAAGACACCTGAGATCTGCAAATAAAGCTCTACTAACTGTCCCCTCTGTCAAAACAGCACATCTCACGCAAGTAAGGGGAAAGAGCACTGTCACTGGCTGGTCCCGTACTATGGAACACCATGCCACTCGAAATAAGGCTACAGAGAAACCTGAAATTCTTCAAAACTAATCTGAAAACCTGGCTTTTTAAACAAGCATTTTATAAAGACAAAGAAAAAGAGAAAAATGGTTGATAGATAAGGGATGCACCAAGCTAGAAGTTACTGTTATTAACGTACAAAACATATTAATGTTAAAAGCTAACCCGCAATATTTTATACCTAACAAACCAGGAGTGACTTACACACTTAGTTTATTTTAAATTGCAACCGTACTACGATGGCACATGATTATTTTGTAAAGCTATACCACCTATATTTCTCTTTATCGTGCCCTTCTGTAAACCGTTGTGATGGTAATTTAACTTAACGACGGTATAGAAAAGTTTTTAAATAAATAAATAAATAAATAAATAAATAAACAAATTCCAGTTGGGTATATTGCACAGCTTAATGCCAGGAAAAGAGGGGTAGTTAAAATGTGTGTTATACTATCACACACTGCATTAATCCCCCTCACTTTCATAAACTCTTCCCCTTTCCATAAATTTTAAAGATTTGCATTCACCTCTCTCAATGCGATAAATAACGCACTTTGATGAATGACCCTCTAAAATAGGTGCAGAAAGTATATAGCTCCCAGCACAAAAAAATTGTGTGTGTTCTGAAATAAACACACAAGTACTTTTGGAACAGAGATAAATGGCATTTTATTAATTGTGTGGTTCCCACTATATAGTTTCTATAATGTGGGTATAACTTTCCCTACGCCCACTTCTGCTGTATTTGCTGATTTATTTATTATTATTATGTCTTATGTATGAACATTCAATATTTTACTTTTTGCCAGATTTTGTCTAAATGTGGATTAAACAAATTGAGAATTAGACAAATATAACAAGGTTAAATGTAGTTAACACTGAGTGCCATGGTATGGCATAAGGACCAAGCATGGGATTTACACACACTTTTGAAAATTACCTTCTTAAAGTCTTGGATAAGGCTTGATCAAATCTTCACCTGTATCAGGATATTCTTTAATGGCTTTCCCTGCAGACAGCAATCCAGATGAGATATTTGCAGATAACAACTTTAATGCGGTTAATCTCCTAATTGCTGATCTAATTCTACTTTGGTTTGCAGAAAAGAAAATGAGATTGTTAAATTTCTATTATACCTTCCAAAGTCCCAGTCAACTACCCTGAAAAAATTAGCAGCCTGGAAATCACTAATGGTGTTCAAAGGGCCCCAGCCCCTCACTCTCTGAAAAGTGAATTTTAGAGCAATCATTACCAGCAAATTTAACAATTATGCTTCCTTTTCTGAAAACCAAAAGTCAGAATCCTGTCACTCTCCTCCTGCACTTCCCCCTAAACCTCTTCTGTTGATCTCTCCTGGTTCCTTCCTGTCCCCATTTTCTCACCCCTTCCCCTCCCCACATACTCTGCTCTCCCTACACTTCCTGATTTTATCTACTTACCTCACAGTCCCTTGTGACCCCTGCAACTGCTCCCTCTTACTGTCTCTGCTTATCCTTCCCTTTTTTCTTCCTTCTTCCATCTGTCTTCCTAATCTCCCTCCCCGATACTCATTCTCCCATCCTTCCCTCTCAAAAACCTCCTTTCTGATGACTGCTGTGCATGGTTTTTATTTTATGTATTTGTCCTTAGTGGAACTGAGGCTCTTGTCTCTGCCAGCCTTGCAGAGGAATGCTGGGGTATAAAATGGCTCTGTGACTGCTGCGATTGGGCGCATAAGAGGGCGCATAAGAGGGCAGATCTACACATTTTACAGGCAAAGAATGTATGATACTTAGGTATTCTGTGTACAAGGATTAAATATTTATTTCTCTTCCTTCCCCATGAATATGATTTATTATACGTATGATACAAAAAAATTTGGGGTATTTTCTCATTGTTCAAAACTTATTTGCCAAAAATCTGCCCATCAGACTCTAGCATGTTCCTATTTTACAGAAAAGAAAAAATATTTTCATAATACAGTCACATTGAGAGACATGAATTCTTCCCAAACCACACATTTATTTTTTAAAACCATTGACTTTTGATATGCCTTAGTCATTATGCAGCACACAGCTCTGCTAATGAGCTCCATTCCTGCACTGCTGATCCCTCTGCTGTTCCAGTACTGAGACACACACACAACACATGTATACAAATCTGCCATCACATCTTACTCTTTCCCTGCACTACTCCCTGCTATTCCAGTACCTGACACTAAACAGTCTCTGTGTTCACCTCTCTTCAGTTTACAAAGTTTTACCAGAATGGATCTGTGTCAAGAGTTTTATTTCGTGAATCCTGAACCATCTGAGTCTTCTCCTCTCTGAGACTGTTGGAAAGCTTTCCAAAATTGCACCTGATGATTTTCACATATTATTCAATCAGTTCTTCTGATGAATCTGTCAGAGAATGTTGTTCCTTTCCAAGCCTCTGTGTGCTTGAAATGATTAAGTCACTCTGCTTATATAATCTCCTCCGAGCCCCTGAGGTTTCACACCAGAGAATGAAGGGAATCCCTGGAGCTTTGTTCAAGCTCACTGACACTTCTGGAGCAGGATTTTCCCTTGCTTCAAACAGAGCACATGCAGGCGGATACAATACAGTGCCCTCAGCCCACATTCAGTTTACTTAACTTCTTGCTTTCACCTTTAACATATTCAATAGGGATGTGAGTCGGGCTTCGGACGATTGAAGATATCGTCGATATTTTCAAAATCGGCAGAAATCGGGGGCTCCCCCAAAACAATAGGAAAACCCCACGATATTGTTCGTGGGGGTTCTCTTATCGTTTTGGGGGAGGGCGGGGAAAAACGGCACACAAAAATAACCCCTAAACTCACCCCGACCCTTTAAAACTAATCCCTTAGCTTCCCCCACCCTCCTGACCCCACCAGGTACCTTTTTACAGGTACCTGGTGGTCCAGAGGGGGTCCCAGGAACGATCTCCCGCTCCCGGGCCGTCGGCTGCCACTAATCAAAATGGCAATGATGGCCCTTTGCCCTTAACATGTGACAGGGTATCCGTGCCATTGGCCGGCCCCTGTCACATGGTAGGAGCACTGGATGGCCCGCGCCATTTTTAAAGATGGCGCCGGCCATCCAGTGCTCCCTCCATGATTTTCAGGACAAGTTGATCTAGTCTTTGTTTTACCCCATTGCATGCTGGGACTTATTTTGTTTTTCCTATTGCATTCCCTCAGAAAATCAAGACTGCATGTATCTGTGTGCAGGGGAGTAAAACCAGGACTGGATGAACCTGTACTGAAAATCTGGAGCCGGTGGGCAACCCTAAATCTGATAGAGCTTTCAACTTCTCTCAGAGAGGATCATGCATAACATTGTATGAATTTTGAGGTGGAGGGATCTCATTTCATGTATTAACTTTCTTTTCTTTTAACCATTGTCTTGCTTTATGAAATGCCACAAGTCTCTTGTCATGGATGTTTGTCTTATTCGATTGTAAGCTGTATTTAGAAGGGACTATCTTTTTTGTGTGTTAGTACAGTGCTGCATAAGTCATGTAACACTATAGAAATGTTAACTAGTAGTAGTAGTAGTATGTACTAAGAAGAGAGACTGAAGGAAGTCAATGTTGTGACTTGACTCTTGGACAGCCATTTCCTTTGGAAATGACATTAGGCCACCTCCAGAGATTTCCTCTGGTTTCTTCCTGCTTAGGGCTTTCTACCAATTTGTTGGGGTCCTTTGCCCCTCATTAGGAGCCTTGGGAATGTTCTTACCACTCTGGGTTATGCATTGGAGTCTTCATGCCACTAATTCACTTACTTCACCCTCTATCACTGCCTGGCTGATTTTTCTGCCTCTTCTCGTGCTTTGTTCCTCCTTTATGGTATCATAAGATATCTATTTCACACGGGACACCAGTTTGCCCTTCCCATAAAGCCTTGGAGGCTTCATTCCACTGTTGTCATTGCCCTCTTTTGAAGGCTTGAGGTATTCTTCTCACTCCAGCTTTCTTCTTTATTGATTCTACTGGAGTGATTTGTTCCCAGAAAAAAATGTGAAACAAAGAAAAAATGTATGTTTCTCCTCCCACTGCACCTATTTTATGGTTCTTTGTTTCTTCTACCCCTCTATAAACACTGTCTGGTTCTCCCACTCTGTTTGTTTGTTGATTACACTGGGGTTGTTTGTCCACAAAAGCCCTGAGTCAGAAGGAACAAATACAGGCAGTGTTGCGGTCCCGGTCGCTAGGCTACTGACCGGGTCCTTACCTTTTCGCCGGCTCCCCCATGCCCGCCGCGTTCCGCTGCTTCCAGGGCCGACCCGACCGCGTGGCAGCGGCTCTCCCCACGTGGAGACGCCGCTGAGGCCCGTGCCTGACTCCTCCCCCTGCTGGGGAACGCGCGCGCGAAGAGACTGCCTTTGTAGGTCCAGCACCCGGAAGTGCTGAACCGCCCTGTTTTTGACGTCAGACGCCGGCTGACTATTTAAACCGGCGTCTACCTCCCTTACTTTGCCTTTGCAACGAGGTCGCTCCTTGAGTGCTTAGTTGCTTCCTGCTTGATCCAGCCGTGCCTTGCTTCCAGCTCCGGTTCCCGCTTGTTCCAGCCGTGCCTTGCTTCCAGCTCCGGTTCCCGCTTGTTCCAGCCGTGCCTTGCTTCCAGCTCTGGTTCCCGCTTGTTCCAGCCGTGCCTTGCTTCCAGCTCCGGTTCCCGCTTGTTCCAGCCGTGCCTTGCTTCCAGCTCCTGGTTCCCGCTTGTTCCAGCCGTGCCTTGCTTCCAGCTCCGGTTCCCGCTTGTTCCAGCCGTGCCTTGCTTCCAGCTCCGGTTCCCGCTTGTTCCAGCCGTGCCTTGCTTCCAGCTCCGGTTCCCGCTTGATCCAGCCGTGTCTTGCTTCCAGCTCCGGTTCCCGCTTGTTCCAGCCGTGCCTTGCTTCCAGCTCCGGTTCCCGCTTGTTCCAGCCGTGCCTTGCTTCCAGCTCCGGTTCCCGCTTGTTCCAGCCGTGCCTTGCTTCCAGCTCCGGTTCCCGCTTGTTCCAGCCGTGCCTTGCTTCCAGCTCCGGTTCCCGCTTGTTCCAGCCGTGCCTTGCTTCCAGCTCCGGTTCCTGCTTGTTCCAGCCGTGCCTTGCTTCCAGCTCTGGTTCCTGCTTGTCCCAACCGTGCCTTGACTCCAGCTCCGGTTCCAGGTTCTCCTTGTCTTCAGCCAGCCACGACCTTTGGACTTCCTCATGATTCTCCTTGTCTTCAGCCAGCCACGACCTTCGGACTTCTTCACGATTCTCCTTGTCTTCAGCCAGCCACGACCCTCAGACTTCTTCACGATTCTCCGTGTCTTCAGCCAGCCACGACCCTCGGACTTCTTCACGATTCTCCTAAGTCCCAGCGACTCGGACCCCTACGGGCTTCTCCTGGGGGGGTCTCGGGTTTCCAGGGCAAAGACTTCACCGGTCCGCTCCAACTAGGGTCCGCCTCCCGGCTCATTAACAACTATTGGACTTTGTCTCTAATCAGCCGGCCCAAGGGCCCAGGAGAGAGTTCCCTTTCCTTTGTGAAGGGAAGGACTCCCTGGAACGGGTTCACCCCTAGAAAGGGGTGTTTCCGTTGGCGTCTAGTGAATATCGTTGGCGTCTAGTGAATTCCGTTGGCGTCTACTGAATTCTGACTGTACTTACGCACTTCAGCTGATGACAAAGGAACTTGAAGAGCTCTCAGAAAGAATAATTCTACTCAAGTCCAAATCTGCTATATCAACCTATGTTGACTTTGTACCGTAGAGGTCAAACACTTGTAGGAACACAAGGCCTGGATGAACAGGCACAGCAATGGAGGTCAAACACTTGTAGGAACACAAGGCCTGGATGAAATATATTCAAATTATATTCATCCTCAAGACCTATAAGAGAAGCGTACAAAGGTACCTTGCAAGTTCCGCCAACAAAAGCCACGCGACTATCATCCACCAAAGAACGAGCATTCTCTCCAGCGGGTCCAACCATCTGAAACAACATGCCCACTGAACTCAGACTAGAACCTTGCCCTCGAACTTTCCGAAAAAAACTGAAGACCTGGCTCTTCCTCCAGGCCTTCCCCTACCTTTCTAAGCCATTAATTTTACCAGCTAATGCCCCGCCATGTTTAGACATTATAATTAAGTCGCCGTTTCTTTTGTTTCACTGCCTTTTCTAGTTCTCCTCAGTTATACTGTCCTGTACCTCTGACTAGCCTAGCCCCAAGTTATCTACCTTTGTTATATGTAACTTCTGCTTCTAGTGAATTGTTCTTGTTTAAGTTATACCCTTTGTTACATGTAAACCGATCTGATATGAAATTTTTTTATGAAGGTCGGTATAGAAAAATGTTAAATAAATAAATAAATGAACAGGCACAGCAATGGAGGACAGAGGTCAATCCCACCTAGGGACACAAGGCCTGGATGAACAGGCACAGCAATCGAGGTCAAACACTTGTAGGAACACAAGTCCTGGATGAACAGGCACAGCAATCGAGGACAGAGGTCAATCCCACCTAGGGACACAAGGCCTGGATGGACAGGGATAGTAATTTTTTTTTCTTAATTTATTTATATTCTTATTTTAAAAAGTTTCCAGCACTTCATAGTTGATTACACAAAGGTACTGTAGGTATTTCCCTATCCCCAGAGGGCATACAATCTAAGTAAAACCCTTGTTGGACACAAGGCCTGGATGAACAGGCACAGCAATCGAGGACAGAGGTCAATCCCACCTAGGGACACAAGGCCTGGATGAACAGGCACAGCAATCGAGGACAGAGGTCAATCCCACCTAGGGACACAAGGCTTGGATGAACAGGCACAGCAATGGAGGTCAAACACTGGTAGGAACACAAGGTCTGGTTGAACAGGCACAGCAATCGAGGTCAAACACTTGTAGGAACACAAGGCCTGGATGAACACGCACAGCAATCGAGGTCAAACACTGGTAGGAACCGAAGGCCTGAATGAGCAGGCACAGCAATGGAGGACAGAGGTCAATCCCACCTAGGGACACAAGGCCTGGAGGGACAGGGATAGTAATTTTTTTTTCTTAATTTATTTATATTCTTATTTTAAAACATTTCCAGCACTTCATAGTTGATTACACTCAGGTACTGTAGTTATTTCCCTATCCCCAGAGGGCATACAATCTAAGTGAAACCCTTGTAGGACACAATGCCTGGATGGACAGGCACAGCAGTCGAGGACAGAGGTCAATCCCACCTAGGGACACAAGGCCTGGATGAACAGGCACAGCAATGGAGGTCAAACACTTGTAGGAACACAAGGCCTGGATGAACAGGCACAGCAATCGAGGTCAAACACTTGTAGGAACACAAGGCCTGTATGAACAGGCACAGCAATCGAGGTCAAACACCAGTAGGAACACAAGGCCTGGATGAACAGGCACAGCAATCAAGGTTAAACACTGGTAGGAACACTAGGCCTGGATGAACAGGCACAGCAATCGAGGTCAAACACCAGTAGGAACAGAAGGCCTGGATGGACAGGCGCAGCAGTCGAGGACAGAGGTCAATCCCACCTAGGGACCCAAGGCCTAGATGAACAGGCAAAGCAATCGAGGACAGAGGTCAATCCCACCTAGGGACACAAGGCCTGGATGAACAGGTACAGCAATCGAGGTCAAACACCAGTAGGAACAGAAGGCCTGGATGAACAGGCACAGCAATCAAGGTTAAACACTGGTAGGAACACTAGGCCTGTATGAACAGGCACAGCAATCGAGGTCAAACACTGGTAGGAACACAAGGCCTGGACTGACAGGCATAGCAATCGAGGTCAAAGACTTTTAGGAACACAAGGCCTGGATGAACAGGCACAGCAATGGAGGACAGAGGTCAATCCCACCTAGGGACACAAGGCCTGGAGGGACAGGGATAGTAATATTTTTTTCTTAATGTATTTATATTCTTATTTTAAAACGTTTCCAGCACTTCATAATTGATTACACTCAGGTACTGTAGGTATTTCCCTATCCCCAGAGGGCATATAATCTAAGTGAAACCCTTGTAGGACACAAGGCCTGGACTGACAGGCACAGCAATCGAGGTCAAAGACTTTTAGGAACACAAGTCCTGGATGAACAGGCACAGCAGTCGAGCACAGAGGTCAATCCCACCTAGGGACACAAGGCCTGGATGAACAGGCACAGCAATGGAGTACAGAGGTTAATACCACCTAGGGACACAAGGCCTGGATGAATAGGCACAGCAATGGAGGTCAAACACTTGTAGGAATACAAGGCCTGGATGAACAGGCACAGCAATGGAGTACAGAGGTCAATCCCACCTAGGGACACAAGGCCTAGATGAACAGGCAAAGCAATCGAGGACAGAGGTCAATCCCACCTGGGGACACAAGGCCTGGATGAACAGGTACAGCAATCGAGGTCAAACATTAGTAGCAACAGAAGGCCTGGATGAACAGGCACAGCAATCGAGGTTAAACACTGGTAGGAACACAAGGCCTGGATGAACAGGCACAGCAATCGAGGTCAAACACTGGTAGGAACACAAGGCCTGGACTGACAGGCACAGCAATCGAGGTCAAAGACTTTTAGGAACACAAGGCCTGGATGAACAGGCACAGCAATGGAGGACAGAGGTCAGTTCCACCTAGGGACACAAGGCCTGGATGAACAGGCACAGCAATGGAGGACAGAGGTCAATCCCACCTAGGGACACAAGGCCTGGAGGGACAGGGATAGTAATTTTTTTTTCTTAATTTATTTATATTCTTATTTTAAAACATTTCCAGCACTTCATAGTTGATTACACTCAGGTACTGTAGGTATTTCCCTATCCCCAGAGGGCATATAATCTAAGTGAAACCCTTGTAGGACACAAGGCCTGGACTGACAGGCACAGCAATTGACGTCAAAGACTTTTAGGAACACAAGTCCTGGATGAACAGGCACAGCAATGGAGGACAGAGGTCAGTTCCACCTAGGGACACAAGGCCTGGATGAATAGGCACAGCAATGGAGGTCAAACACTTGTAGGAACACAAGGCCTGGATGAACAGGCACAGCAATGGAGTACAGAGGTCAATCCCACCTAGGGACACAAGGCCTGGATGAATAGGCACAGCAATGGAGGTCAAACACTTGTAGGAACACAAGGCCTGGATGAACAGGCACAGCAATCGAGGTCAATCACTGATAGGAACACAAGGCCTGGACTGACACAGCAATCGAGGTCAAACACTGGTAGGAACACAAGGCCTGGACTGACAGGCACAGCAATCGAGGTCAAAGACTTTTAGGAACACAAGGCCTGGATGAACAGGCACAGCAATGGAGGACAGAGGTCAGTTCCACCTAGGGACACAAGACCTGGATGAACAGGCACAGCAATGGAGGACAGAGGTCAATCCCACCTAGGGACACAAGGCCTGGAGGGACAGGGATAGTAATTTTTTTTTCTTAATTTATTTATATTCTTATTTTAAAATATTTCCAGCACTTCATAGTTGATTACACTCAGGTACTGTAGGTATTTCCCTATCCCCAGAGGGCATATAATCTAAGTGAAACCCTTGTAGGACACAAGGCCTGGACTGACAGGCACAGCAATCGACGTCAAAGACTTTTAGGAACACAAGGCCTGGATGAACAGGCACAGCAATGGAGGACAGAGGTCAATCCCACCTAGGGACACAAGGCCTGGATGAACAGGCACAGCAAAATAGGACAGAGGTCAATCCCACCTAGGGACACAAGGCCTGGAGGAACAGTGATTGTAACTTTTTTTTCTTAATGTATTTATATTCTTATTTTAAAACATTTCCAGCACTTCATAGTTGATTACACTCAGGTACTGTAGGTATTTCCGTATCCCCAGAGGGCATACAATCTAAGTGAAACCTTGTAGGACATAAGGCCTGGATGGACAGGCGTGGCAGTCGAGGACAGAGCTCAATCCCTCCTAGGGACACAAGGCCTGGATGTACAGGCACAGCAATCGAGGACAGAGGTCAATCTCACCTTGGGACACAAGGCCTGGATGAACAGGCACAGCAATGGAGGTCAAACACTTTTAGCAACACCAGGCCACTGTCTGACCACACCTAGTCAAAGTGGCTCAGCGATATCTGTCATGTCCACCAACCAGTGTGCCTAGTGAACATGTATTTTCAATGACAGGGAATATCATGAGCCCTCACCGCTCAAGGATGGCACTACAGTTGATGTAAATGCTGATGTTTTTGAAAATAAACCTGCCTTTGCTTGGGTTTCCAAATTTTCCCTGTGAATGGCAAGATGAATAAAAGCAATTGAAAGCCTTGCAGCAGCTCCAACTGCCTCCTATGCTCCAGATAATATCAGCACATGTACATGACATGAAACACTGTGCCTGTCTGTTCATTATCCAGGCCATACATCCTACAAGGGCCTGACGAGAAATGCTGTGCTTGTCTGTCCACTGTTCAGGCCGTACGTCCCTACAAGGGCCTGACCTCAAACGCTGTGCCTGTCTGTCCACTGTCCAGGCAGTACATCCCTAGAAGAGCCTGACCTCAAACGCTGTGCCTGTCCGTCCACTGTCCAGGCCGTTCGTCCCTACAAGGAACTGACCTCAAACTCTGTGCCTCTCTGAGTTTAGATCTAGTATTTCTAATTTTAGTTCCATGTATTTGTGCATCACTTCTTCCAGAATATTCTTTTCCTTTTTTGCAACATTTGGAATGTAAGAACATAAAAAGCTGACTTAAGATGTTTGGAGCTTGCATATTTCATATGCTCAATAGTTTTCATAAACTTTATAATATGGGCCATGTTCCCGAAATCTTTATTAGGTGCCAACAGTAATGTTTCTAGTACTTTAGAAAACTGGTGTCCCTACGAGGGCTTGATCTCTATCCTCGAATGCTGTGCCTGTCCCTCCAGGCTGTATGTCCCTACAAGGGCTTGACCTCTAATGCTGTGCCTGTCCATCCACATCTGGAATGTAAGAACATAAAATCTGATTTTAATTGTTTGAATCTTGCATATTTCATAAGCTCAATAGCTTTCATGACCTTCATAATATGGGTAATGTTCCCGAAATCGTTCTTAAGTGCCAAGAGTAATGTTTCTAGTACTATAGAAAATTGGTGTCCCTAAGAGGGCTTGTCCTCTATCCTCAAATGCTGTACCTGCCTGTTCATCCAGGCCTTACGTCCCTACAAGGGCTTGACCTCTATCCTTGAATGTTGTGCCTCTCCATCCAGGCCTTATGTCCCTAAAAGGGCTTGACCTCTAATGCTGTGCCTGTCCATCCAGGCTTTATGTCCCTACAAGGGCTTGTCCTCTATCCTCGAATGCTGTGCCTGTCCATCCAGGCATTATTTCCATTCAAGGGCTTGACCTCTACCCTCGAATGCTGTTCCTGTCCATCCAGGTCTTATATCCTTAAAGGGGCTTGACCTGTAATGCTGTGCCTGTCCATCCAGGCTTTATGTCCCTACAAGGGCTTGACCTCTATCCTCGAATGCTGTGCCTGTCTGTCCAGGCCTTACATCCCTAAGAGGGCTTGACCTCTATCCTCAAATGCTGTGCCTGACAATCCAGTCCTTATGTCCATAAAAGGGCTTGACCACTAAAGTTGTGCTTGTCCTTTCAGGCCTTAGGTCCGTACGAGGGCTTGACCACTATCTTCGAATGCTGTGCCTGTCCATCCAGGCCTTACATCCCTATTAGGGCTTGACCTCTAATGCTGTGCCTGTCCATCCAGGCTTTATGTCCCTACAAGGGCTTGACATAAGGCCTGTTCGTCCAGGCCTTAAATCCCTAAGAGGGCTTGACCTCCATCATCAAATGCTGTGCCGGTCCATCCAGTCCTTATGTCCATAAAAGGGCTTGCCTGTCTGTCAAGGATTTATGTCTCTTCAAGGGCTTTACCTCTATCCTCGAATGCTGTGCCTGTCCTTCCAGGCCTTACGTCCCTACAAGGGCCTTATGTCCCTAAAAGGGCTTAAGATCTAATGCTGTGCCTGTCCATCCAGGCCTTATGTCCCTACAAGGGCTTGTCCTCTAATGCTGTACCCATCCGTCCAGACCTTATGTCCCTACAAGGGATTGACCTCTATCCTTGAATGCTGTGCCTACCTGTTCATCCAGGCTTTACATCCCTACGAGTGCTTGACCTCTATTCTCAAATGCTGTGCCTATCCGTACAGGCCTTATGTCACTAAAAGGTCTTGACCTCTAATACTGTGCATGTCCGTCCACATTTGGAATGTAAGAAAATAAAAAGCTGACTTCAGATGTTTGGAGCTTGTATAGTTCATATGCTCAGTAGTTTTTCTGACCTTCATAATATGGGCCATGTTCTCGAAATCCTTCTTAGGTGCCAACCGTAATGTTTCTAGTACTATAGAAAACTGGTGTCCCTAAGAGTGCTTGAGCTCTATCCTTGAATGCTGTGCCTGCCTGTCTGTCCAGGATTTATGCCCATGTGAGGACTTGACCTCTATCCTTGAATGCTGTGCCTGTCCGTCCAGGCATTATGTCCCTAAAAGGGCTTGACCTCTAATGCTGTGCCTCTCCATACACATGTGGATTGTAAGAACATAAAAAGATGACTTATGACATTTGGAGCTTGCATAAGCATATGCTCAATAGTTTTCATGACCTTCATAATATGGGTCATGTTCCCGAAATCTTTCTTAGGTGCCAACAGTAATGTTGCTAGTACTATAGAAAACTGGTGTCCCTATGAGGGCTTGACCACTACTCTTGAATGCTGTGTCTGTCCGTACAGGCCTTACATCCCTACAAGAGCTTGACCTCTAATGCTGTGCCTGTCTGTCCAGGCTTTATGTCCCCACAAGGGCTTGAACTCTATCCTCGAATGCTGTGCCTGCCTGTCCATCCAGGATTTATGTCACTATGAGGGCTTGCCCTCTATCCTCGAATGCTGTGCCTGTCTGTCCAAGTCTTATGTTCCTACGAGGGCTTCACCTCTATCCTCGAATGCTGTGCCTGTCCCTCCAGGCCTTATGTCCCTAAAAGGGCTTAACCTCTAATGCTGTGCCTGTCCGTCCAGGCCTTACGTCCCTACAAGGGCTTGTCCTCTAATGCTGTGCCTGTCTGTCTAGGCCTTATGTCCCTATGAGGGCTTGACCTCTCTTCTCGATTGCTGTGCCTGTCCGTACAAGCCTTATGTCCCTACATGGGCTTGACCTCTGTCCTCGATTGCTGTGCCTGTTGGCCCAGGCCTTATATCCCTACAAGGGTTTGACCTCGATTGCTGTGCCTGTCTGTCCAGGCCTTATGTCACTAGGTGGGCTTGACCTCTGTCCTCGATTGCTGTGCCTCTACATCCAGGCCTTATTTTCCCACAAGGGTTTGACCTCAATTGCTGTGCCTGTCAGTCCAGCCTTATGTCCCTTGGTGGGCTTGACCTCTGTCCTTGATTGCTGTGCATGTCTATCCAGGCCTTATGTCCCTATGTGGGCTTGACCTTTGTCCTCAATTGCTGTGCCTGTCTGTCCAGGCCTTATGTCCCTAGGTGGATGTGACCTCTGTCCTCATTTGCTGTTCCTGTTTGTCCAGGCCTTATGTCCCTACAAGGGTTTGACCTCGATTGCTGTGCTGTCCGTCCAGGTCTTATGTCCCTAGGTGGGCTTGACCTCTGTCCTCGATTGCTTTGCCTGTCCATCCAGGCCTTATGTCCCTAAGTGGGCTTAACGTCTGTCCTCGATTTATGTGCCTGTCTGTCCAGGCCTTATGTCCCTAGATGGATGTGACCTCTGTCCTCGATTGCTGTGCCTGTTTATCCAGGCTTTATGTTCCTACAAGGGTTTGACCTCAATTGTTTGCCTGTTCGTCCCAGCCTTATGTCCCTATGTGGGCTTGACCTCTGTCCTCTATTGCTGTGCCTGTCCTTCCAGGCCTTATGTCCCTAGGTGGGCTTGACCTCTGTCCTCGAATGCTGTGCCTGTTTGTCCAGGCCTTATGTCCCTACAAGGGTTTGACCTCGATTGCTGTGTCTGTCCGTCCAGGCCTTATGTCCCTAGGTGGGCTTGACCTCTGTCCTTGAATGCTGTGCCTGTTCATCCAGGCCTTATGTCCCTACAATGGTTTGACCTTGATTTGTTTTTCCTCTTCGTCCAGTCCTTATTTCCCTAGGTGGGATTGACCTCTGTCCTCGATTGCTGTGCCTGGGCTTGACCTCTGACCTCGATTGTTGTGTCTGTTCGTCCAGGCCTTATGTCCCTACTAGGGTTTGACCTTGATTGCTGTGCCTGTCCGTCCATGCCTTATATCCCTACGTGGCCTTGATATCAGTCCCCGATTGCTGTGCCTGTCCATCCAGGCCTTATGTCCCTACGTGGGCTGTTCCGCTGTCCACGATTGCTGTTCCTCTTCATCCAGGCCTTATGTCCCTACAAGGGTTTGACCTCAAATGCTCTGTCTGTCCTTCCAGGCCTTATGTCCCTAGGTGGGCTTGACCTCTGTCCTTGAATGCTGTGCCTGTTCATCTAGGCCTTATGTCCCTACAATGGTTTGACCTTGATTTGTTGTTCCTGTTCGTCCAGTCCTTATTTCCCTAGGTGGGCTTGACCTCTGTCCTCGATTGCTGTGCCTGTCCGTCCAGGCCTTATGTCCATAGGTGGACATGACCTCTGTCCTCGATAGCTCTACCTGTTCGCCCAGGCCTTATGTCCCTACAGGGCCTTGAACTCTGTCCTCGATTGCTGTGCTGTTTATCCAGGCCTTATGTCCCTACGTGGGCTTGACCTCTGTCCTCAATTGCTGTGCCTGTTCATTCAGGATTTATGCCCCTACAAGGGTTTAACCTCAATTGCTGAGCCTGTCCATCCAGGCCTTATGTCCCTAGGTGTGCTTGACCTCTGTTCTCGATCGCTTTGCCTGTTCATCCAGGCCTTATGTCCCTACGTGGGCTTGACCTCTGTCCTTGATTGCTGTGCCTGTTCATCCAGGCCTTATGTCCAGTCCTAACGGCCGAACCCTCATTGCAAAGGGAAACCTCAGCCTTTGACAATTCAAACTAATAATCCTTCAAAGCATGGATCCTTAAATAAAACAGTTTTCTTTAATTTCAGGGCAGAGAAGAGAACTTCCTCCTTCTTGCTTATGAAGTCATGATCTGTTTGCAAATGCTTAAATCCCAACAATTTGTAGCATTATACACTCTGGGGGCCAACCCATTCCAACGAAGCCCTTTCCTGCTCAAGGAAAGGGAACACTCCCAGGTGTTGCAGCCTATGTCTTTGGACTGTTTGATCCATGTTGAACCACTGTTCACATGGCACACTGCTCCAGGTCGCCATGCTTTGAAGGCTTGTGCTCCTGTCTAGGGGCCAACCCATTCCAAGGAAGCCCTTTCCTGCTCAAGGAAAGGGAACACTCCCTGGTGTTGCAGCCTATCTCTTAGTACCTGTTGACCCATGTTGAACCGCTGTTCACAGGGAGACATTCTCCAGGTCGCCACACTTTTAAGGCTCGTGCTCACTCTAGGGGCCAACCAATTCTGGGGAGCCCTTCCTGGCTCAAAGGAAAAGGAACTCTCCCCGAGTGTAGCCAGCATGTATCTACCCTCTGACCCATGTTGAACCGCTTTTTACATGGAAACCTCCTCCGCCTCGGCCTTGAAAATTCTCATTTGTATATCTGTTAACTCCACCAGATTTTAAAAGACCAGCGACAGCTGACTAGATGCCAATGAAAGCACCCCACTCTAGGGGCGAACCCATTCTAGGCAGCCCTTTCCTGCACAAAGGAAAGGGAACTCTCCCCGGGTGTAGCCAGCCTGTATCTCCCCTCTGCCTCTGTGCCTTGCTGCCATATACAAGATGATTCACTCAGCTCCTTGTGGTGTTCTGGCCACTATCATGGTTGATCAGTGTGTTGGTGGTAGTCTTTCTGCTTGCTATGTTCCCCCTTCATTGTGCTGTAGGATGTTGATGCCACTTGTCTTGCTGCTTTGCCTGTTGTGCTGCCTTCGAGGGTTCATGCATCTCTTATCGCTGCTCTCTTTTGAAGCTGTGGTGTGTTTTTGATACTCTCTCTGCGGCTTTGCACCTCTATTAAAACACTCTTCTTGCCACTCCTGCTACCCCTTTGCCACTTAAAGTACCTTAGGCTGTTCATGCCACTTTGGTGCCACTTTGCCACAGTCTAAGTGCCTTGGAGTTCTTTTGTTGTTCTGATGACTGCTTCTCAGAAGTTTCATCAAAATTGATAATAAAACCCCAATTCTGCAGCCAAAAATAGGCTGCAAATACTTTCCCCATTGACTTTAATGGGAATCGGAAAAAAAATGCAAGTATCAACATATCGGGGTCTCCACTGAAAAAATGCAACATATTTGCCTGCCGACGAATACGAATACCGAATCGGACGAATCTGTACCCTTTGCACATCCCTACCCAGCATCTTGTTTCCAACAGAGGCCAAATCAGGCCACAAGAACCTGGAAATTACCCAAACACTAAGAAGATCCCATGCTACTGATGCATTAATAGCAGTGGCTATTCCCTAAGTAAACTTGATTAATAGCCGTTAATGGACTTCTCCTCCAATAACTTATCCAAACCTTTTTTGAACCCAGCTACACTAACTGCACTAACCATATCCTCTGGCAACAAATTCCAGAGCTTTATTGTGCACTGAGTGAAAAAGAATTTTCTCCGATTTGTCTTAAATGTGCTACTTGCTAACATCATCAAATGCCTCCTAGTCCTTCTATTATTCGAAAGTGTAATAACTGATTCACATCTACTCGTTCAAGACCACTCATGATCTTAAAGACCTCTATCATATCCCCCTCAGCCGTCTCTTCTCCAAGCTGAAAAGCCCTAACCTATTCAGCCTTTCCTCATAGGGGAGCAGTTCCATCCCCTTTATCATTTTGGTTGCCCTTCTCTGTACCTTCTCCTTCACAAATATATCTTTTTTGAGATGTGGCAACCAGAATTGTACACAGTATTCAAGGTGCAGTCTCACCATGGCGTGATATAGAAGCATTATGAGATTTTCTGTTTTATTAACCATTCCCTTACTAATAATTCCTAACATTCTGTTTGTTTTTTTACTGCTGCAGCACACTGAGCCGATGATTTTAAAGTATTATCCACTATGATGCCTAGATCTTTTTCCTGGGGGTTAGCTCCTAATATGGAACCTAACATTGTGTAACTACAGCAAGGGTTATTTTTCCCTATATGCAACACCTTGTACTTGTCCACATTAAATTTCATCTGCCATTTGGATGCCCAATCTTCCAATCTTGCAAGGTCCTCCTGTAATGTATCACAATCCGCTTGTGATTAACTACTCTGAATAATTTTGTATCATCCGCAAATTTGATAACTTCACTCGTCGTATTCCTTTCCAGTTCATTTATATATATATCGAAAAGCACCTGTCCAAGTACAGATACCTGAGGCACTCGACTGTTTTCCTTTTCCACTGAGAAAATTGACCATTTAATCCTACTCTCTGTTTCCTGCCTTTTAACCAGTTTGTAATCCATGAAAGGACATCGCCTCCTATCCCATGACTTTTTAGTTTTCTTAGAAGCCTCTCATGAGGAACTTTGTCAAACACCTTCTGAAAATCCAGATATACTACTCACTGGTCTATAGTTACACGGATCACCCCTGGAGCCTTTTTTAAATATTGGGGTTACATTGGCCACCCTCCAGTCTTCAGGCATAATGGATGATTTTAATGATAGGTGACAAATTTTAACTAATATATCAGAAATTTCATTTTTTAATTCCTTCAGTACCCTAGGATGCATACCATCCAGTCCAGGAGATTTGCTACTCTTTAGTTTGTCAATCTGGCCTACTACATCTTCCAGGTTCACAGTGATTTCATTTATTTCATCTGACTCATCACCCCTGAAAACCATCTCCGGAACTTGTATCTCCCCAACATCCTCATTAGTAAACACAGAAGCAAAGAATTCATTTAGTCTTTCTGCAATGGCCTTATCTTCCCTAAGAGTCCCTTTAACCCCTCGGTCATCTAATGGTCCATCCGACTCTCTCACAGGTTTCTAGCTTCAGATATTTCCCAGAATGTTGGGAATTATTAGAAAGGGAATGGTGAATAAAATGGAAAATGTCATAATTCCTCTGTATCGCTCCATGGTGAGACCGCACCTTGAATATAGAAACATAGAAACATAGAAACATAGAAATGACGGCAGAAGAAGACCAAATGGCCCATCCAGTCTGCCCAGCAAGCTTCACACATTTTTTTCTCTCATACTTATCTATTTCTCTTAGCTCTTGGTTCTATTTCCCTTCCTCCCCCACCATTAATGTAGAGAGCAGTGATGGAGCTGCATCCAAGTGAAATATCTAGCTTGATTAGTTAGGGGTAGTACGGGTAGTTACCGCCACAATAAGCAAGCTACACCCATGCTCATTTGTTTTTTCCCAGACTATGTTATACAGCCCTTATTGGTTGTTTTTCTTCTCCCCTGCCGTTGAAGCAGAGAGCTATGCTGGATATGCATCAAAGTGAAGTATCAGGCACATTTGGTTTGGGGTAGTAACCGCCGTAACAAGCCAGCTACTCCCCGCTTTGTGAGTGTGAACCCTTTTTTTCTTCTCCCCTGCCGTTGAAGCGGAGAGCTCTGCTGGATGTGTGAAGTATCAGTTTTTCTTCTCCCCTGCCGTTGAAGCAGAGAACTATGCTGGATATGCATTGAAAGTGAAGTATCAGGCTTATTTGGTTTGGGGTAGTAACCGCCATAACAAGCCAGCTACTCCCGTCTTTGTGAGTGCAAATCCTTTTTTCCACATTTCCTCTTGCTGTTGAAGCTTAGAGCGATGTTGGAGTCACAGTAACCATGTGTATGTTTATTGAATAAAGGTATTGTCTCCAGGCAGTAGCCATCATTCTGGCGAGTCACCCACACTTCATTGGCGGCCTCTTGACTTTATGGATCCACAGTGTTTATCCCATGCCCCTTTGAAGTCCTTCACAGTTCTGGTCTTCACCACTTCCTCCGGAAGGGCATTCCAGGCATCCACCACCCTCTCCGTGAAGAAATACTTCCTGACATTGGTTCTGAATCTTCCTCCCTGGAGCTTCAAATCGTGACCCCTGGTTCTGCTGATTTTTTTCTTATGGTAAAGGTTTGTCGTTGCCTTTGGATCATTAAAACCTTTCAAGTATCTGAAAGTCTGTATCATATCACCTCTGCTCCTCCTTTCCTCCAGGGTGTACATATTTAGATTCTTCAATCTCTCCTCGTACGTCATCCGATGAAGATCCTCCACCTTCCTGGTCGCCCTTCTCTGTACTGCTTCCATCTTGTCTTTGTCTTTTTGTAGATACGGTCTCCAGAACTGAACACAGTACTCCAGGTGAGGCCTCACCAAGGACCTGTACAAGGGAATAATCACTTCCCTTTTCTTACTCGATATTCCTCTCTCTATGCAGCCCAGCATTCTTCTGGCATTTGCTATCGCCTTGTCGCATTGTTTCGCAGACTTCATATCATTAGACACTATCACCCCAAGGTCCCTCTCCTGCTCCGTGCACATCAGCCCTTTCCCCCCCCCCATCGAATGCAGTTCATTCGGATTTCCACTCCCCATATGCATGACTTTGCACTTCTTGGCATTGAATCTCAGCTGCCATATCTTCGACCACTCTTCCAGTTTCCTTAGATCCCGTCTCATTATTCCAGTTTCCTTAGATCCCGTCTTAATATTGTGTACAATTCTGGTCGCCGCATCTCAAAAAATATAATTGCGATGGAGAAGGTACAGAGAAGGGCTACCAAAATGATAAAGGGAATGGAACAGCTCCCCTATGAGGAAAGACAAAGAGGTTAGGACTTTTCAGCTTGGAGAAGAGACGGCTGAGGGGGGATATGATAGAGGTGTTTAAAATCATGAGAGGTCTAGAATGGGTAGATGTGAATCAGTTTTTTACTCTTTCAGATAATAGAAAGACTAGGGGGCACTCCATGAAGTTAGCATGTGGCACATTTAAAACTAATTGGAGAAAGTTCTTTTTCACTCAACGCACAATTAAACTCTGGAATTTGTTACCAGAGGATGTGGTTAGTGCAGTTAGTACAGCTGTGTTTAAAAAAGGATTGGATAAGTTCTTGGACGAGAAGTCCATTACCTGCTATTAATTAAGTTGACTTATATAATAACTAGGGGTGTGAATCGTGTGATCGATCGTCTTAACGATCAATTTTGGCTGGGGGGGGGAGGGAAATCTGATCGTCGTGTTTTGTTTTGTTTTTTTAATTGTTAAAAATCGTAAATCGGGGGAGGGCGGGAAAACCGGCACACCAAAACAACCCTAAAACCCTAAAATAAATCCCCCACCCTCCCGAACCCCCCCAAAATGTTTTAAATTACCTGGGGTCCAGTGGGGGGGTCCCGGCGCGATCTCCCGCTCTCTGGCCACGGCTTCGTTAAGAGAAATGGCGCCGGTGGCCCTTTGCCCTTATCATGTGACAGGGCAAAGGTAGCGCCGGCGCCATTTTGGTTCCTGGCTCCCGACGTCACGCGTGCAGATCGCTCCCGGACACCCGCTGGACCCCAGGGACTTTTGGCCAGCTTGGGGGGGCCTCCTGACCCCCACAAGACTTGCCAAAAGTCCAGCGGGGGTCCGGGAGCGACCTCCTGCATGCAGGCCGTATTGCCAATATTCAAAATGGCGCCGGCGCTACCTTTGCCCTCACTATGTCATACGGGCGACCGTCACCATGGAACATGGTAACATGGAATAGACTTAGTTTTTGGGTACTTGCCAGGTTCTTATGGCCTGAATTGGCCACTGTTGGAAACAGGTGCTGGGCTTGATGGACCCTTGGTCTGACCCAGTATGGCATATTCTTATGTTCTTATATTTAAAAAAGTTTTTATTATGAGTTTTTGCCTCTATGACCAACTTCATTTCAAATTCTCTCTTCGCCTGTCTTATCAATGTTTTACACTTACCTTGACAATGCTTATGTTTTATCCTATTTTCTTCAGATGGATCCTTCTTACAATTTTTGAAGGATATTTTTTTGGCTATAATAGCCTCTTTCATCTCACCTTTTAACCATGACGGTAATCGTTTTGCCTTCCTTCCACCTTTCTTAATGTGTGGAATACATATGGACTGTGCCTCTAGGATTGTATTTTTAAACAGTCCATGCCTGTTAAACTCTTTTAACCTTTGTAGCTGCACCTTTCATTTTTTTTCTATTTTCCTCATTTTATGAAAGTTTCCCTTTTGAAAGTTTAGTGTTAGATCTGCAGATTTACTTATTGTCCCCCTTCCAGTTATTAGTTTAAATTTGATCATGTTATGATCACTGTTGCCAAGTGGCTCCACCACTGTTACATCTCTCACCAAATCCTGTGTTCCACTAAGAATTAAATCTAAAATAACTCCCTCTCTTGTTGGTTCCTGAACCAATTGCTCCATGAAGCAGTCATTTATTACATCCAGGAACTTTATGTCTCTAGCAAGTTTTGATGTTACATTTACCCAGTCAATATTGGTGTAATTGAAATCTAATAAAGAAGCGTGTCTATTTATCCACAGAACAAAGATCTGAGTAACATCAAGGAAAATACGTTGTATCACAATTTTTTGTTTTTTAGGTGCTATAATTTTTTAACTTGGCATTTTCACACAAATCATTTATGAATTTGGGACCTTCATAACACCCACAATGCTGCAAGTATGCACTTGTGTTTCACACCTGTGTGGGTCCTTTTTAATCATAGGTCCATTAGTCCAACTTTTGTAAATCAATTTTTAACTTTTTTACGTTTTTCTTAAAACTCAAAGAATTGTACTTCCCTTTGTTCCTTGAGGACGGTATCGGAGTTGAGGGTCCGATGTGCACGTTTCGCGAGCCGCTGCTTCAGGGACGTCTCGTGCTGACTCACTCAGCCCGGCGCACCTCCGGATACTTCAAAGGGTGCTGCTGCAGGAAAATCTCTAGATACTTTATATGTAATGATTTTATAGAGGTCCCTCTGAATGGTTCTGAAAATCAAAGTACTTTTAGTTATATAACCATTAAAGCCTCGCTTATTCACAATTTGCAATGTGCACATCCTATACAAACTGGGAACACGCCAATCAGTCTTGCTTACCGGACCTGCCACCATTTTCTGTGTCGGCATGTAGGCAAGTTGCTGACCAAAAACAAGTCTGATTTATGGGCTGGTTTACTGATCTCACCTGATACCAGACTTAATCATGATTTAACCAGGAAATCACATAAAATGAAGCCATTCGATTTCTTTATTGAGCACAAGATGGTGCCGGCCGTCCATTGCTCCTACCATATGACAGGGGCCGACCAATGGCCGGTAGCTCCTGTGACATAGTATGATCAAAGGCTATCGGCACCATTTTGAATACGTGCAGTTGACGGTGAGAGTGCAGGAGATGATCCAGGACCCCCCGCTGGACCACCAGGGATTTTAGGCAAGTCTTGGGGGGGGGGGGGGGTCAGGAGGGTGAGGGGTTGTAGTTAATTAAATTTAAAGAGAACAAATTCTGAATTCAACGTAATAACGGATTAGGCTTTCCCCCCCCCCTTGACCGAATGCAACGTATCTGGGCCCTGACGAATATGTATCCCAAATCCAACATATATTTTCTGGCTGCACATCCCTAGTGTCTCGTACCTAAAAATCAGGGGTTGAGTGGGTGGGAAAGACAGACCCTAGAATTAGCTATCTCTGGCTTGCTTATTACCTCACACACACACAAACTCTAAAGAATATATCCCTTAATTTCACCTTTCACCAAACTTTTATAAGCCAGAAAATTTCTGAAGGCTATACTTACCAAGCCTCTTTAACCACCGTGAAATTAATCTTTACTCAGTTAATGGAAGGGTTTGAGATTTGCGCGCTAATGTTGCGCGCTTCCGGTCCTCCTCTACTACAAAGGTTGCAGGGCCTCTGGAAGCTGGGGCTGTGGAAGTCAATCCCTGGATCACTTATGGTGACCTCTGGACTTCTCTCCCAGGGGATGCTGGGAGCAGTATGCAGATGAGCCTTCCATTCCAATTTTTCTTCTTAAGGTCATGGACAAGGAGATGTGAAAGTCCCTAGGTTATTTTTCAGGGAAGGAGAAAGCCCTATTGATGAGAAAGTGAAGGAGAAAACCCTCTCTATTTATTTATTTATTCATCTGATTTATATTCTGTGTTTCAGGCACTTCAAGGTAGATTACATTCAGGTACTGTACTGAAGAGTTATACCAGAAAAGAACCTGGGACCCACACAGCAGTTTGTTTAGATTAATTCCAAGGGAGAAGGAGTTTATATACTGTCTTATCCAGTCAGTTTATGTGGTGCCAGTCTGGTACTCCATATTCTAAGGAAAGAGAAGTCAGCATCAGCCAGGCAAAGAAAAGAGAAAATAGGACATTAGATTATCTTGCTAAGGAGCAGAGCTGAGCCACTGCAGTTCAGGGGTGTCCCAATAGTCAAAGATGCTCCCAGAGTCTGTCCATTCAGAGATTCTACAGTAAGGAAGCAAGGGGTCCCTGACTGTGTGGTTTGTGGATGTACAAATGGAAGAACCAGATTCATCACCAAGTAAATTTTGAGGTCCATATTCAGCTGCTGTGTGACTTGGCTAGTTAGCCAGATAAACTTATCCGTCTAACATAGCTGTGTACATAATATTCTGTACTTAGGGCCAGGGACACAAGAACACTTAGACTCAG
This sequence comes from Rhinatrema bivittatum, assembly GCF_901001135.1. Classification (NCBI taxonomy): domain Eukaryota; kingdom Metazoa; phylum Chordata; class Amphibia; order Gymnophiona; family Rhinatrematidae; genus Rhinatrema; species Rhinatrema bivittatum. The sequence goes on along the minus strand of NC_042615.1, from coordinate 514,968,747 downwards.
TAAAAGGTATAAAGTAAATTTTATTTGGCATTATAAGTGTTCTTGGGAGATGCTGGATACTGGGTGCCCTTTGTCTTTCAAAACTGACCAGCATCTCCTTGAATACAGGAAGTGACCCTTCTTTTATAGTTAAACATACAGTATTGTCGAAGTTTCTAGAATTACGTGACTGCCCAAAGACTCATTTACAGAGTCACATCATGCTGTTGTCATGACAACCTATCCCTGAACTGCCCTGACAAGTTTTCCCAGGTGTAGCTCATTTGCCCTCACTCTCCAGATAATCCTTTTGTCCTGTTAATTATCTTGTCCAGTGAGATAGTGCCTGAAGCTCCCGCCGTTGGTTTCTTCCTGTGACCCATTGAATAGGCTCACCTCCTTTGGTGCCAGCTTGTCTATCTGCTCAGGGACATTCTGCAAGTCATGCTCAGAGTTCATTCAGCTCTGACAGGCCACAGAACAGCAGAGGCATCTGGGTATTTTCCTTCTCCTTTGTTGGTTTGCTATTCAGGCATTCTCCTCAAGTGATGCAGTCATATCACTAAATATATTTGGCTATCTTAAAGTTTGCTGGATAATTCTATCCAGCTAACTGTAGGTCAGCTCTACAGGCTGGCCAGAGTTAGTTTGATAACTTATCCAACTAACTCAACTCCTCCCAGTTACACCTTCATTTTCATTTAGCCAGATAACTTCTGAGATATCTGGATAAATGCTTTCAAATATAGATCTCATACTGTTTGCCAGATTGTCACAGAATAAGAATTTCATGTTGCATAAAGCTTTCAGTTGGAATACAAATCTGTGTTTGGAGATTGTTTTATTTAAGACCAAAAGGATAAATTCCAAAAACTTAAATCAGGGATCTCAACATATGGTCTGAGGGCCAGATATGTCCCTTGGATGGTTTTGATCTGGCCCTTCACAGCAAGAGCAGGGACCAGGAAGCAACTGCCCCCAGGGGGCGGAGCACTGGAGGAGACAGAGGCTAGGAAGAGCTTCACCACTGGAAGCCCAAGGTCTCCCCAGGAGGAGCCTATAGGGACCCGGGCCGCTTGGAGTTAGGTGGGCCTCGCAGGGCCTCCTGCAAGAATGGAAGTCCGGCGTGCCCACAGGCAGAAGGGGAGCGCGGTGAGGTTCGAGACTGGAGGTCAGATGGAACAAGGAGGACCAGAAGAGCATAGGTGATGACAAGGCTAGGAACAGAGCCCAAATCTAGAGATGTGGTCAAGAAGGCAGAGGTCAACGTTCGGGAGTCAGTCAGAGGAGTAGTCAGCAAAGCAGAAGTCAGGTAACTGGAGGTCATATGAGGTCACAGGCCGAGGTCATAAGGCAAGCAGCAGACAGGCAGGTTGAGGAAGAGACTGGAGTCAGAAGGCAGGCAGCAGGCAGGCAGGTCAAGTAGCAAGCCGAGGTCAGTACCAGTGAGACAGTCTGGAGGTACTACCTGGGGAGACAGACAGATGAACAGGAACAGAAGGACGCTGGAGTACTAGGATGCAGGAACAAGGCACAAACAGAACTGTAACAGAAGGATCCTGGAATGAGACTTGGAACAAGACTGGAGCAAGAAACAAACGCAGTGACAATCTAGCACAAACGCCAACCCGATTGCCAAGGCAAGGAAGTATAAGCAGAGACTTCCATATAACAGGGATTCAATCAGGGAATGCCACGGAGCTAGGACCCGCCCTTGGCCCTACAAGAGGCCGGCAGTCCACGCGCGCGTACGGGCATGGCCAAAACTGCCGAGGACGCCGAGCTCTGGCGTGAGGCCTGGTGCACAGTGGAAGGCCCGGCAACTACCACCATGGGACGCTGGGGCCTGGAAGCACTTGCAGCTGCCACTAGGGAGGCCGACCCAGGACCTGCCATGGAACCATGAAGGGCGCAGATGGGATGCGTAACAGCACCCCCCTTCTAGGCCTCCCCTTACGCGGCCGTGGTTTATGAAAGGTTTTCAGGAGCTCCTTATCAAGGATATTGTGGGAAGGCTCCCACGAATTCTCCTTGGCCTCATAACCCTCCCAGGCTAAGAGGTATTCCCATTTTCCTCAACACCACGGAATGTCAATGACCTCTCTTACCTGGAGGGAAGAGTCAGATTCTGTAGAGACCCATGGAGGAGAGGGAACTCTACGTGAGGGCAGGAGAGGACCAACAGCTTCAACAAGGACACATGGAACGTGTTATGGATACCCATGGTATGTGGTAGCTGGAGTTGATAAGATACAGCTCAAACTCTTCGGATTACAGGGAATGTTTCAATGTACTTCGGAGCGAAGCAATGAGAGGGAAGTCTCAGTCGTATGTGTCAAGCGCTTAGCCACACTTTCTGACAAGAATGGAAGAGTGGAGCACGACGTCTATGGATGTCAGAGTTACGCTTGGAGCATTCAGCGACTTGGGAAAGATGCTCTTTTATTTGGTTCCATACTTGACGAATGGTGTGAGCGATGGATTCTGCCGCTGGAGAAGGAACTGTCAGAGGAACTGGAAGAGGCAGTTGGGGCTGCTGTCCGAATACCACGGAGAACGGGGATACATCGGTGACTGCAGCAATAGGAGTATCGTGCGACAGCTCAGCCCAAGGAAGAAGATCAGCCCAATTATCCTGCTGATCATTTACATAGGAACGGAGGAAAGTCTTTAGAGTCCGATTGGTCCTTTCAGCTTGACCATTGGCCTGTGGATGATAGGCCGATGATTAGCTTAAGGAAATGTTAAACTTCTTACACAGGGAATGCCAATATATGGCAGCAAACTGTGGTCCCCTATCAGAAATAATCTCCTTGGGGAGTCCATGAAGGTGAAAAATGTTCTTCAGAAACAGCTTCACCAATTCCAGGGCCGAAGGAAGGCCTGGAAGGGGATAAAGTGACTCATTTTCAAAAAATGGTCGATGATGACGCAAATCACGGTATTGTTCTGGGAAGGAGGCAGGTCCGTAAAAAGTCTGTCAAGATGCTAGCTCCTGGCTTGGTAGCAGCTGGGAGCTATTGAAGTAAGCCCCAAGGCTTTCCAGTAGGTGGTTCCTAGGTTCCAGTAGGTAGTTCCTGGAAACTATGTGGACACAAGTCCACATAGTTTCGGGACTCTTGCACCATATTGAGACACCAATAGTGTCTTCGCAACATCTCTAAGGTCCGGGCACGATCCGGATGGCCTGCCAACTTGGTAGCCCATTTCAGAACTCGTTCACATAGTCTACGTGGAACTACAGTTTTCCCAGTAGGAACTGTAGTGGTCACAGCAAGGGATATACAGGCAGGATCAATGATGAAGCTAGGAACTTCAGGGACATCTTCAGTTTCAAATGATCTGGATAGCGTATCAGCGCGGAGGTTCTTGGTACCAGGGCGGAAACAGAGGACAAAGTTAAATCATTAGAAGAAAAGTGCCCATCTTGCTTGACGAGGGTTCAAGAGTTGAGCCTCTTTAAGGTGCTCAAGGTTCTTCTGGTCAGTGAAGATGGTAAACTTGTGTTGCACCCCTTCCAACCAGGGGTGCCACTCTTGAAGTGCCAACTTGACTGCGAGGAGTTCATGGTCACCAACGGTATAACACTGTTCCATAGGAGAAAACTTATGTGAATAGAAAGAGCAGGGAATCAGTTTACCCTTAGGGGAAAACTGGCTCAAGACAGCTCCTTGCCGATTGCAGAGGTGTCGTCCTCTATGACGAATGGATGTTTAGTATCTGGGTGCTGCAGGCAAGGGTCAGAACAGAAAGCCTCCTTGATTGTCTGAAAGGCAGCTAGTGCTTTGGGTGTCCACACCCGAGTGTTGGCCCCTTTCCTAGTCATCGCGGTGAGCGGGGCCACCAGGGAAGAATAGTTAGCAATGAAGCTCCGGTAATAATTGGTAAAGCCAAGAAACTGTTGTAAGGCGTGAATGCCTACTGGCTGGGGCCAGTCGTGGATCCCCTAGACTTTCTCAGGGTTCACAGGAAATTCTCGGTCAGAAAAGATATATCCTAGGAAGGGTAAGTGATTACACTCAAACAGGCATTTTTCCAGCTTGGCATACAAATGGTTCTCTCTCAGGCATTGGAGGATGATCCAAACGTGATCTCGATGAGATTCAAGGTCTTTAGAAAAGATCAGGATGTCGTCAAGGTATACGACTACAAAGGAATATAGAAGGTCTCGGAAGATTTCGTTCATAAGGCGTTGAAAGACCGCTGGGGCATTGCATAGCCCAAAGGGCATCACAGTGTATTCGTAGTGACCATCCCTTGTATTAAATGTTGTTTTCCAAATATCATCAGGTTGAATGCGTACCAAATTGTACGCACCCCTCAGATCCAACTTGGAGAAGATCCGTGACCCTTCAAGGCGATAGACAGTTCACTAATGAGGGGCAGGGGGTACCGGTCTTTACTGGTTATGGCACTGAGCCCCCTGTAATCAATACAAGGGCGTAGACCGCTGTCCTTTTTCTTAATGAAGAAGAACCCCGTGCCTGCAGGGGAGTCAGACGGTCGGATGAATTCTTTTTTTACATTCTCCTTAATATACTCTGACATCGCTTGAGTCTCAGGTTGAGACAACGGGTAGGGTCTGCCTTTGGGAGGCGTAGTGCCTGGCAGGAGTTCAATAGGACAGTTGAACTTGTGTAACGGAGGCAGGGTATCCATTTTCTGCTTCGAGAAGACATTATTGAAGTCAGAATACTGCGGAGGCAAACCAGGTAGTGTAACAGACTTCAGGAAAGGAACTACTGGAGATATGGAATGCAAACAGGTTTTCAGGCATTTGGCGCCCCAATGTACCAACTGCAGGGAATGCCAATCGAACTGGGCTTCGTGGGCCTGGAGCCAGGGCAACCCCAGGATAACCAGATGGGTTGATCACTTCAATACGTAGAAGGACATCTCCTTCTCGTGGAGAGTACCCACGGTAAGACGAGCAGCCACTGTCTGGTGAGTGATGAATCCTGGAAGATGATCTCCTTGGATGGAGGCTATGCAAAGACTCACCTCCAATGGCTGGAGAGGAATGTTCAGGAGCTTGACGATGTCATCCATAATGAAGCTTCCGCTTGCTCCGGTATCAACAAGAGCAGTGGTAGTGAAGGTGTGGGCCTTGATACCCAGGGATACAGGAAGCAAGAGTTGAGGGCCATTAACAGTTGTGCCAAAGCTCGGGACCCCTGCCAGGCTCAGGCGTTGCAGTTTCCAGGCTGAACCAGGCAGGACTGTAGACGATGTCCAGAAGTGCCACAGTAAAGGCAAAGACCCTCCTTCCGCCGATGGAGATGTTCGGTCAGAGACAAGTGCCCACGAATCATCTCCATAGGTTCCACCACGGAGGGGGGTAGTGATGAAGGTTTCACTGGATGATTGGAGGCACTTGTGGGACTCTAGGAAGATGGCTTGCAGACATCTCCTTGCCACCCAAGCTTCATGGCCAGAGTCCTAAACTCCACCGTATACTCGGAGAGGGTCCTTGCCCCTTTAAGGATGTGGAGTAAGTTATGGCTGGCAACAGCCTGGCGACCTGGGTCTCCGAAGGTCTGCTTGAAAAGAGTGATGAATTCAGGCAACTTGGAAAAGATGGGATCAGAACGTTCCCATAAGGGAGAGGCTCAAGCAAAGGCCTTCCCTTCCAGACGAGACAGGATGAAGGTCACCTTGGTGATTTCCTTCAAAAACAACGAGGGTTGTAGTGCAAACTGCATGAAACACTGATTAAGGAAGCCAGGACAGGAGTGTGGATCCCCATTATTTCAAGGAGGTGCAGGAAGTGCCAATGATGCTTTGGGAAGCATGGTGGCCAAGAGGCCCACAGGGTTGGCCAAAGCCGTATCTTGTAGCTGGCAATGAAGTTCTTCCACTGAAGAGGCCAGCGTTTCCAAAGCTTGATGATGTTGTTTAACTGTGGTGGCCAAACCTGGTAGGGCCCGGGAGGTGGGAGACTCCGCCAAGTCCATGGCCTTGGCAACCTGTTGTGCTCGGGGGTGGACCATTGTCCTGAGGCAGTGGAGAACTGCCTCCTGGTAGGGAGCAGAAAGCAACTGCCCCCAGGGGGCAGAGCACTGGAGGAGACAGAGGCTAGGAAGAGCTTCACTACTGGAATCCCAAGATCCCCCCCCCTGAGGAGCCCATATGTTGCATCCGTCGCTGCTCGATGCCCTCACTCCACCCTCTTTACCTCTATGGCGACTCCCTCTGCGTCTGATGCACAGCTGGCTGCCGCGGCGTCTCCATGCCATCTCCCTCTGGCATCCCCGGACTGGCTCGACGTTGCAGATCCGCCATGTTGCCTGGTACTTCAATCAGAGCTCGCACGCTCTGATTGAAGTAACAGCAAGGGCACGAACCTCAGGGGCGTCCCCCTGAGATGATGTCATCCACTTCCAATATTTAAAGGTCTTTATTATCACTAACAAACTGAGTTAGCAAGGAAGGGGATTGCTTTGGCTACTCCTCCAAGCTACTCTGCCTCCTCGGACTTACCAGAGGTACCCACTCCTCGGGGGCCTCGCTCTCTTTCTTTATTCCAGATTACAGATAGGAACTGGTACTCGCTCCTCGAGGGCCCATATTCCTGAAGAATCTCTACTGCTTGAAAGCTATCGCTGCTACAAACAATGGTGAGTTACCATCGCTCTCTCAGAGCTTTCCCTGGAACCAGGTACTCGCTCCTCGAGGGCCTAATCCTTTCCAGCACCTGAGCTTCCTTGAGACCCTTTGTGAGTTTTGTCATCTAGTTCTGTTCATGAACTCTGCCTACTCTGCCTACTCACTTTCTACAGTTTCTCAACCGCTCAGCCATCCTGGGATCGCTGTTCCAGTACCTGAAGGACTTCAGCCCTGCCGGGCATATCAGCTCACTACTGCCACCTCTGGTGGTTTCTAAAACCTGTTTAATAAAAGAACTAATGTGTGTCTGTCTCCATACTCAAGCCTAGCCGGTGGTCCCTCTCAGGATATCCTCCTAGGGGCTTGGTCATCTGCCACCGACCCAGGGATCCACCTACAACTATGTCAGATTCGTTATAGATTGCTACTCCTTAGCAAGACGATATCTGAGACACTACAGATTGCTACTCCTCATGGAGAATACATCAGATTGCTGACTCCTCCTTCTTTAGGAGCCAATAAGAACAGATTGCTACTCCGTAGTCTAACTACAGCAGATGTATTACAGATTGCTAACTCCCAGCTCTAACACAGTGCTTTCCTAACCGATTGCTAACTCCTGTCTGATTGCTCCACCCCTCAGACAGCAGATTCATTACAGATTGCTAACTCCCTAGCAGATCCTGAACACCATATGGACCCAGGCCGCTTGGGCTTAGGTGGGCCTCGCAGGGTCTCCTGGGAGAATGGAAGTCCGGCATGCCCACAGGCAGAAGAGGAGCACGGTCAGGTTCGAGACTGAAGGACAGATGGAACAAAGAGGACCAGAAGAGCGTAGGTGATGACAAGGCTAGGAACAGAGCCAGAATCTAGAGAAGTGGTCAAGCAGGTAGAGGTGAAACTCAGGGAGTCAGTCCAAGGAGTAGTCAGCAAAACAGAGGTTAGGTACCAGAGGTCAGACGAGGTCACAGGCAGGCCGAGGTCAGAAGGCATGCAGCAGGCAGGCAGGTCGAGGACAGACTGGAGTCAGAAGGCAGGCAGCAGGCAGGCAGGTCGAGGAACAGACTAGAGTAAGAACGCAGGCAGCAGGCAGGCAGGTCAAGGAGCAAGCCGAGGTCAGTACCAGTGAGATAGTCCGGAGGTATTACCTGTGGAGACAGACAGACGAACAGGAACAGAAGAACGCTGGAGTACTAGGATAAGGGAACAAGGCAGGAGCAGAAGTGGAACAGAATAATCCTGGAACGAGACTTGGAACAAGACTGGAGCAAGAAACAAATGTAGTGACAATCTAGCACAAACGCCGACCCGATTGTCAAGGTAAGGAAGTACAAGCAGGGACTTTCTTACAACAGGGAATCAATCAGGGCGTGCCGCAGAGCTAGGACCCGCCCTTGGCCCAACAACAGGTCTGCACGCGCGCACATAGGGGCGTGGCCAACACAACCGAGGATGCCGAGCTCTGGCCTGAGGCCTGGTGCGCAGTGGAAGGCCCCGTGACCGCCACCGCGAGACAACGGGGCCTGGAAGCACTTGTAGCTGCTGCTAGGGAGGCTGACCCAGGACCTGCCGTGGAACCATGAAGGTGAGCAGGCCCATGCGCAGGCCAGGCGCGGACGGATTGCATAACATTCAGAGCTGTAGAGGAGGGGCATGGTCATTGCCCTGTAAGGATTCATCGTTTTGTGCAGAAATCCTCACTATTATAAGTCAGATACCTTCTGCAGGTCATTACCTGGAGTATTGTCTCCAGATAGGATGTTTCACTAAAATCTTGAATCTGGTATGCTGCAAGAGAGGGGAGTGAGAGGAGGGGAATGGGAGAAGGGTTGGTGGAAAGGATGAGAAAGGGGCAGGGAAGTATAGAGGGAACAAGGGAGCATAGAGGGATATGTGAGAGGGTGCACACACACATACACACATACACACACACACACACACACACACTGTTGCGATCTCCACCGCTTCCCTCCGCTTAGGGCTCAACCCTGCCTACCTCCGCTTAAGGAATCACCGCATTCCACCAGCTCTGGACCCCTGGGGGCTTCTCTCACTCCACGTGGCAGCCGCCATTACGTGCCTGCTTCTCGTCAGTCTCTCGCGTGCGCGAGGACGCCCGTCTTGAGCCATCAACTCCCGGAAGCCTGGCCCTGCCCATGCTGCTGACGTCACGCCCAAGCCCCGATATAACCGGTGCTCAAACTCTCTCTCTCATTGCCTTGCAACGAGGTTCACAACTCCATAGTTGTTCTTAGTTGCATTCCTGGTGATCTCCACGTTTCCTGCTTTTGACTCCGGTTTGCTTCTGACTCCGCTTCAGCCTGCTGCCTGCCTCTGACTCCGGTTTGCCTCTGACTTCCGCTTCAGCCTGCTGCCTGCCTCTGACTCCGGTTTGCTACCGACTCCGCTTCAGCCTACAGCCTGCTTCAGCCTCCGGTTTGCTACAGACTCCGCTTCAGCCTACAGCCTGCCTCAGCCTCCGGTTTGCTACAGACTCCGCTGCCGCCCGCTGCCCTGTCTTCAGCCGGCCCTCGGCCCTGTACAGCCGGTCCCCTGCTTCCTGGGTACCTTGGACTTCCTATCCTTCCTGTTTGCTCTGGTCCCGGCCTAAGCCTATCTCAGTCCCTGGACTCTCTGCCTCTACTCCAAGTCCCGAGGTCCCAGTGCCCTATGGGCTCCTCCCGGGGGGTTCCTGGTTCCCGGGTGAACACCTCCTGCTGTGGCTCCGCCTCCCGGCCTACCCTGTCACCCTAGGTAGTCCGGCCCAAGGGTCCACTACCTCGCCAGCAGTGTCTGACTGCAACAGTTTGCAAGGCCATGGACTCGGCGGAGGCCCCAAGCCTGCAGGCCATTCCAGGGATGGCACAATGCCTCCAGCAGCAACAGCACTGTATCGACACACTTGCTGCTGCCGTGGAACAGCTGGTCTCCTGCCTGGAGGCCTCTCCTCCAGAACCGCCTCCAGCCCCTCTTCCGGCACCAGGACCTAGTTCAGCTTCAGTGACTCAGTTACCCACGCCTACCCGGTATGCCGGAGATATCAAGACATGCCGTGGCTTTTTAAATCAGTGCTACGTGCGTTTTGCCCTCCTGCCTGCACAGTTCTCCTCAGATGCAGTTAAAGTAGCATATATATTCTCGCTACTGGATGGTAAGGCCCTTGACTGGGCTTCACCCATGTGGAAGCGTCAGGACCCCTTGGTCTATAGGAATTTGTCTATAGGAATTTGTCCTCAACTTTCACCTCGCTTTTGATGATCCTGCACGCCAGACCACAGCGGCCTCGGAGCTCTTGCACCTCAGGCAAGGGACACGCTCGGTGGCCGATTACACCATAGACTTTCGCACGCTGGCCATGGAAGTTGATTGGCGAGATGACTGCCTTAGGGGAATCTTCCTGGAGGGGCTTGCTAGTCGCATCAAGGATGAGTTAGCAGGCCGGGACCTCCCGGAGGACTTAAATGACTTAATTGACATCGCTGGCAGGGTGGATCATCGCCTTCAGCAGCGGGATAAGGAGACCCTCTCCTATCGTAAGGCATCACCACAGTCGTCCACTGCCTCCAGAACCCCGGCTCCTAAGGCTCTCCCGGCCTTTGTCAGCAGTGGGGAACCCATGCAATTGGGTAGATCCCCACTGACTCCCGAAGAAAGGAGGAGGCGCCGCTCGCTAGGCCTCTGTCTCTACTGCGGAGGCAAGGGGCACTTCCTCGCCAATTGCCCGGAACGTCCGGGAAACGACCGTGCCTAGGTTATACCGAGGAGCTACACCTAGGCTCTACAGGATCAGCTCGTCTATGTACCTTGCCAGTGACTCTGAAATACCCCGGTGGGGAACTCCAGATCCGCGCTTTCATCGATTCTGGTGCTGAGGGGAATTTCATTGTGGCCGACCTGGTGAATCAGCTGTCTCTCCCCACGCTACAGAAAGTTCCCCCACTGCAGATTTCCTGGATCCGGGGCACCCTGCTCCCTGGTGTCATCACCTGCTCCACAGCCCCCTTGACTCTCCAGACAGGCTTGTTCCATTCGGAGGAGATCTCCCTGCTAGTCCTGGAGCGAGCTGTGCATCCCCTGGTTCTTGGACTACCCTGGTTGCGACAGCATTCGCCCGTAATACAGTGGGATAACTTTCAGCTAACCCGATGGAGTCCCTTTTGTTTTGAACATTGTTTACGTCTCCCACGTCCACTGAAAACCTTGCACCTCTGCTCCTCGCTTCTGCTGCCCGAGCCATATCGAGACTTTGCTGACGTCTTTTCCAAAGAGAGGGCTGAAATACTCCCTCAACACCAGCCTTTTGATTGCCCAATTGACTTTTTGCCGGGCACCACGCCTCCCCGTGGCCGGATGTACCCTTTGTCTTTGCCAGAGACTACTGCTATGTCTCAGTATGTGACTGAGAACTAGAGATGTGCAGTCGTTTATCACGAATTAGGCAATTACAATGAAATTGCCTAATTCGTAGTGGTTCGGGGGCCCCGAAACCCGAAAAGGATTTTCCCCGAACTTCAGGGAAATTTTGTTTTTCGGGTTTGCATGGGGAGAGGGGCACATTTTTTTTTAAAAATTAAAAACCACCCCAAACCACCCCAAACATTTAAATTAACTATAATACAACCCCACCCCATCCCAATCCCTCCCCAAGACTTACGAACATCCCTGGTGGTCCAGCGGGGTCCCGGGTGCCATTTGTTCCTCTGTGCCCATGTGCGCCATTGACAGGCTTGCTCAAAATGGTGTTGAATAGCCTCTGAACTACCATGTCACAGGGACTACCGGCGCCATTGGTCAGCCCCTGCACATGGCCATCGGCACCATCTTGTGCTCCTATCATGTGACAGGAGCTGACCAATGGCGCCGAAAGCCTCTGTGACATAGTATGGGCAAAGGCTATCGGCGCCATTTTGATTACTGGCAGCCGACAACGAAATCGCTCCCGGACCCCCGCTGGACCCCCAGGGTTTATTGGCAAGCCTTGGGGGGGTCAGGGCAGATATTGAGGATGGGGTGGAATCATGGGACAAGGTTATTGGGGGTTGTCAGGAATGGCAACTTTGGAGAAATATTTTTGTTTCTTTTAAAAGACTAAATAAAATCAATTGCTTATGAGAGCACTGGCTCACGATGTTAACTTCAGTAAAGGTGAAGAACAAGCAATTAAGTAAAAGGAGTGTCATTCACAGACCCATGTGCACTGTTTGAAGCAAGGGAAAATCTTGTTCCACAAGCTTTATTGATCTTGCACAGAGCTCTAGGGATTCCCTTCCTTCTCTTGTGTGAAAACTTCAGGGGCTCCTAGGAATGAACCCCTGTTGTGTGGAGGAGATTAGATAAACCCAGTGAGTCATTCATCTCAAGCATTCAGGAGCATAGAAAGGAACGACATGCTCTGATAGATTCATCAGTAAAATCTGATTGTGAACATCATCAGGTACAATTTTAGAAACTTCTATCAGTCTCAAAGAGGAGAAGAATCAGATGGTTCAAAATTTATGAAATGAAACTCTTGACAAGATCCATTCTGGTAAAGCTTTATATCCCAAGAGAGAGATGAAAACAGAGATGGTTGTTGTATTGGCATAGCAGGGGCTTCTGCAGGGAAGGATTAAGGTATGTGAGTGTTTGTGTGTTTGTGTATAGGAATGGGGGACATTAACAGAGCTGCGTGTGGGTCTCAATATTGGAATAGGAGAGGTTGCTGCATAATATGACTAAGGCGCATCACTATTCGACATTTAAAAAAAATAAGTGTGGCTGTTAGAATGTGACTGCTATCAAAAACTATTTTCTTCTACAGCAGAAGTAAAGTGAGATGGGCAGATTTTTTACAAATGGGCTTTGTACAGTGAGAAAATAATTAAAAAAATTGTATCATAAATACAGTAGAAATCAAATACAAGGAACAGGATGGGGAAGTAATATTTTATCCTTAATACTGTATCCTTAAAATAAAGTTATACAGAGTAACCTATGTATCATATTACAGGTGGTCATTTACCCTTTGCCTGCCTGTAAAATGTGTAGATCCTGTGTGCCCATGACTGCAATAGCAGCAGTCACAGAGCCATTTTATACCCCAGCATTCCTCTGCAAGGCTGGCAGAGACAAGAGCCTCAGTTCCACTAAGGACAAATACATAAAATAAAAACCATGCACAGCAGTCATCAGGATAGGGAGGGAAGTTAGGCTGAAGAAGTAAGGTAAAAAGACTGAATTAAAAAGGGAAGGATAAGCAGGGACAATAAGAGGGAGCAGAAGACAAGAGATTGTGGGGTAAAGTAGACAAGATCAGGAAGTGTAGGGAGAACAGAAATGGTTGGTGAGGAAATGGGGACAAGAGGGATCCTAGCGAGATCAGTAGAAGGGATATGGGGCAAGGAATCAGGAGAAGAGCAAAGGAATGAGAGGGATTCTGACTTTTGGTTTTAAGAAAAGGAAGCAAAATTATTAAATTATTAAATGTACTGGTGATGATTGCTCTAAAATTCAGTTTTCAGAGAATAAGGGTCTTGTCTGGGCTGGGGGTCCTTTGAACTCCAGCAGTGTTTTCCAGGCTGCTAAAGTATTCAGGGTAGTTGACTGGGTCTTTGGAAGGCATAATATAAATTTAACAATCTCACTTCCTTTTGTGCAAACCAAAGTAGAATTAGATCAGTAATTAGGAGATTTATCATATTAAGAATCTGATGCAATAAAGTGCACCCAGCCTAGTATACAGGTTTATGTGCGGTTGGATGCGTGTTTCGAATGCGCTAGCCTAGCACCCAATGCAATAAAGAGATTAGCACACCCAAAATACATGCCCAAACAACTGCGTAGCAGATAGCATTCATCACATGTAAATTCCATGTAGATGAGGCTATTAGCTATTGCCCCTGCTGCAGAAGATCACCTGCCACCCAGTGCACACTTTTTAATGCAGAAAATTTAACTCCAGCCCCTGAGCTGGCATTAAATTAATTTGTGAGTTAAGGGTTCATGATAAATTAAAAATTACTGTCCTTTGTGGTTCCTCCTACTTGTATCATTGCAACACTTTCATTGATGTTTAAAAATAAAGCTTAAATATATTGGCCTAATTAAAAAAAAAAGTTCTGGATGCACACTTTCTATGCACAATTTAGACATACAACATACCCGCACAACATACACGCACAATAGCGAATGGGAAAATTGGAATATGGCAGGTTGAAAAGGACACGCACCCGTTGGAATTCTGGGCACCCAATCATTTTGAGTTCTAGGCAGGCACAATTTTTCTCTAACGCATCCTTTTTAACGCAGCACCTCATTTTAATATTGCTTCGGGAGCCCAGGGGATGTGGCTGTGCAGTCTTAGGAAAACAGGTGCTCAGTATGAGTGCCCTTATAACATGCATCTTATAGGCTTGACCCCTAAAGTTCTTATCTGCTGAAATCTCAGCTGGATTGTTCTCTGCGGGGAAAATCATTAAAGGAAATCATTATTCAGGTGAAGCTTTGATCAATTTTCAATAGTGCATATATATCCCATGCTTGGTCCTTATGCCATACAATGGGATTCAATATTAAGTTAACCACATTTAACCTTGTTATATCAGTCTAATTCTTAATTTCCATAATCCACATTTAGACAAAACCTTGCAAAACGTGTAATATTAAATGTTTATAAATAAAGACATAAATAATAAATTAATTAATTAGCAGATACAGCAGAGGTGGGTCTGGGGACATTTACTCCTGTATTATAGAAACTGTATGAGAGCCACACAGTTAATAAAATATCATTTATTTCTGTCCCAAAAGTATTTCTGTGTATGTTTCATAAAACAGAAAGATTTCTTTTGTGGTGGGAGCTGCATACTTTCTACACCTGTTTTAGAACAGTGCATGCACATGTTTTGCACCTGAAATAATTGTAACACAGTCACTTAACTACAGCAGATTTTACATCCAGGCAGATATTTTATAGAATATGCATGTACCACACAGATGATAGTATTTACTTGTGAACCTACTTTTAATCACCAATGCTTCCACCAGTTCACCCAGACCCTGCAATACTTCACTCCCAAATACTGAAGACAAAAAACAATTTCACATCTGTGACTCAATGAGCAGTTGTAAAAGTGAGCATAAAAGATTGGTAATTTATGCACGAATACCAACTTGTGTGCAGTCTTCTGAGCCCTGCCCCATAATGCCCTTAAACAGCTTCTCTGTACCCTATACCGGTTACGCGTAACACTGCTGGTATGCGCAAGCAAGAGCCATGTGTTTAATAGTATGTGTTTACATACAAGCTACTTGCAAACCTAACTTCCAGTTTTACACACTGAAATGTTTTGAAAATTAACCCCCCAAAAATGGTCATTTTGTTTCTTTCAATAACTGTTTTGAAATTTTATATAAAGCATTCACAAATAATTTAAAAAAAAACAAAGTGTTGCAGTCGGACACTGCTGGCGAGGTAGTAGACCCTTGGGCCGGCCTACCTAGGGTGACAGGTTAAGCCGGGAGGCGGAGCCACAGGCAGGAGGTGTTCACCCGGGAACCAGGAATCCCCCGGGAGGAGCCCGTAGGGCACTGTGACCTCGGGACTTGGAGTAGAGTCAGAGAGTCCAGGGGCTGAGATAGGCTTAGACTGGGACCAGAGCAAACAGGAAGGATAGGAAGTCCAAGGTACCCGGGAAGCAGGGGACCGGCTGTACAGGGCCGAGGGCCGGCTGAAGACAGGGCAGCGGGCATCAGCAAAGTCTGTAGCAAACCGGAGGCTGAAGCAGGCTGTAGGCTGAAGCGGAGTCGGTAGCAAACCGGAGGCTGAAGCAGGCTGTAGGCTGAAGCGGAAGCAGGCCGGGGTCAGAGGCTGGCTGCAGGCTGAAGCGGAGTCAGAGGCAAACCGGAGTCAGAGGCAGGCAGCAGGCTGAAGCGGAATCAGAGGCAAACCGGGGTCAGAGGCAGGCAGCAGGCTGAAGCGGAGTCGGAAGCAAACCGGAGTCAGAGGCAGGCAGCAGGCTGAAGCGGAGTCAGGAGCAAACCGGAGTCAGAGGCAGGCAGCAGGCTGAAGCGGAGTCGGAAGCAAACCGGAGTCAGAGGCAGGCAGCAGGCTGAAGCGGAGTCGGAAGCAAACCGGAGTCAGAGGCAGGCAGCAGGCTGAAGCGGAGTCGGAAGCAAACCGGAGTCAGAGGCAGGCAGCAGGCTGAAGCGGAGTCAGAAGCAAACCGGAGTCAGAGGCAGGCAGCAGGCTGAAGTGGAGTCTGAAGCAAACCGGAGTCAGAAGCAGGAACGTGGAGATCACCAGGACGCAACTAAGAACAACTATGGAGTTGTGAACCTCGTTGCAAGGCAATGAGAGAGAGTTTGAGTGCCGGTTATATCGGGGCTTGGGCATGACGTCAGCAGCATGGGTGGAGCCAGGCTTCCGGGAGTTGAGCGCTCAAGACGGGCGTCCTTGCACGCGCGAGAGACTGACGAGAAGCAGGCACGTAATGGTGGCCGCCACGTGGAGTGAGAGAAGCCCCCGGGGTCCAGAGCAGACGGAATGCGGCGATTCCTGAAGCGGAGGTAGGCAGGGTTGAGCCCTAAGCGGAGGGAAGCGGTAGAGACTGCAACACAAAGCAGATAATGAGAACACAAAAGATATAAGGATGATCACAGCTGAATATGAGAGAGGCCATTCATATAATATATTTATAAAACCAAGTATAAGATATAAATTTTAAAACAAGTGGTCAATTTAAAAGCTGCTCAGCTTTCAAGCCGCTGAGAGAGCAATTTTCAAACTGCCAGTGTTGCTGCAAAGCCCACAGGTACTGCAGAGCTGTGGAGTTTGCACCAACTTTTAAAGGAAAAGTCCATGCATTCTTTCATTTTGGAGAGTGCCAAATGAAAAATGACCTGCAGAGGTTTGCACCTCCTTTATCTGCAGATCACTTTTCCTGACCAAAACTACGTGTTCGATTTTGAAAATCCAAAACTATGCCTGTAATTTTTTTCCCATGAGCTTACCCCGACCTGCAATGCCTCTACTATGACGCAGCCCAAACATTTTTCCCTGAATACAGGATGGGCAACATTCAGAAAGGCAATTCATGTGGGTAAAGTTTGAAATTTGCCCTCTAAGAAGTCGGTACGGGGCAGCACAAGCAGTGTCCTTTAAGATGCATTGAGTGGAGCAGTCCTGTGGGGTAGGGTTAGGACAAGGAGTATTAACAGTCTATAATTTGCTATGCACTGGAAGACTACCTGCAGAAAAAAGGAGCTGCAAATTTCAGCAGTAACGTCTTCCCAGAGCAATTTACAAAGTGAAGGTATATTCTTACTTTTAGTTTGCGAACAGGTACAAGGTAGGGGGACACAGGGAAACTCTTTTTCATTTTGCTTTATTCATGTTGAGTGGGTTTTCTTTCTATTTGTGTTTAGATTTGATTAATATTTATTTTGTTTTGTTTAAAGAAACAAAATAAAAAAAACAAACCTAAAAGCAGAAAAAAAGAAACTGCCCCCACCACCCAGCACCAAAACAGCAAAATTAACCCCCTCCTTCCACATGCCTTCTTCATAAGCCCCTCCCCCTACAGAAATCTCTTAATCCATTCCTTGGGCCTATGAAGTAGAAATTGGCAGGTGTAATCCCCAGCCACTCTGTCCCTATGTGTCTCACTCTGAAAATAGCACCAGCTGGCACCATTTTACTGTAAAGCATTCAACATACAGCCGGACATAAAAATGGTGCCAGCCTCAGGGTTACCTAGCACCATTTGCAAAGCAGGACCCAGCAAGTCAGGAATGAGTGGGGATGATTCCTGCTCCTTTCTACTTCACAGATTCCAAGAAGAGGGTAACAGACCTTTGATGTGTGTGTGGTGGGTTGTTATTGGGAAGGCTTGGGATGACAGGTAATTTTGCAGTTCTGGTGAGTCTGTTTTTTGTTCATTTTCCAAAATAAGTTAATGAAGGAAAAATACATACAAAAGGGGTATTTTGTTCATTTAAAAAAAATGCTAATTTTTCATTGAGTTTTTCCTTGCATTTAAAAATAAATGCACATCCCTAGTGCAAAGTCTACAGGTAAAAGCACACATCAATCTGGCACCAATGTGGCTAATTTTAAAAAATGACCCCCTTTGTTAGCAGGTGAGAATGAGTAAAAGCTTAAGCGTCTTTCATTTTTATTCCAGACATTTTGGTATTTTTTTCCCTAAAGATTTTCTCCAAGTGTTAATCTGAGGCTCAGAAGTTAATTTGTCAAATTTTATCACCTGCGACATTGAGAAGTCCTCATATCACTTCCCTTCTGATGTACTTTCCTTATTTTAATGTTTTCTGAGATTTCTGTGGCAAACGACTAGAAATGGAACAGAGGAACCAGACGGCAGTGACGGAATTTATTCTCCTGGGCCTCACGGATCGTGAAGAGCTGAGAGGTCCTCTCATTGTAGTGTTCCTGGCCATGTACCTGATGAACCTGCTGGGGAATGGAACCATGATCTTGGTGATTAGTGGAAACTCCCAGCTCCATACGCCCATGTATTTCTTCCTCTGTAACTTGTCCTTTGCGGACATGTGTTTCACCTCTGTCACTGTCCCCAAAATGTTAAGCAACCTCATCTCTGACAAGAAGACCATATCTTTCTCTGAGTGTTTTGCCCAGTTCTTTTTTCTCCTTATCTTTGCTGCCACAGAATGTGTTCTTCTTTCCATCATGGCATATGACCGTTATGTTGCCATCTGTAATCCACTGCGTTACATCACAATAATGAACAAGAAGTTATGGCTAACCTTGTCAGCAATTTCTTTCATCATTGGATTTTTACATGCTTTGCTACACGCAGTGTTGGTATACCGGCTCTCCTTTTGCAGCTCCAACAAGATTCAGAACTTCTTTTGTGATACCACAACACTGCTTCAGCTCTCCTGCACAGACACCTCCATCAATCAGCTGATGATCTTCACAGAGTCCTCACTGGTAGTAATGCTGCCCTTGCTGATTATCCTGACCTCCTACATCCGCATCATCAATACCATCCTGAAGATCCAGTCCGCTGGTGGAAGGCGCAAGACTTTCTCCACCTGCTCCTCCCATCTCACGGTAGTAATCCTCTTCTATGGCACAGTTATTTTTATGTATTTTAGACCTACTTCCAGCTATTCCTTGGAAAAGGACAAGATGGCTAGTGTAGTGTATAATGTGGTATCTCCCATGCTTAACCCATTCATCTACAGCCTTAGAAACAAGGACGTAAAGATGGCACTGAAGAAAGCCCTACAGACAAAAATAACTTCTTCCATAGGAAGGATACCCAGATTCTCAAAATGAAAGACTTTTTTTCCATCCGAACTGACTTAAAGCTTCAAAAAATAGATTGAAGAGATTTAAGTTCCATGTTGGCTCTTATTTGCATCTCATTTGAACAGAATGATTCAAGTGTCTTAACTTTCATCCTGTCTCTTTTGCTCATCTCAGTGTGTCTTCAGTTCCTACAAGAAAACCCCACACAATGGCTTCATGTCTTAATGCTAACTGAAATCAGATTTGTACTGGATGAAAAGTGTCAATGTTCTCCACCCATAACTTTCAGGAAATCCATTAACAAAAGCAGGATTAGGGGAGTGTTATTTTTCCAGGTAAATGCACAATGAGTTATGAAAATCACCCATAATTCTGACCATATTTTGCTTGTCTCTACATTATAAATTACATCAGGCACAAAACCCACCCAAATACAGTGTATATGGCATACAGCAGCAGGCTAAGAAGGGAAGCCAGAGTTCAGATCCTGTTGATACTCCTTGTGACTTTGGGCAAGTCACTTTACCCTCAATTGCCACAGGTGCAAGAATAGAGCCTGATTTACTAAGATTTTTCTCCCTTTATGAGTCTATGGGGAAAATGCTTAGTAAATGAGACCCAATGGGGTAGATTTTAAAATTTTGCGCGAGCGCGTACTTTTGTTCGTGCACCAGGCGCGAACAAAAGTACGCTGGATTTTATAAGATACGCGCATAGCTGCGCGTATCTTATAAAATCCAGGGTCGGCGTGTGCAAGGGGGTGCAAATTTGTGCAACCTGCGCGTGCCGAGCCTAGCGCACGCTGCCTCGGAGGAAACTTTCCATCGCCCTCCCCCCACCTTCCCCTCCCTTCCCCTACCTAACCCACCCCCCGGCCCTATCTAAACCCCCCCTTTACCTTTGTTTCATGATTTACGCCTGCTAAAAGCAGACGTAAATCTGCGCGCGCCAGCAGGCTGCTGGCACGCCATCACCCGACCCGGGGGCTGGTCCGGAGGTCTCGACCATGCCCCCGGGCCGGCGCCATGCCCCCAGGCCCGCCCCTGCAACGCCACATCATGCCCCTGAAATGCCACGTCATTTTAAGACACGCCCCCGCCCCGCCCCGATATGCCCCTTTTACAAAGCCCCGGGACTGTCGCGCGTCCCGGGGCTCTGCGCGCGCCGGCAGCCTATGCAAAATAGGTGCGCTGGCGCGCAGGGCATTTAAAATCCGGCCCTTAGCTTGTAAGCCCTCTGGGGACAGGGAAATTCCTATTGTACATGAATGTAACACTCCTTGAGCTAGCAATGAAAAGGTGTGAGTTAAATCTAAAATAAATAAATAAAAACTTGGGATTTTGGAAGTGTTTCTTTCATACTAGTAATGCTATGACTCTTGTTTTAAAAAAAAGG
Source organism: Rhinatrema bivittatum (assembly GCF_901001135.1). Lineage (NCBI taxonomy): Eukaryota > Metazoa > Chordata > Amphibia > Gymnophiona > Rhinatrematidae > Rhinatrema > Rhinatrema bivittatum. The sequence goes on along the minus strand of NC_042615.1, from coordinate 514,948,493 downwards.
TGTCAGTATTTATGTTACATTTTAGTGCCTATTTACATTATTTATTGAGGGAGGGCCTGTAGACAAGTGTGTGTTAGCTAATTCCATTTAGCAAAGAGAAAACAGAGTACTATCACAGATGGATGCTACATTCAAATGCATTTATTATTCTACAATTAATAAATAAATGGTATTGTATTTAATTTATGAAGTCTGAATCTCCTGAAAATGTGTATCTTAGTCCCATGTTTCCCAACCTTTTCTTGCATAAGGCATACCTATATTAGCAAACTGTTGTGTGGCCTCCAAGGAGCAGGCAGTACATTTATGGAGAGGACTCGTGCGGCCAAAAAAAGAGCAAGGGAGCACTGAAAGCCCCACCAGTCTCTCTTCCAAATTTTAAAGCAAAGGGAGAGAGGGGCAAAGACACAAATTAATCCATCATAATGCATCACTCCCACCAGAGAAGGGAGAAGACAGAGGGTATGGGCGGTTGCCTTTGTTAGGTACCTTGACTGCCCTAAGTAACAGAGCAGCAGCAGTGAAGGAGCTCTGGCAGCCACTTGAGGCATCTGAGGTAACTAAGAAAACCATCCGCTTCACTCTGTCTTCTCCTTTCTCTTGTGGGAGTGGTACAGTAATCTGGGCATTAAGAAACTAAGTCCGGGATTTCATTATGCATTTTTAAAGCCCAGATTACATTTTAACTCCCGATACAGTAAACTAATACTATGCAAATGCATCAAGAATTAGAAAAAGCAACTTGAGTGTAAAATGTGTGTTGGGGGAGTGGTGAGGGGGAGCGGTGTCCCTGACTGGCCGAACATCACCACTTCTCTGGCAAGGGCACTAAGCAGTACTCCCAGTTTTACCTGCACATTTTACCGGCCATCTAAAAGGACCCCGCCAGGAACAGGTTGCCTTTAAGCCAGCAGTGAGCTGGTACCACAGTGTAAAGCTCCAGAAGTTGTTGCATACATACTTTTAGTGCTTTCTTTTATGTTTTGCTGTTCTGTGCTTATTAATTTATCTACTGAGTTTAATTTCTGCAAGAGAGATTATCTATGACTTGTGCATTAAGATAAATGGAGTTTGCTGGTAGAGGCAGAGAGAAGGAGCAGCTATTTCCCCAAGAGTGTGCAAGAGAGCTTAGGGAGTCAGCAAAGTGTGAAAATAAAATAGCAGAGTCTGTACTAGGTATCTGCTCCAGGAAAAATGTGCAGGAGTGCAGCCCAGCTCCTGGTGCCTCCTCAGGCATGGAAGGTGGAAGAAAACTTTATAACGGCAAAGTCACGGAAGTGTGTGCACAGAGCCTGCAATGAGAGTGCACACTTCTAGCAATGTTTCAGTTTCAGTTTTGGAAAGAACAGTTAGCCATGAGATGTTGCAGCAAAGTCCTCTTCCCTCTACACCTTTGTGAGACAGTTCTGTTAAACCCAGACACACACAGTATATCAACTCCAGGATTGTTGACTGGTGTAATCCTTCAGTTAGGACGGCAGATAAATTTTGATAATGGAAGAAAGAATCAAAGCTCTCGTGACCAGTCTGCCTCCTACCCTGCACTCTCGCTCATGCACTGTAAATGTAAATCGTTAAGACAGGTATAAAGGAACCTCTTGAGTACAGCGATGATGGCAAGGATAAAGGTACCATTTATGAGCTGAAGGAAAAATTGCATATTTTTCTTAGAAAAAAGGGATTTAAACTACAAAAACAAGATAGTGAAGTTCTGGAAAGATTTGTGGTGAAGGCAAAGGATGTTACTAACATCAGTATCAGAAATAGTCAGAGAGATCTCTATATGGTGATCCTGAGTCCATATTTGATGAAATCAAGCAGCATTTTAGGGAAATCATATCAACATCCACTCCTTTTGCAGACTTTTACCAAGCCTTACCCAAGAGAGAAGAAAGTGTACTTGATTACTGGATAAGGTTGAACAAAGCACTGGATCTTGTTAATGAGTATTTACAGCGGCAGTGAAGGAGAATTGATGACACAAAACATGAAAATACAATGATGTTTGTAAAAAAAACTATCCTGACCTGGAGTTGCAAAGTGATTTAAATGCCTGCCATTAGATGATATCCAGAAAATGCTTGATATATTTCAGAGAGAGCAGAGAGCTATTTTCCTAAAGAATGTGCTAAAAGGGATGTGCATTCACAAAAGATGAAATGACAATATATCCTATTTCATTTCATTACATTTTCAAAATGAAACAATAGGAAATCCAACCGAATTACAGGAACATTCATATTTTCACTTCGTTTTGAAAAAAAAAATTTCAACCATCTGGCCTAGGCCCAGGCCTGAGACCAGTGCCTCACCTGGGCATTGGCTGAGATCCAAACCAGGGGCTGCAGAATACACCCAGGATCAGTGCCAGCATCTCAGCCTAGCTCTAGGCATATATCCAGGCTCGATACAGGGACCATTGGCGTAATGCCAGGGTCTCGGCCCAGGCTCATGCCCATTGCCAGGGTCTTGGTTTTGATGTGAGCTAAGGCCCAGGCCTGGAAACCACCCTCAAATATTTGCTGGAGTCAGGAAACTCCTGTCCCTTCTCCATGTTTGATGGGGTTCCGAAGATGCTGGGTTATGATGCCTAGGTATCTGCTGAACCCCAAGCCTGACACCAGTGCCCAGACTGGAGGGGGATCCCAATGCCTAGGCCTCAAACTAGGAATAGGCCTGACACCAAGGCCTGGCCCAGAGGCCTGTTTATGATGCTGGGGCCTTGACCAAGGCCAAGACCTGAAGCCAGGGCCAAGCCCAGAGGTGCATAATGATAGCTAGGTTTCAGCGTAGACTGGTGCCTGATGCTAGGGCCTTAGCCTAGGCCTGACTCTGGGACCAGACCCTAATGCTGGGTCCAGATGCAGAGACCTCAGCCTGCACCAATACATGCTTAGGCCTTTATCTAGGGCCTGGCAAGATGCTAAGGGCCCAGCCAGTCGGCCCACTTCTGATGCAGAGGTATAGTTCTAGTTCAAAGCCAAGTCTAGGGACCAGGATCAATGTCAGGACATGACCTGGAGGACGGGTCCCAATGCCTAGGCCTTGGCTTAGAACCAGGTCCATTGCTGGGGATGGTCGAGGCCTAGATCTCATGCTGGGCCTCAGCTAAGCCAAATCTTTACACTGGGGCCCAGTCCAGAGACCTGATCCCAATTCCAGGGTGTTGGCCCAAGCCTAGGCCAAAAGGCTGGAGTCCAAGCCATAAAGCTCCTCTTCTGTCTTCTTAAAATAATGTCCTCCCCTTGAGGATGCACCAGAGTAACTTCACTCTGGTGCTTTCCTTCTAACAGAAGGCACCATTTTGATATATGACAGTTTATTTAAACTACCATACATCAAAATGGCCCCTTAAGCTGAAGAGGAGAAAGGCCTTGGAGTGAAGTTACTCCGGCGCATCTTCATGCTGAGAACATCATTTTAAGAAGACAGAAGAGTTGCCGTGCAGTCAGGTCTCTGGCTTCCAGGGCTGGGCATGGGCCTGATATATTTTATGTTATTTTTCTTCCTTGTGATTTTTGCCTTGATACTTCTATTTAAGTTAAAGTAAACAATTTGTTTTGAACACCACCAAGGACTCTGTGTTGTTATTTTTCCAGTTCCTATGTGAATGGATGCTTGATTATTTCTTTTTACCCACTTTGCTATTTCTTGCTTCTTTACTCCTATATTGGAATCTCTTGCACGTGGTGGGAATCGTCCTGCTGGAGTGTGATACTTGGTATTCACTAATGACAGATCATGCCAGGGTCCCAGGAAGATAGTTTCACCCAATCCGGACTTGGTCTTGGACCCATAGCAGCCCTGGATCATGCTGACTGTCAAAATATGGGACCAGCTACACATGGAACTGATATTTGAATTCTAAACATTGGCAAGTTAAATGTAAGACATTGATAAGACAGGCTAAGAGAGAATTTGAAAAGAAGTTGGCTGTAGAGGCAAAAACTCACAGTAAAAACTTTTTAAAATATATCCGAAGCAGAAAGCCTGTGAGGGAGTCAGTTGGACCGTTAGATGATCGAGGGGTTAAAGGGGCACTTAGAGAAGATAAGGCCATCGCGGGAAGATTAAATGATTTCTTTGCTTCGGTGTTTACTGAAGAGGATGTTGGGGAGGTACCCGTAATGGAGAAGGTTTTCATGGGTAATGATTCAGATGGACTGAATCAAATCACGGTGAACCTAGAAGATGTGGTAGGCCTGATTGACAAACTGATTGACAAACTGATTGACAAACTGAAGAGTAGTAAATCACCTGGACCGGATGGTATACACCCCAGAGTTCTGAAGGAACTAAAAAATGAAATTTCAGACCTATTAGTAAAAATTTGTAACTTATCATTAAAATCATCCATTGTACCTGAAGACTGGAGGATAGCAAATGTAACCCCAATATTTAAAAAGGGCTCCAGGGGCGATCCGGGAAACTACAGACCGGTTAGCCTGACTTCAGTGCCAGGAAAAATAGTGGAAAGTGTTCTAAACATCAAAATCACAGAACATATAGAAAGACATGGTTTAATGGAACAAAGTCAGCATGGCTTTACCCAGGGCAAGTCTTGCCTCACAAATCTGCTTCACTTTTTTGAAGGCGTTAATAAACATGTGGATAAAGGTGAACCGGTAGATATAGTATACTTGGATTTTCAGAAGGCGTTTGACAAAGTTCCTCATGAGAGGCTTCTAGGAAAAGTAAAAAGTCATGGGATAGGTGGCGATGTCCTTTCGTGGATTGCAAACTGGCTAAAAGACAGGAAACAGAGAGTAGGATTAAATGGGCAATTTTCTCAGTGGAAAGGAGTGGACAGTGGAGTGCCTCAGGGATCTGTATTGGGACCCTTACTGTTCAATATATTTATAAATGATCTGGAAAGAAATACGACGAGTGAGATAATCAAATTTGCAGATGACACAAAATTGTTCAGAGTAGTTAAATCACAAGCAGATTGTGATAAATTGCAGGAAGACCTTGTGAGACTGGAAAATTGGGCATCCAAATGGCAGATGAAATTTAATGTGGATAAGTGCAAGGTGATGCATATAGGGAAAAATAACCCATGCTATAATTACACGATGTTGGGTTCCATATTAGGTGCTACAACCCAAGAAAGAGATCTAGGTGTCATAGTGGATAACACATTGAAATCGTCGGTTCAGTGTACTGCGGCAGTCAAAAAAGCAAACAGAATGTTGGGAATTATTAGAAAAGGAATGATGAATAAAACGGAAAATGTCATAATGCCTCTGTATCGCTCCATGTTGAGACCGCACCTTGAATACTGTGTACAATTCTGGTCGCCGCATCTCAAAAAAGATATAATTGCGATGGAGAAGGTACAGAGAAGGGCTACCAAAATGATAAGGGGAATGGAACAACTCCCCTATGAGGAAAGACTAAAGAGGTTAGGACTTTTCAGCTTGGAGAAGAGACGACTGAGGGGGGATATGATAGAGGTGTTTAAAATCATGAGAGGTCTAGAACGGGTAGATGTGAATCGGTTATTTACTCTTTCAGATAGTAGAAAGACTAGGGGACACTCCATGAAGTTAGCATGGGGCACATTTAAAACTAATCGGAGAAAGTTCCTTTTTACTCAACGCACAATTAAACTCTGGAATTTGTTGCCAGAGAATGTGGTTCGTGCAGTTAGTATAGCTGTGTTTAAAAAAGGATTGGATAAGTTCTTGGAGGAGAAGTCCATTACCTGCTATTAAGTTCACTTAGAGAATAGCCACTGCCATTAGCAATGGTTACATGGAATAGACTTAGTTTTTGGGTGCTTGCCAGGTTCTTATGGCCTGGATTGGCCACTGTTGGAAACAGGATGCTGGGCTTGATGGACCCTTGGTCTGACCCAGTATGGCATTTTCTTATGTTCTTATGTACTTCATGAAAAGGACAAGATGTATACAGATGTACTACAGTACTACTCTCTACTTGGTCTTTTTGAATATATTTGTCCACAGGGATTGTATAATTTAACAGGGTTATTCATGTGGATGATGACTTTGATATTTGGTGACCAAATCTATTTGAGTCTGCTGTGCTACCTAGTTCTGGTATTTGAACTTGTTAAAGATATTGCAATTTAGAGTTGAGAGTTGGTACATAGATGTTTAAGTGTTTACAATTTGAAATTAATACAAAAGAAATGTAAATTTCTGCTGTGTTGTCAATTTCTTGCGCATCATATAAATGAAAACAAAGTAGCTATGGACCCAGACACAGTATCTGTGATATCTAATCTGACAGGGAAAGATCTCAAGGAGGATGATGGTAAATTACCATCTTAATAGGAAATGCAATATATGCTTTGAATGTTCAATTACTGCAGCCATTTGAGTGTTTCTCTGCAATGTCAAAGCCTCTATATCAACTTACGACATGGACTGAGATAAGATCCAGAAATAACAGAGGGGGAAAAATATATTTCAAGAAGTTGAAACCATGTGACTGGACTGAGGACTGCAAAAGGGCCTTACAGAATTAGAAGAGGACTCTGTAGGAGGTGGTAGTTTTAGCCCATTCAGATTTTCATATTCCATTCGTTTAGGCTGTAGATGCTTGACTGGAAGGTTTGGGAGTCTGCTTAAGTTAAGTGCCCAAGGAAGGTAAAAAAACAAAACAAAAACAAGGCCTGTGGTTTTTGCTAGCAAGTCTATCAGGCAAGCACAAGCTAAATATCCAGCACACAGATTAGAGTTTTTTGCTTTCAAGAGGGCCATATACAAGAAGTTCAGTGATTGGTTAAAAGAACATCCATTCACAGTCTGGAATGACAATAACCCACTCACATGCATCTAATTTGGGCATTGTAAGAATGTATGTAAGCAAAGAAGGATCCTCAAGCTTGCCCTAAAGAACTTTGATTTCAGATATGTGTCTGGGTATAAGAACATGGGTCCTGATTATTTGAGTTGGACCTCTTTTGTAAAGAAGGTATTGGTGAGCCTTCTTCATGGAAAACCTCCCAAACGTTGTTAGACAAAGTTGAGAATGTTCATTGTTCAGTGCCACATATTTTCCACTAGATTGTGAACCAGCAGAGAAGCCCTACTATTGAAGCAGATGAAAAAATTGAAAAACAAAACTTACCCACTGCATCGACAGTAAGGTCATGCAGAGAGATAATGTCAAAGAATTAAATAGTGACAGTACTAAATTAAAACCCTATATTAAACCTAAATTAAACAGCTATACTGGGAAGAAGAAGCAAGAGTAAGAGCAGCATATATTATTCAACAAATGGAAAACATTTTGGAATAAGGGTCAAGGACATTGCTAGCTATTCACACAAGCAATGGTCTGATGATTTCATTTCTAGAGTTATTTTCTATATGGAGAAAAAAAGGTGTCTTTCTAAGAGAGCTGCTGAATCTATTCCAGTGCAAAAGATTCTAAAACAATAGGAGAAATTTGTGACGAGGCAGGGACTTCTGATTACTTCCTGAGTATCAAGCGGCTTGTGCAGACTTACACTTCTGGGCAAAACAAGCTGGCAATCACCTTCCTTAGGGGCCGATGCAATAAAGTGCGCTCAGCCTAGTACACAGGTCTACGCATGGTTGATCACGCATTTTGGATGCACTAGACAAGCATCCGATGCAATAAAGAGATCAGTGTGTCCAAAACATGCGCCCAAACTAATGCATAGCAAATAGTACCCATCACATTTGAATTCCATGTAGATAAGGCTATTAGCTATTATCATCCTTAAATTAACTGCTTGCTGTGTTGAAAAATAAATGTGTATTCGCTTGATTAAAAAAATGTAGATGCCCATAGCAAGGGGCGATTAGCTAAGAGCATCTTCAACAACCTCAGCAAAATAACAAAGACATTGGTTTGAGAACCAGAAAACAAATGGACGCTCATATTGAGCCCCCATTGCAATTGGGGTTGCCCAAAGCATTTGACTGCTATAGAAGCACAATTCTTCTCTAGTGTGCCCTTGTTTGCGCAGATCCTCATTTAAATACTGCATCGGATGCCCAGGGAATGTGACTGTGTGTACATTAGGCCAATATTACTGCAACAGTGTAAAACTCTTCTTTCAGCCATATTGAAGGATATCCCTTCAACAAGCAACAATCCGGCCAATAATCAAAAAGGTTTCTGCTGATCCCACTCTGCTCTTGAACCATCACTCCATTTCCTCATTACCATTTTTAGCAAAAATAGTGGAAACAGCTGTTCTGTATCAACTCAGCAAACGTTTTGGAAGTTAATAACATTTCTGACCAATACCAGTTTGGTTTCAGAAAACATTACAGTACAGAACTACTTCTTCTTTCTACCTTTCACACGGTGAGAAGGGGATTTGATTGGGGTTCAACTATTCTTCTGTGTCTCCTCGATATCTCTTTTGCTTTCGACACTGTGGATCACTACATTTTTCTACCTAGGCTATGCTCACTTGGGATTTCTGGTGCTATTCTTTCCTGGTTTATGTCGTATCTTTCCAATAGATCTTAGCAGGTATCTTTTCAATCTCACGTCTCTTCCTGGGATCATTTACTTTCTGGTGTTCTGCAATGATCAGCTCTATGCAACTCTGTCTAACATCTATCTAACACCTCTATGCCGTATGCTTTCTAATCTTGGAGTCCATTTCAGAATTTATGTTGATGACATACAATTCTTCTTTCCTCTCAAAGAAAACTGGCCACAAACTGAATCTTTTCTCAGTTTCTGTTTATTAACTATTCAACAATTATTAAACAACAATAATAAATTAGCACTTATTATTTCTAAAACTGACATTATCATTCTGTCCCATTTTCCAAATTCAAATATTCCAAACATTTTTTTATTTAATAATCATATGATTCAATTTTCTCAGAATATTCACAATCTCAGAGTCTTCATTGACTCAGCTCTATCAATGCACGATCATGTTAAGGCCCTGACACAAATCTCTTTTTATAAAATTAGACTCCTCCATCATTTAAAACCTCTTTTATTTACAACTGATTTCCGCTCTGGTTTTCAATCACTTCTTATTACAAGTATTGATGTAATTCTCTCTTAATTGGTTTACCTACTCATACCATACGTTCACTACAAATAATTCAGAACTCAGCTACGAGACTATTGACAGGGATACCAATTTGTGAACATATTACACCCCTTTTAAAATCCCTACACTGGCTCCCTATATTTAATTATTTATTTATTTATTTATTTATTTAAATTTTTTTTATACCGAGGTATAGCTAGCAGCCTTCACTCTGGTTTACAATTATAACAACTTATTACAATTAACTTGGAATGGAGAAACTTAGGAAATATTAAACTAAACTTGATACATGAAAAAATTTTAGATGCTAATAATAGGGTATATCTGTAATCTAACCATGTAATTTATAACTTGAAAAACGTTCTTTTTTCAATATATTTTTGAATACAATGCAAGCCTGCAACAATTATACATTCTATCACTCATAATATTCACGTACCCTGGATTTTATTTGTTCCTGCTCCTGTTAGAACACTAAGGGCCTCATTTTCCAATATCGCACTGGTATCGCATGTGATACCAAAAAGGGATGTACCTTATGCTAATAAGCATGTGTATCGCAAAAGGCTGTTATTGCACTAGTAGCCCAATTTGGGCTACATTGTGGTTCATTATGTCTCCTGACAGGCCTGTTTCAGTATGATGGAGGTGTGTAGGGATGTGAATCGTGTCCTCGATCGTCTTAACGATCGATTTCGGCTGGGAGGGGGAGGGAATCGTATTGTTGCCGTTTGGGGGGGTAAAATATCGTGAAAAATCGTTAAAAATCGTTAAAAATCGAAAAATCGAAAAACCGGCACATTAAAACCCCCTAAAACCCACCCCCGACCCTTTAAATTAAATCCCCCACCCTCCCGAACCCCCCCCAAATAACTTAAATAACCTGCGGGTCCAGCGGCGGTCCGGAACGGCAGCGGTCCGGAACGGGCTCCTGCTCTGAATCTTGTCGTCTTCAGCCGGCGCCATTTTCCAAAATGGCGCCGAAAAATGGCGGCGGCCATAGACGAAAAAGATTGGACGGCAGGAGGTCCTTCCGGACCCCCGCTGGACTTTTGGCAAGTCTCGTGGGGGTCAGGAGGCCCCCCACAAGCTGGCCAAAAGTTCCTGGAGGTCCAGCGGGGGTCAGGGAGCGATTTCCCGCCGCGAATCGTTTTCGTACGGAAAATGGCGCCGGCAGGAGATCGACTGCAGGAGGTCGTTCAGCGAGGCGCCGGAACCCTCGCTGAACGACCTCCTGCAGTCGATCTCCTGCCGGCGCCATTTTCCGTACGAAAACGATTCGCGGCGGGAAATCGCTCCCTGACCCCCGCTGGACCTCCAGGAACTTTTGGCCAGCTTGTGGGGGGCCTCCTGACCCCCACGAGACTTGCCAAAAGTCCAGCGGGGGTCCGGAAGGACCTCCTGCCGTCCAATCTTTTTCGTCTATGGCCGCCGCCATTTTTCGGCGCCATTTTGGAAAATGGCGCCGGCTGAAGACGACAAGATTCAGAGCAGGAGCCCGTTCCGGACCGCTGCCGTTCCGGACCGCTGCTGGACCCGCAGGTTATTTAAGTTATTTGGGGGGGGTTCGGGAGGGTGGGGGATTTAATTTAAAGGGTCGGGGGTGGGTTTTAGGGGGTTTTAGTGTGCCGGCTCACGATTCTAACGATTTATAACGATAAATCGTTAGAATCTGTATTGTATTGTGTTCCATAACGGTTTAAGACGATATTAAAATTATCGGACGATAATTTTAATCGTCCTAAAACGATTCACATCCCTAGAGGTGTGAGAGAAAGAGAGAGAGAGAGACTTGCCATAGTGTCTCCTCCCTAGACAGGTATTTGTATCCCTATGGGAGGCCCACCTAGTAACTCGAGGTGAGGTTTAAGTATTAGTGTAGGGGTTAGGGGCCACTTTCACATTCAACGTGAGACGTACGAACAGAACAGTGGTCTCATGTGAAGATTTGATGACCTACGGAGTGAGGAAACTCACTCCAAGATGAGATTTGTGCAATGTTCTCTCCACCTATCTTGTTGTTACCCAGGTAGAGAGTCCATCAAGCTAGGTGGAGAGAACATTGCACAAATCTCATCTTGGAGTGAGTTTCCTCACTCCGTAGGTCATCAAATCTTCACAAGAGACCACTGTTCTGTTCGTACGTCTCACGTTGAATGTGAAAGTGGCCCCTAACCCCTACACTAATACATAAACCTCACCTCGAGTTACTAGGTGGGCCTCCCATAGGGATACAAATACCTGTCTAGGGAGGAGGCACTATGGCAAGGCACTCTCTCTCTTGTTCTCTCTCCTTCCCCCCTGTCATACTGAGACAGGCCTGTCAGGAGACATCATGAACCATGATAAACTCTTACCAGCCTGTAGCACACAACATAGCACAAATGAAAGAGGTGTAGTTATTGGCCACACTAACAGTGCAGCTGTTTCACAGCACACAATAAATCCTCCCTACTTTACATTTGCCCAACTCCACTCCCTGAATACAAAATTTAAAAATTTGCATTCACAAACCACATTAACTGCTGTTAGCGTGGTTTGCAGAATTAATCACACACGGTAACTCCTTGGAAAATGAGGCCCTAAGATTCTTCTCTCAACTACTCCTTGATGATTCCTCCCCCAGACATATCTATTTAGAAGAAACTCGTGAGTGCTGTTTTTCATCTGCAGGTCCACTTTTATGGAATTCCCTTTAGTTTGAATCGAGAAGGCTTACTGAAAAATCCTTTTTAAAGAAAGCTTTGAAAACTTTTCTATTTAAAAAAGCCTTCTCGATTCAGGTAGATAAGAATTAACCTCCTCTGTTTTTCAAGCCTTTGTTTATTAGTCTGCTTATATTTTAGATATTTTTTTATCTTAATTGATCTCATTTTAAATTATGCTTATGTGTTTGTTGATATATTTTATTATGATTTTATTTGCTGAGCTGTTTTATGTTCTTTTTTAATGTTTCAACAATTATGTATGTTTTTATTGTACTTAGTGGGTAACAAATGTTTTAAAATAAATAAATAAATATCAGAATTTACAAGGATTTCTTCTTTTCAAAAAGAGTTCCAGAGGCTAATTTGTTGAGTATATTGGTACAATTCTTAATAAAATTCATTGTCCACATCAATTGAATTTTTTTCAATTTCCTGAATTTATTTGGCAGTAGAGCAAAATGATATAATGCTTATGTGGCCCTCCCTTAGTCTGGCTATGAATTTCCCCTATGCTTGGGAGTACCACATTAGAAATTGTATTTACTAATATGATTTATCTCCAGGTTCGTAGTCTGAGTGGGGAAAGAGTCAGGGTCCTGGTCACCCCGATATCTCAGTTCTGTGCCCTTCCCAAATAACTTCTCACTTGAGGCACCAGATTAAATTTCATTTCAGAATACAAGAGTAATGAATCATTTTACTAGTATTGAGTAAGTAGACAGTGAATCCAACCAGAACATTAAATGTAACAATAACACTGGGTATGGCCTATTAACCAGGATAACCAACTTACTCATACAGATAGTAAAAAAAATAAGGAAAACTAATAGAGAAAGGTTGGGGGGGAAAGTGTTGGAATTGTGGACCCTTGGACTGGGATGAGTATTGGTGCTACCACTGAGGGGCAGCTCCTGATGGCCCTCATCACCAGCTGCCAGTGCAGGTGAGGATAACCCAGCTGGAGTTTCACCTATTACAGCCCTCGTTCCTCTCAGGTTGAGCCCTTGGGTACCAGAGCTGGCAGGTTTGTGTCACCTTAACGAAGACTGATGCAGCGGCAGGAATCTGGGTCATGGCTGGCAGTGAAGATGCAAAATGTGAGTCCAATCTGAAAGTCTGGGGCAGGCAGCAGATGAGCAAGATGAGGAACCAGGCCAAGGGTCAAGATGGGCAGCAGACGAGCAGAGATGAGGAAGCAAGCCGAAGTCAAAACCAGGAGATCCAGCCGAGGATGGAAGCATATGAACTAGAGGATGAGGAGAGGCACGGAGACAGGAACATAGGAACAGTCAGGAATGCATGAGCTGGAACCACCGGAACAGGAATCAGAAACCAAGGACAGGATCAGGAGCAGGATCAGGCTCAGGAACTGAAGACATCAGGAACTGGATCAGAAACTAGCACTCTGAGGAGGTGGACCTGTTGCCAAGACAAGGAATGATGCAGAGAGATGGGCTTAAATAGTCCTGGAAGATGACATCATTGTTGGGGGCTGGGCCGAGATTTCCCGCCGCAGCCCCTTTAAGAGGCGGCAAAAACTGTGCATACGCACGCCTAGAGGGATGAGCGTCAGGAGTAAGTCAGCGACATCTGCTGCGTGGGAGGAACGCCATGGCAGGGCCTCAGAGCGGCCTGCCCTGTGCTGCCACAGAGGAGGGCTGGAGCCGGCGCCTGCCAGGAAAGATAAGGGAACCCGACTGCAGTAACTCACGGCCAGGATTCCCAACAGTACCCCCCTCTTATGCTCCCTCACAGAAGGACCAGGTTGTAGGGGTGTGCGTGGTGAAACTGCTGAAGGAGAGATTTATCCAAGATATTTGAGGCAAGCTCCCAGGTGTTCTCCTCTGGGCCAAGTGCTCCCAGGAAATTAAATACTCCCAGTGACTGTGACTTCGTCTCACATCTAAAATTTCTTTAACTTGGTAGACTGGGTCTTCTTCGGAGGAGACCTCTGGAGTCTCAGGTAGTGTGGCATGGAATGTGGAAAGCACCAACGGTTTTAACAAGGACGCGTGGAAGGAGTTGTGTATCCTTACGTTGACAGGAAGGCATAGGCGATAAGACCAAGACCCAGTCACTCACTAATGGAAAACGGTCCAATATATTTAGGAGCAAGCCTCGTGGAGGGCACCTGAAGACGTATATGATGTGTGCTTAGCCACACCCGGTGTCCCGGTCTGAACAGAGGAGCCGGGCAATGCTGTTTTTATGTTGTTTGCATGGCAGCATTGGTGGCTCTTTGGAGGTTGGCATTGGTGGTATTCCACAAGTCGTGGAGTTGTTGAGCCATGAGTTGAGCCACCGGGGAAGGTACAGCCAAAGGTAGAGGCAGTGGAGGTCTTGGCTGCTTACCGAAGACTACCTGGAAAGGAGACAATCCCATGGCAGAGTGCATGTGCATGATATGCGAGAATTCAGCCCAAGATTACAACAATGCCCAGTCATCTTGTCAGATTTCAAAACTTGAGCGGATGAAGGTCTTTAAGCCTCGGTTAATCCGTTCAGCTTGGCCATTCCCCTGAGAATGGAAGGCAGATGTGAAGTCTAATTGTACTCCAAATTTATTACATAAAGACTGTCAGTATTTGGCCGTGAATTAGGGACCATGGGCAGACGCGATGTGCTGAGGAAAACTGTGGAGACGGAAGATATGTTGAGTGAATAGTTGTGCTAACTTGGGCACAAAAGACAACTTGGGTAAAGGAACGAAGTGTGCCATCTTTGAGAATCTATCGACCATGGCCCAGATCACCTGGTTCCCATTGGAAGAAGGCAAGTCTACCACAAAGTCTATGGAGATGTGGGTCCACGGTTCCTCTGCAACTGGAAGAGGCTGCAGGAGGTCCCACATGCGACCTGGTAATGGCTTCTGGTGGGCACAGGTCGGGAAAAAGCTGACGTAAGCCCGAATGTCCTGGATCATCCGGGGCCACCAATAGAAATATGACAAGAGTTCTAGGGTACGGGCTCTGGCCAGGTGTCCGGCAGTGAGAGAATCGTGGCCCCAGGCTAAAACCTTCTGCTGGTGGCAGAAAAGAGGATTCTATCAGGATCCAGGAAATAGCGAGGTGAGTCAGGTACATCTTCTGTCTCGTGAAGTCTAGACAGGGCATCTGCCCTGGCGTTCTTTAACACTGGTCTATAGTGTAGAACAAAGTCAAATCAACTGAAGAAAAGAGACCAGTGGGCCTGGCGATTGTTCAAACGTTGTGCCTTGCTAAGATATTTGAAGTTTTTGTGGTTGTTGTACACAGCGATGGGCTGTTGTCTCCAGTCCTGGAATACCATTTTTATGGTCAGGAGTTCTTTATCTCCAATTCCGTAGTTCCTCTCTCCTGAGGAGAATTTGCGAGAGAAGAATGAGAATGGTAAAAGGGCTCCTTGAGTAGAGTACTGGCTGAGAACTGCGATATCTGAGACGTCAACCTCCACAATGAAAGGATGTGAAGGATCCGGGTGACGGAGGCAGGGTTCTTGCAGGAATGCCCATTTCAGTTCTTCAAAGGCTTGAATGGCTTTGGGAGACCAGTGTCTGGCATCAGAGCCCTTCTTTGTTAAGGCAGTGAGAGGTGCCACAATGTGGGAGTATTGCGGGATGAAGATCCTATAAAAATTAGTGTGCCGGTAATAGTTTTGCCTTCCTTCCACCTTTCTTAATGCATGGAATTCATCTGGTCTGTAATTCTAGGATGGTAATTTTTAAGAATGTCCACGCCTGTTGCACACTTTTCACCTTTGTAGCTGCATGTTTCAGTTTTTTCTAATTACTTTTCTTATTTTGTCAAAGTTTCCTTTTGAAAGTTTAGCACTAGAGCCATGGATTTACATAGTGTCCTCCTTTCAGTCTTTAATTGAAATTTGATCATATGATCACTAATATTGCCAAGCAGCCCCACCACCATTATCTCTCTCACCAAATCCTGCGCTCCACTGAGAATTAGATCTAAAATTATTCCCTCTCTCATCGGCTCCTGAACTAATTGCTCCATAAATTAATTCCAGAGCTTACGTGTGTATTGAGTGAAAAAGAGTTTTCTCCATTTGTTTTAAATGTTTACTTGCTAACTTCATGGAATGCCTCCTAGTCCTTGAATTATCCGAAAGAGTAAATAACTGTTTCATGTTCACCCATTCAAGTCATTTAATGATGTTGTAGACCTCTATCATATCCCTTATCAGCTGTCTTTTCTCCAAGCTAAACAGCCCTAACCTTTTTAGCCTTTTTTTCATAGGGAAACCGTTCCATGCCCTTTAACATTTTAGTCAAACTTCCCTGTACTTTCTCCAGTGCAACTACATATTTTTAAGATACAGTGACCAGAACTGCACACAGTATTCAAGGTGTGGTCTAACCATGGAGTGATACAGAGGAATTATGACATCCTCCATTTTATTTTCCATTCCTTTTCTAATAATTCCTAACATTCTGTTTGTTTTTTTAATCGTCACAGCACACTGAGCTGACGATTTCAATCTAATATCAACCATGATATCAACTCCTAATATGAAACCTAACATCATATATCTACAGTATGGGTTATTTTTCCCTAAATGCATCAACTTGCACTTGTCCACATTATATTTCATCTGCCATATAGACTCCAATCTTCCATTCTCACAAGCTCCTCCTGCAATTTGTCACAATACACTCTGAATAATTTTGTCATCTACAAATTTGATCACTCGTCGCACCCCTTTGCAGATCATTTATAAATATATTAAAAAGCATCAGTCCAAGTACAGATCCCTGAGATACTCCACTGTTTACCTTTTTCCACTGTGAAATCAGGCCATTTAACCCTACTCTCTGTTGCCTGTCTTTTAATCAGTTTGCAATCCACAAAAGAGCAACTACTCCTATCCCATGACTTTTTTGTTTTCTTAGAAGCCTCTCATGTGGGACTTTGTCAAGTGCCTTCTGAAAATCCAAATACACCACATCTACCGATTCACCTCTTTCCACATGTTTATTCAATCCTTCAAAAAAATGTAGCAGATTTGTGAGACGAGACTTCTCTTGTGTAAATCCATGCTGGCAATGCCCCATTAAAAAGCAAAGAAGCAGAACACCTCTCTAATGTAATCAAAACTAACAAAGAGAGGGAAAAGGATCAAAGTCCAATCAATAGCATCAAACCCAAATGATGGCAAATGACAATATCATAAAAAATTGCTTTGGAATTTCAATCTGCAGCCTCTCGCCTCGCAATGGGCCTCAAGCTTCAATCAGCTTACAAAGCAGAATATAATATTTAATCATTTATTGTCATATTGCTCATGTTAGTCTCTAACTTTATTTTAACAAAATTACTTTATCACCAATACATTAATTTAATCACCCTAAAAAAGGTATACCCATGTGAATCAAAAATCTTATACTTCTCACATCTAAACTGTCCAAAACTCACTCATTAAAATTTCCACAAAATGTTGGAAAGAGGAATACTTAGCCAATTCGTCATAAAAGCTAATTTAAAGTGCTCCCGACATGATTCATGTTTCGATTGCAGAGACAATCTTCCTCAGGGGATATTTCTCAGCATTTTTTCTTGGAATGGCCAATATTCATCAATATCCGGACAACCACTGTCTCACCCAACACTTTCAAGTATGGCGCCAAGGCGCCAAGGGTCTTAATGTCCCATTAAATCACATACACCTAAATGTTCTGTGATTTTGTTCTTTATAATAGTTTCCATGATTTTTCCCGGCAAACTTCAATTTGACATGATAGAGCAGACTGATCCTTTGGAAATATAAGCTTTGCTGTTTATTCTCTTTAGCATTATACGATTTTATTTATTCTCTGTTCTATCCTCTTATTGCAGTATATGTATATTTGTTTCTTTATTGTATAACCTTCGGTCGCAGATGGCTGCAACCGCGTCTACTCACGTCCTGCACGTCCTACTTCCCTCTCCGGGCCTGCTCACAGTGGGGGCTAGTCTCTGCCACTGCATACCCCATGGCTCCTCTTGGCGGTCGAGATGCCGCCACCACCTACGCCGACTCCGGGCCTTCCTAGGCGTGCATGCATGCCACTGGGCCCTCTTTTGAAGCTTCTACGGTTGGAACCTCGGGGACGTCCCTGATTGATGATGTCATTGGATCAGGGTTCTTAAGCTCTACCTTTGCCCCCAGCTAGCCAAATTGGCAATGAGTTCCATCGTGACTGTGGTGACGCTATCGGACCCTACTTGGACTCTGGACCCTGATGGTACCCGCTCCTTGGGGGCCAGCATGCTTGCTCCGTGGAGACTTGGTCTCCTGGCTTCTCCCGCTCCTCGGGCTGGCCCTGTACCTTTCAGAAGTCCTACCTTGCTGGCTTCCCGCTCCTCGGGGTGCCTCTGGGAATGCCTTCACCACTTGGGAGTTCTAGCTCTGTGCTTCCCTGCTCCTCGGGGTAGTGCCTACATTCTATACAGAGACTGTCAATGCTTACCCACTCCTCGGGGTAGTGCCTACTAGAGATGTGAATCGGAACCAGAATCAGTTCTGATTCCAGGTTCGGGGACTATCAGGAAATTTTTTGAGTGCAGTCCGATCGTTTTTTTTTTATTGGCTGCACCTGAGCCAATAAACAAAATACCCACCCCGACCCTTTAAAACACATCCTTTAGCTTCCCCCACCCTCCCGACCACCCAAAACTTTTTAAAAGTACCTGGTGGTCCAGTAGGGGTCCCGGGAGCGATCTCCCACCCTCGGGCCATTGGCTGCCACTAATCAAAATGGCGCCGATGGCCCTTTGCCCTTACCATGTGACGGGGCTATCGGTGGCATTGGCCGGCCCCTGTCACATGGTAGGAGCAATGGATGGCCCGCGCCATTTTTAAAGATCCCCTGGGATCTCTCCACAGTTTCATCCAGAGCTGCCCGCTGTGCCTAACCTCGCCTCCTGATGGTGTGGACCGTGGGGCTCCTCCCCACAGGTGGTAACAACTCTCACCTTGGGTCAAGGGTCCACGAACCCACAAACCATTACAATTATACTGCCATGTTATTGCTATGGTTAGATTCTGTGCATGTCGTAAAGTTCTTTTTTAATGATTGGTAATCATTTGAATGTCTCCTAGCACCTTATTGCATATTTCTTATTTTGCATTGTCTGTCTGTGTTCTCTTGCCTGCTCACATTGGTTACTTGCCCCAAGGAATGACTGGAACTTTTCATTTCCTATAGAGACTTTCAATTACAAGTGGCTTTTGGCACGATGACAGCTCTTCCTGAGTCTTCCTCTATAGACTCCTTAAAGCCTCACATTGTTGCGGTCGCCACCGCTTCCCCCCACTTAGGGCTCAATCCTGCCTACCTCCGCTTCAGGAATCGCCGCGTTCCGCCTACTCTGGACCCCGGGGCCTTCTCTCACTCCACGTGGCGGCCACCATTACGTGCCTGCTTCTCCGTCTCGCGCGCGCGAGGACGCCCGTCTTGAGTGCTCAACTCCTGGAAGTCCGGCCCCGCCTGTGCTGCTGACGTTCACGCCCAAGTCCCGATATAACCGGCGCTCAAACTCAGTCTCATTGCCTTGCAACGAGGTTCACAACTGCATAGTTGTTCTTAGTTGCGTTCCTGGTGATCTCCACATTTCCTGCTTCTGACTCCGGTTTGCTTCCGACTCTGCTTCAGCCTGCTGCCTGCCTCTGACCCCGGTTTGCTTCCGACTCCGCTTCAGCCTGCTGCCTGCCTCTGACCCCGGTTTGCTTCCGACTCCGCTTCAGCCTGCTGCCTGCCTCTGACTCCGGTTTGCTACAGACTCCACCTCAGCCTACAGCTTGCTCCAGCTCCGGTTTGCTACAGACTCCGCTTCAGCCTACAGCCTGCTCCAGCTCCGGTTTGCTACACACTCCGCTTCAGCCTATAGCCTGTTCCAGCTCCGGTTTGCTACGAACTCTGCTTCAGCTTACAGCCTGCTTCAGCCTCCGGTTTGCTACAGATTCCGCTGCCGCCCGCTGCCCTGTCATCAGCTGGCCCTCGGCCCTGTACAGCCGGTCCCCTGCTTCCCGGGTACCTTGGACTTCCTATCCATCCTGTTTACTCTGGTCCCGGCCTAAGCCCATCCCTGCCTCTGGACTCTCTGCCTATACTCCAAGTCCCGAGGTCCCAGTGCCCTACGGGCTCCTCCTGGGTGGTTTCTGGTTCCCGGGTGAACACCTCCTGCCTGTGGCTCCGCCTCCCGGCCTACCCATCACCCTAGGTAGGCCGGCCCAAGGGTCCACTACCTCGCCAGCAGTGTCCGACTGCAACAGTTTGCAAGGCCATGGACTCGGCAGAGGCCCCAAGCCTGCAGGCCATTCCAGGGATGGCACAACACCTCCAGCAGCAACAGCACTGTATCGACACACTCACTGCTACCGTGGAACAGCTGGTCTCCCGTCTGGAGGCCTCTCCTCCGGAACCACCTCCAGCCCCTCTCCCGGCACCAGCACCCAGTTCAGCTTCAGTGACTCAGTTACCCACGCCTACCCGGTATGCCGGGGATATCAAGACATGCCGTGGCTTTTTAAATCAATGCTACGTGCGTTTTGCTCTCCTGCCTGCACAGTTTCCCTCGGGCGCAGTTAAAGTAGCGTATATATTGTCGCTACTGGATGGTAAGGCCCTCGACTGGGCTTCACCCATGTGGGAGCGTCAGGATCCCTTGCTACAGAATCTACAGGAATTTGTCCTCAACCTCTGCCTCACTTTTGATGATCCTGCACGCCAGACCACAGCAGCCTCGGAGATCTTGCACCTCAGGCAAGGGACACGCCCGGTGGCCGATTACACCATAGACTTTCGCACGCTGGCCATGGAAGTTGGTTGGCGAGATGACTGCCTTAGGGGAATCTTCCTGGAGGGGCTTGCTAGTCGCATCAAGGATGAATTAGCAGGTCGGGATCTCCCGGAGGACTTTAATGACTTGATTGACATCGCTGGCAGGGTGGATCGTCGCCTTCAGCAGCGGGATAAAGAGACCTGCTCCTATCGTAAGGCATCACCACAGTCGTCCACTGCCTCCAGAACCCTGGCTCCTAAGGTTCTCCCGGCCTCTGTCAGCAGTGGGGAACCCATGCAATTGGGTAGATCCCCACTGACCCCTGAGGAAAGGAGGAGATGCCGCTTGCTAGGCCTTTGTCTCTACTGCGGAGGCAAGGGGCACTTCCTCGCCAATTGCCCGGAACATCCAGGAAATGACCGTGCCTAGGATATTCCGAGGAGCTACACCTAGGCTCTACAGGATCAGCTCCTCTATGCACCTTGCCAGTAACTCTCAAATACCCCGGTGGGGAACTCCAGATCCACGCTTTCATCGATTCCGGTGCTGAGGGGAATTTCATTGTGGCCGATCTGGTGAATTAGCTATCTCTCCCCACGCTACAGAAGGTTCCTCCTCTGCGGATTTCATCAATCCGGGGCACCCTGCTCCCTGGTGTCATCACCTGCTCCACGGGCCCCTTGACTCTCCAAACAGGCCTGTTCCATTCGGAGGAGATCTCCCTGCTAGTCCTGGAGCGAGCAGTGCATCCCTTGGTTCTTGGATGACCCTGGTTGCGACAACATTCGCCCGTAATACAGTGGGATAACTTTCAGCTGATCCGTTGGAGTCCCTTTTGTTTTAAACATTGCGTCTCCCACGGCCACCGAAACCCTTGCACCTCTGCTCCTCGCTTCTGCTGCCCGAGCCATATCAGGGCTTTGCTGACGTCTTTTCCAAAGAGATGGCTGAATTACTCCCTCAACACCGGCCTTTTGATTGCCCAATTGACTTGTTGCCGGGCACCACCCTCCCCGTGGCCAGGTGTACCCTTTGTCTTTGCCCGAGACTACGGCCATGTCCCGATATGTGACTGAGAACCTTGCCAAGGGCTTCATTCGCCCTTCTCGCTCGCCTTCTGGAGCCGGTTTCTTTTTCGTAGCCAAGAAGGATGGCTATCTCCGTCCTTGTATAGACTATCGTGGCTTGAATGCCATCACTAAGCAAGACCAGTATCCGCTTCCTTTGATCCCTGAGCTCTTGGACCGCCTTCAGGGAGCACGCATCTTCACCAAGCTAGACCTCCGTGGGGCCTATAACCTCGTCCGCATTCGCCCCGGGGATGAGTGGAAGACGGCCTTTAATACCAGGGATGGGCATTACGAGTACCTGGTAATGCCCTTTGGACTCTGCAATGCCCCAGCCGTCTTCCAGAACCTCATGAACGAGGTTCTACGCGACATGCTCCACTCACATGTCATCGTCTATCTTGATGACGTGCTCATCTTCTCAAAGGATCTGGAGACACACCATCGCCACGTCGCGCAAGTCCTGCAGGCTCTCCGAGACAACCACTTGTACGCAAAGCTTGAAAAATGCGTTTTTGAGGCTGAGGCTCTGCTCTTCCTCGGGTACATCATCTCCTCCACAGGATTCCGAATGGACCCCGAAAATGTAGCTGCCATAACCAGGTGGCCTCAACCCAAGGGTCTCAAGGCCCTCCAGAGATTCCTAGGCTTCGCTAACTTTTACAGACATTTTATTCCTCAATACTCGCACCGAGTCGCTCCTCTTACGGCCCTGACCCGCAAGGGAGCCCGCGCCAAGAACTGGCCTGACGCTGCAGTTGCAGCCTTCACCGACTTGAAAGAAGCATTCCTCTCGGACATCTGTCTCCGTCACCCAGACCCCACCAGACCGTTTATCGTCGAGGTCGACGCTTCTAGCATTGCCGTCGGCGCACTCCAACTCTGGACAGCTCCTGCCATGTTCCTACTTCTCCAGGAAGTTCTCTCCCACCGAGAGTAATTACTCCATTGGCGATAAGGAGTTGCTGGCGATCAAACTCGCCTTTGATGAATGGAGGCAATGGCTCGAGGGGGCCTGACACCCGACCACCGTGTATACGGACCACAAAAACCTAGAGTTTCTATCTCAGGCTCAACGACTAAACCCTCGCCAAGCCCGCTGGGCCCTGTTTTTTAGTCGCTTTGATTTTGTCTTACAATACCGGCCAGCGGCCAAGAATCTCTGAGCTGATGCTTTCTCCTGAACTTCCTTCTCCGAGGAAGACCAAGAACCTCCTCAGTATATCCTCGACCCTAGTAAGTTTCACCTGTCCGCCCTGACAGTCCTCTCCCAAGATATGACCGTGGTTCCTCGACGAGGTCGCTTAAAGGCACTATGCTGGGCTCATGACTCTCTCACTGGAGGGTACGCAGGACGTGAGAAAACCCTGGAACTCCTCAACCGCTTGTACTGGTGGCCCAACATCCGACAAGATGTGCGCACCTACGTGAGTTCCTGTCCCACCTGCGCCCGTCAAAAGCCCAGTCCTGGTTCCCCGTGCGGCCTCTTACAGCCTCTACCGGTTCCCACAGAGCCCTGGACCCATCTCGCTACAGACTTCATGGTAGACTTGCCCCCGTCTCCCGGTCAAACGGTTATCTGGGTTACCGTCGACCGCTTCTCTAAGATGGTGCACCTAGTCCAGCTGTCCAAGTTACCCTCTGCACCCGAACTAGCTCTCCTCTTTGCCCAGCATATTTTTAGGCTACACGGCCTTCCGCAGGACATTGTGTCCGACCGGGGACCCCAGTTTGTTGCACGCTATTGGAGGGCCCTCTGCAAGTGCTTCAAGGTAAAGCTCAGCTTCTCTACAGCTTTCCACCCACAGAGTAACGGACAGTCCGAAAGGATGAATCGGACTCTGAAAACCTACCTTCGAGCCTTCACCAATGAAAAACAAGACATCTGGTCGGAGCTACTGCCCTGGGCCAAGTTTGCCTATAACAATCAAGCTCATACAGCCACCGGGCTATCACCATTCCAGCTAGTCTATGGAAAACAGCTGAGACCTCCACTTCCTCTCGCTATCCCCAGCGCCTCACCAGCCGCCCAGTTGACGGCGCACCAGCTACAGACATTGTGGCAGAAAACCCAGAACAAGCTACTCCGCTCAGCCTCTTCCGCCAAACAGGCGGCCGACCGCCACCGACGACCAGCTCCTACCTACCAGCCAGGAGACCGGGTCTGGCTTAGCACCAAGAACATCCGGCTTCGCCTCCCCTCACGAAGATTTGCGCCCAGTTCTGTGGGCCATTTCAGGTCGCCGAAAGAGTGGGGTTAGTTTTGTATCGGCTGAGGCTGCCATCCTCACTTCGAGTCCACAATGTCTTCCACGTGTCCTTGCTTAAGCCCGTAGTCCTCTCCTGCTATCACCGCAAACCTCTGGATTCTTCATCTACCACCATCGACAATGACCCCACCTACCAGGTACGCAAAGTCCTGGACGTTCGCTTCTACAACCGCAGGTGGGAGTATCTACTCCCATGGGAAGGTTGCGGTGACGAGGACAACACCTGGGAACCCAGCCGCAACATTTTGGACAAATCATTGTTGCAGCAGTTCCATCAGGACCACCCAGAGAAACCCGGTCCTCTCAAGAGGGGCCGTAAAGAAGGGGGTACTGTTGCGGTCGCCACCGCTTCCCCCCGCTTAGGGCTCAACCCTGCCTACCTCCGCTTCAGGAATCGCCGCGTTCCGCCTACTCTGAACCCCAGGGGCTTCTCTCACTCCACGTGGCAGCCGCCATTACTTGCCTGCTTCTCCTCCGTCTCGCGCGCTCAACTCCCGGAAGCCTGGCCCCACCCATGCTGCTGATGTCATGCCCAAGTCCCGATATAACCGGCGCTCAAACTCTCTCTCATTGTCTTGCAACGAGGTTCACAACTGCATAGTTGTTCTTAGTTGCGTTCCTGGTGATCTCCACGTTTCCTGATTCTGACTCCGGTTTGCTTCCAACTCCGCTTCAGCCTGCTGCCTGCCTCTGACCCTGGTTTGTTTCCGACTCCGCTTCAGCCTGCTGCCTGCCTCTGACCCCAGTTTGCTTCCGACACCGCTTCAGCCTGCTGCCTGCCTCTGACTCCGGTTTGCTACAGACTCCGCCTCAGCCTACAGCTTGCTCCAGCTCCGGTTTGCTACAGACTCCACTTCAGCCTACAGCCTGCTCCAGTTCCGGTTTGCTACAGACTCCACTTCAGCCTACAGCCTGCTCTAGCTCCGGTTTGCTACAGACTCCACTTCAGCCTACAGCCTGCTCAAGCTCCGGTTTGCTACAAACTCCACTTCAGCCTACAGCCTGTTCCAGCTCCGGTTTGCTACGAACTCCGCTTCAGCTTACAGCCTGCTTCAGCCTCCGGTTTGCTACAGATTCCGCTGCCACCTGCTGCCCTGTCATCAGCTGGCCCTCGGCCCTGTACAGCCGGTCCCCTGCTTCCCGGGTACCTTGGACTTCCTATCCATCCTGTTTACTCTGGTCCCGGCCTAAGCCCATCCCTGCCTCTGGACTCTCTGCCTATACTCCAAGTCCCGAGGTCCCAGTGCCCTACGGGCTCCTCCTGGGGGGTTCCTGGTTCCCGGGTGAACACCTCCTGCCTGTGGCTCCGCCTCCCGGCCTACCCCATCACCCTAGGTAGGCCGGCCCAAGGGTCCACTACCTCGCCAGCAGTGTCCGACTGCAACATACATATTCACCTGTATATTCCTATTCCGCTACTGCTCACTAATATCTACTGCCTGAATCATTAATTTGTTGTCTCTCCTCTGACTACTAGACTTTGAGAAACTGAACTGCTGAACTGGACTCTGCTGTCTATGCAGCTATCTTGGCATCCACTGTGAATCTGAACTGTTGAACTTTCTAATAAATGTTATTTGGTATTCAAGAATTAAGTTCTCTGACATTTGAAGCCGGGAAAGGAAAAAAGGTTTAACTTACTGCATAAGCACTCAAGCTAAAAGTTCGAGAGCTGAGGGCAGTATACTCATACTTATTCACATGCTCTCAATCAGACACATGCTCTCTCTCACTTACACACACGTTCTCAATCAGACACATGCTCTCTCTCACACACATGCGCTCTCAATCAGACACATGCTCTCTTACACACACGCTCTCAGACACATGATCTCTCTCACTTACACACACGCTCTCAGACACATGATCTCTCTCACTTACACACACGCTCTCAGACACATGCTGTCTCTCTCACTTACACACACGTTCTCAATCAGACACATGCTCTCCCTCTCACACACACGCTTTCAGACACATTCTCTCTCTCACACACACATGCCCTCAGACACATGCTCTCTCTCACTTATACACACGCTCTCAGACACATGCTCTCTCTCTCTCACTTACACACATGTTCTCAATCAGACGCATACTCTCTCTCTCACACACACACACCCGCCCTCATTCCTGCTATCCATTTACTTGCCTCCTATTTTCCTAGCTGGGCAGATATTGAGGATGGGGTGGAATCATGGGACAAGGTTATTGGGTGTTGTCAGGAATGGCAACTTTGGAGAAATATTTTTGTTTCTTTTAAAAGACTAAATAAAACCAATTGCTTATGAGAGCACTGGCTCATGATGTTAACTTCAGTAAAGGTGAAGAACAAGCAATTAAGTACAAGGAGTGTCAGTCAGTCACAGACCCATGTGCACTCTTTGAAGCAAGGGAAAATCTTGTTCCACAAGCTTTATTGATCTTGCACAGAGCTCTAGGGATTCCCTTCCTTCTCTTGTGTGAAAACTTCAGGGGCTCCTAGGAATGAACCCCTGTTGTGTGGAGGAGATTAGATAAACCCAGTGAGTCATTCATCTCAAGCGTTCAGGAGCATGGAAAGGAACGACATGCTTTGATAGATTCATCAGTAAAATCTGATTTTGAACATCATCAGGCACAATTTTGGAAACTCTTCTATCAGTCTCAGAGAGGAGAAGAATCAGATGGTTCAAGATTTATGAAATGAAACTCTTGACAAGATCCATTCTGGTAAAGCTTTAAATCTGAAGAGAGAGATGAAAACAGAGATGGTTGTTGTATTGGCATAGCAGGGGCTTCTGCAGGGAAGGATTAAGGTATGTGAGTGTTTGTGTGTTTGTGTATAGGAATGGGGGACATTAACAGAGCTGCGTGTGGGTCTCAATATTGGAATAAGAGAGGTTGCTGCATAATATGACTAAGGCACATCACTATTCGACATTTAAAAAAAATAAGTGTGGCTGTTAGAATGTGACTGTTATCAAAAATTATTTTCTTCTACAGCAGAAGTTGTAAAGTGAGATGGGCAGATTTTTTTACAAATGGGCTTAGTACAGTGAGAGAATAATAAAAAATATTGTATCATAAATACAGTAGAAATCAAATACAAGGAACAGGATGGGGAAGTAATATTTTATCCTTAATACTGTATCCTTAAAATAAAGTTAAGTTATACAGAGTAACCTATGTATCATACTACAGGTGGTCATGTACCCTTTGCCTGCCTGTAAAATGTGTAGATCCTGTGCACCCATGACTGCAATAGCAGCAGTCACAGAACCATTTTATACCCCAGCATTCCTCTGCAAGGCTGGCAGAGACAAGAGCCTCAGTTCCACTAAGGAGAAATTCATAAAATAAAACCATGGAGAGCAGTCATCAGGATAGGGAGGGAAGTTAGGCTGAAGAAGTAAGGTAAAAAGACTGAATTAAAAAGGGAAGGATAAGCAGGGACAATAAGAGGGAGCAGAAGACAAGAGATTGTGGGGTAAAGTAGACAAGATCAGGAAGTGTAGGGAGAGCATAAATGGTTGGTGAGGAAATGGGGACAAGAGGGATCCTAGCGAGATCAATAGAAGGGATATGGGGCAAGGAATCAGGAGAAGAGCAAAGGAGTGAGAGGGATTCTGACTTTTGGTTTTAAGATAAGGAAGCAAAATTATTAAATGTGCTGGTGATGATTGCTCTAAAATTCAGTTTTCAGAGAATAAGGGTCTTGTCTGGGCTGGGGGTCCTTTGAACTCCAGCAGTGTTTTCCAGGCTGCTAAAGTATTCAGTGTAGTTGACTGGGACTTTGGAAGGCATAATATAAATTTAACAATCTCACTTCCTTTTGTGCAAACCTTTTGTGGTTCCTCCTACTTATATCATTGTGACACTGTTGTTGATGTTTAAAAATAAAGCTTAAATATAATGGCCTATTGTAAAAAAAATGTTCTGGATGCACATTTTCCACGCACAATTTAGACATACAACATACCCGCACAACATACATGCACAATAGCGAATGGGAAAATTGGAATTTGGCAGGTTGAAATAATTGTAACACAGTCACTTAAATACTGCAGGTTTTACATCCAGGCAGATATTTTATAGTGTATGCACGTACCACACAGATGATAGTATTTACTTGTGAGCCTACTTTTAATCACCAGCTCACCAACACTCGCCAACTACCAGTTCACCCAGACCCTGCATTACTTCACTCTGACCTCACTACCAAATACGTAAGACAAAAGACAATTTGACATCTTGCGACTCAATTAGCAGGAGTAAAATTGAGCGTAAAAGCTTGGTAATTTATGCTCAAATACCAACTTGTGTGCAGTCTTCTGAGCTCTGCCCCATAATGCCCTTAAACAGCTTCTCTGTACCCTGTACCGGTTACGTGTGACACTGCTGGTATGCGCATTGCGCAAGCAACAACCATGTGTTTAATACTATGGGCTGCATTTTAAAAGGGTTACGCGCATAAGGTACGCGCGTAACCCTTTTAAAACGCCCCTGCACGCGCCGAGCATAGGCTTCCAGCGCGCGCAATGCCCGGGATGCGTGTAAGTCCCGGGGCTTTCTTGGGGTGGGCGTATCGGGGGCCGTGATGCGGTCGGCGCATCATCCTGGGGCAGTGCCGCGGGCATGGTTTTGGCCCGGGGGCATTCCGGGGGCGTGGCTGTGGCCTCTGGACCAGCCCCCGGACCGGAACATGGCGCGTGGCAGCCGGCCCGATGCGCGCAACGTTATGTCTGCTTCGAGCAGGCGGAACTTGTGCGACAAAGGTAGGGGGAGGGTTTAGATAGGGCCGGGGGGTGGGTTAGGTAGGGGAAGGGAGGGGAAGGTTGGGGGAGGTGGAAGGGACCGGGCAGTGCGCGCAGGGCTCGGCATGCGCAAGTTGCACAAATGTGCACCCCCTTGCACGCGCCGACCCCGGATTTTATAAGATATGCGCGGCTACGTGCATATCTTATGAAATCCGGTGTACTTTTGTTGGCGCCTATGTATTTACATACATGCTACTTACAGTTTTACACACTGAAACTTTTTGAAAATTAACCCCTAAAAATTGGTCATTTTGTTGCTTTCAATAATGGTTTTGAAATTTTATATAAAGCATTCACAAATAATTAAAAAAACAAAGCAGATAATAAGAACACAAAAGATTTAAGGATGATCACAGCTGAATATTCGAGAGAGCTTTCATATAATATAATTATAAAACCAAGTATAAGATATACATTTTAAAACAAGTGGTCAATTTAAAAGCTGCTCAGCTTTCAAGCCGCTGAGAGAGCAATTTTCAAACTACCAGTGTTGCTGCAAAGCCCACAGGTACTGTAGAGCTGTGGAGTTTGCACCAACTTTCAAAGGAAAAGTCCATGCATTCTTTCATTTTGGAGAGATGCAAATGAAAAAGGACCTGCAGAGGTTTGTACCTCCTTTATCTGGAGATCACTTTTCCTGACCAAATCTACGTGTACAATTTTGAAAATCCAAAACTATGGCTGTAATTTTCTCCCATGACCTAACCCTGCCCAGCAATGCCTCTACTATGACGCAGCACAAACATTTTTTTTTCCCGGAATACAGGATGTGCAACATTCAGAAAGGCAATTCATGTGGGTAAAGTTTGAAATTTGCCCTCTAAGAAGTTGGTACGGGGCAGCACAAGCAGTGTCCTTTAAGATGCATTGAGTGGAGCAGTCCTGTGGGGTAGGGTTAGGACAGGGAGTGTCAGTCTATAATTTGCTATGCACTGGAAGACTACCTGCAGAACAAAAGAACTGCAAATTTCAGCAGTAATGTTTTCCCAGAGCAATTTGCAAAGGGAAGGTATATTCTTACTTTCAGTTTGCAAACTGGTGCAAGGTTGGGGGACACAGGGAAAATCTTTTTCATTTTGCTTTATTCACGTTGAGTGGGGGGTTTTTTCTATTTGTGTTTAGATTTGATTAATATTTATTTTGTTTTGTTTAAAGAACCAAAATTAAAAAAAAACAAACCAGAAAGCAGAAAAAAAGAAACTGCCCCCATCACCCAGCACCAAAACAGCAAAATTAACCCCCTCCCTCCACAAGCCTTCCTCATAAGCCCCTCCCCCTTCAGAAATCTGTTAATCCATTCCTTGGGCCTGTGGACTACAATGGCAGATGTAACCCCCGGTTGCTTTGGCCCTGCTTTGTCCCGCTCTGAAAATGGCACCAGTTGGCACCATTTTACGATACAGGAGTGAGTGGGGATCATTCCTGCTCCTTTCTAATTTATAGATCCCAAGAAGAGGGTAACAGACCTTTGATGTGTGTGTGGTGGGCTGTTATTGGGAAGGCTTGGGATGACAGGTCATTTTGCAATTCTGGTGAGTCTGTTTTTTGTTCACTTTCCAAAATAAGTTAATGAAGGAAAAATACATACAAAAGGGGTCTTTTGTTCATTTAAAAAAATGCTAATTTTCATTGAATTTAAAAATAAATGCACATCCCTAGTGCAAAGTCTACAGGTAAAAGCACACATCAAAGTTGTACCAATGTGACTAATGTTAAAAAATATCCCCTTTATTAGCAGGTGAGAATGAGTAAAAGCTTAAGGTTCTTTAATTTTTATTTTTTCCAGACATTTTGAGATTTTTTCCATAAACATTTTCTCCAAATGTTGGTTTGAAGCTCAGAAGTTATTTATCAAATTTTATCACCTGCGACTTTGGGAAGAGAAGTCTTCATATCGCTTCCCCTCTGATGCACTTTCCTTAGTTTTATGTTTTCTTAGATATCTGTGGCAAACGGCTAGAAATGGAACAGAGGAACCAGACGGCAGTGACGGACTTTATTCTCCTGGGCCTCACGGATCGTGAAGAGCTGAGAGGTCCTCTCATTGTAGTGTTCCTGGCCATGTACCTGATGAACCTTCTGGGGAATGGAACCATGATCTTGGTGATTGCTGGGAACTCCCAGCTCCATACTCCCATGTATTTCTTTCTCTGCAACTTGTCCTTTGTGGACATGTGTTTCAGTTCAGTCACTGTCCCCAAATTGATAAGCAACCTCATCTCTGACAAGAAGACCATATCTTTCTCTGAGTGTTTGGCCCAGTTCTTTTTTTTCCTTATCTTTGCTGCCACAGAATGTGTTCTGCTTTCCATCATGGCATATGATCGTTTTGTTGCCATCTGTAATCCACTGCATTACATCACAATAATGAACAAGAAGGTATGGCTAAGCTTGTCAGCAATTTCTTTCATCATTGGATTTTTACATGCTTTGCTACATGTAATGTTAGTATACCGGCTCTCTTTTTGTAGCTCCAACAAAATTCAGAACTTCTTTTGTGACACCACAACACTGCTTCAGCTCTCCTG
The DNA here is from genome assembly GCF_901001135.1 of Rhinatrema bivittatum. Taxonomy (NCBI): domain Eukaryota; kingdom Metazoa; phylum Chordata; class Amphibia; order Gymnophiona; family Rhinatrematidae; genus Rhinatrema; species Rhinatrema bivittatum. The sequence continues at coordinate 514,917,349 of NC_042615.1, read as the reverse complement.
CACAGACACCTCCATCAATCAGCTGATGATCTTCACAGAGTCCTCACTGGTAGTAATGCTGCCTTTCTTGATCATCCTGACCTCCTACATCCGCATCATCGGTACCATCCTGAAGATCCAGTCCACTGGTGGAAGGTATAAGACTTTCTCCACCTGCTCCTCCCATCTCACGGTAGTAATCCTCTTCTATGGCACAGTTATTTTTATGTATTTTAGACCTACTTCCAGCTATTCCTTGGAAAAGGACAAGATGGCTAGTGTGGTGTACAATGCGGTATCTCCCATGCTTAACCCATTCATCTACAGCCTTAGAAACAAGGACGTAAAGATGGCACTGAAGAAAGCTCTACAGACAAAAATAACTTCTTCCATAGGAAGGATACCCAGATTCTCAAAATGAAAGACATTTTTTTCATCCGAACTGACTTAAACCCTCAAAAAATAGATTGAAAGAGACATAAGTTCCATGTTGGCTCTTATTTGCATATCATTTGGACAGAATATATTCAAGTGTCTTAACCTTCATCCTGTCTCTTTTGCTCAATTCAATGTGTCTTCAATTCTTAGAAGAAAAACCCCACACAATTGCTTCATATCGTAATGCTAACTGAAAATCAGATTTGTACTGGGTGAAAAGTGTCAATGTTCTCCACCCATAACTTTCAGGAAATCCATTAACCAAAGCAGCATTAGGGGAATGTTATTTTTCCAGGTAATTGCACAATGAGTTATGAAAATCACCCATAATTCTGACCATATTTTGCTTGTCTCTACATTATAAATTACATCAGGCACAAAACCCACCCAAATACAGTGCGCATGTCATTGTATGGCGTAGAGCAGCAGGCTGAGAACAAGGGAAGTCAGAGTTCAGATCCTATTGATACTCCTTGTGACTTTGGGCAAGTCACTTTACCCTCAATTGGCACAGGAGTAAACATAGACCTGCTTTACTTTTCTCCCTTTATGTGTCTATGGGGAAAATGCTTAGTAAATGAGACCCTAAGCTTGTAAGCCCTCCGGGGACAGGGAAATTCCTAATGTATCTGAATGTAATTCTCCTTGAGCTAGCAATGAAAAGGTGTGAGTTAAATCTAAAATAAATAAATAAATAATTGTGATTTTTGGAAGTGTTTCTTTCATGCTTGTAATGCTATCACTCTTATTTAAAAAAAAACCTGTCAGTATTTATGTTACATATTAGTGCATATTTAAATTATTTATTGAGGGAGGGCCTGAAGACGTGTGTGTTAGCTAATTCCATTTAGCAAAATAAAATAGAGAATAATCACAAAATGGATGAATCATTCAAATATATTTATTATTCTACAATTAATAAATAAATGGTATTATATTTACTTTTTGAAGTCCGAGTCTCCTGAAATTCTGTATCTTAGTCCCATGTTTCCCATGTTTATGGAGATGACTCATGTGGCCAAAAGAAGAGCAAGGAAGCACTGAAAGCCCCACCAGTCTCGCTTCCAAATTTTAAAGCAAAGGAAGAGAGGGGCAAAGACACAGGCATCTGAGATAACTAACAAAGACAACTGCCTGCACCACTCTGTCTCCTCCCTTCTCCTTCTGGGAGTGATACAGTATTCTGGTCATTAAGAAAACTAAGGGGGTTATTTTCTAATGGGATCACACGTGAAAAGGGACTTTTCGCGGGCGATATCTAAATCGGGACGGAGTCCGCACCGGAAGGGGAGGAGTCGGGGCGGCCTCGGGGCAGACTCCGCGATGACTTTCACTGGCGCGATAATGTAGGCCACTTTATCGCCGCCAGTAGCGCGCCCAATAGCACCACCTTTCACGGTGGCGCTATTGGGTGCAAAGCCGGCAGCGATAACCCCTCGGTGGATGCGATCGCTGCCGGCTTTTTGCAGGCCCAGCCCCCGCTTTGCACCCCCACCCCCCGTTACCGCCGGATTCTCTAAGGATCTGTGACCTTAGAAAATCCAGGCCTAATTCCTTGATTTCATTATGCATTTTTAAAGCCCAGATTAAATTTTAACTCCTGATGCAGTAAGCTAATACTATGCATATGTATCAAGAGTTAAAAAAAGCACTGTGAGTGTAAAATGTGTGTTGGGGAGTGGTGAGGGGGGAGCGGTTGTCCCTGACTGGCCGATCATCACCACTTCTCTGACAAGTGCACTAAGCAGTACTCCCAGTTTATCCTGCACATTTTACCAGCCATCTAAAAGGACCACGCCAGGAACAAGGTTGCCTTTAAGCCAGCAGTGAGCTGGTACCACAATGTAAAGCTCCAGAAGTTGCTGCATATAGAATGTGGTTTCAGTGCTTTCTTTTATGTTTTGCTGTTCTGTGCTTATTCATTTATCTACTGAGCTTAATTCTGCAAGAGAGATATCTGTGACTTGTACATTACATAAATGGAGTTTGCTGGTAGAGGCAGAGAGGAAGGAGAAGGTACTTCCCTAAGAGTGTGCAAGAGAGCTTAGGGAGTCAGCAAAATGTGAAAATAAAATAGCAGAGTCTGTACTAGGTATCTGCTCCAGGAAAAATGTGCAGAAGTGCAGCCCAGCTCCTGGTGAATCCTCAGGCATGCAAGCTGGAAGAAAACTTTATAAATGCAAAGCTGGGGAAGTGTGTGCACATGAGCCTGCAATGAGAGGTGCACACTTCTAGCAAGGTTTCAGTTTCAGTTTTGGAAAGAACAGTTAGCCATGAGATGTTGCAGCAAAGTGTTCCCTCTACAACCTTTGTGGGACAGTTCTGTTAAACCCAGACACACACAGTATCAACCCCAGATTGTTAACTGGTGTAATCCATCAGTTAGGATGGCAGGTACATTTTGATAATGGAAGAAAGAATCAAAGCTCTCGTCACCAGTCTACCCCTACCCTGCACTCTCGCTCATGCACTGTAAATGTAAATCATTAAGAGAATTAAAGGAACCTCTTGAGCACAGAGATGATGGCAAAGATAAAGGTACCATTTATGAGCTGAAGGAAAAATTGCATATTTTTCTTAGAAAAAAAGGGATTTAAACTACAAAAACAAGATAGTGAAATTCTGGAAAGATTTGTGGGAAGGCAAAGGATGTTACTAACATCAGTATCAGAAACAGTCAGAGAGATCTATATGGTGATCCTGAGTCCATATTTGATGAATTCAAGCAGCATTTTAGGGAAATCATATCAACAAATCACTCCTTTTGCAGACTTTTACCAAGCCTTACCCAAGTCAGAAGAAAGTGTACTTGATTACTGGATAAGGTTGAACAAAGCAATGGATCTTGTTAATGAGTATTTACAGCGGCAGTGAAGGAGAATTGATAACCCAAAACATGAAAATACAATGATGTTTGTGAAAAACTATCCTGACCTGGAGTTGCAAAGTGATTTAAATGCCTGCCATTAGATGAGATCCAGAAAATGCTTGATATATTTCAGAGAGAGCAGAGAGCTATTTTCTAAAGAATGTGGCTAAAAGGGATGTGCATTCATTTGAAACAAAAGAGGAAATGACAGTATTTCCTATTTTGTTTCATTACATTTTCAAAATGAAACAGGACATCCAACAGAATTATATTCATTTTTTCATTTTGTTTTGAAAAAAAAAAGTTCACCCATCCAAACTAGGTCCAGGCCTGAGACCAGTGCCTCACCTGGGCATTGGCTGAGGTCCAAAGTAGAGGCTGTAGAATACACCCAGGAATGATGCCAGCACTTCAGCCTAGGGCTAGTAGGCATATATCTAGGCTCAATGCAGGGACTACTGCCTATGCTTGAGTACAATGCCAAGGTCTTGGCCCAGGCTGATGCCCATGCCAGGGTCTTGGTTTTGATGCGAGCTAAGGCCCAGGCCTGGAAACCACCCTCAAATATTTGCTGGAGTCAGGAAACTCCTGGCCCTTCCCCATGTTTGATGGGGTTCCGAAGATGCTGGGTTATGATGCCTAGGTATCTGCTGAACCCCAAGCCTGACACCAGTGCCCAGACTGGAGGGGGATCCCAATGCCTAGGCCTCGAACTAGGAATAGGCTTGACACCAAGGCCTATTCCTAAAGCTAGGGCCAAGCCCAGAGCCTGGATCATGACAACTAGGTGTCAGCCTACACCAGTGCCTGATGCCAGGGCCTCAGCCTAGGCCTGACTCTGGGGCCAGACCCTGATGCTGGGACAGATGCAGAGGCCTCAGCCTGGGCCAAGACATGCCTAGGCTTTGACCTAGGGCCTGTCAAGATAGCGAAGGCCCAGCCAGTTGGTCCACTTCTGATGCAGGAGTATAGGTCTAGGCCAAAGCCAATTCCATATCTAGGGTCCAGGAACAATGCCAGGACATGACCTGGAGGATGGGTCTCAATGCCTAGGCCTTGGCTCTAGGACCAGGTCTGATGGTCCAGAGGACTAGATCTCATGCTGGGCCTCAGCTGGGCCAAATCTTTACACTGGAGCCCAGTCCAGAGACCTGGTCCCAATTCCAGGGTGTTGGCCTAGGCCCAGGCCCAGGCCCAAAGGCTGGAGTCCAGGCCAGAAAGTTCCTCTTCTATCTTCTTAAAATAATGTCCTCCCCTTGAGGATGCACCAGAGTAACTTCACTCCAGTCCTTTCCTTCTAACAGAAAGCATCATTTTGATATATGACAGTTTATTTAAGCTACCATACATCAAAATGGCCTCCTTAGCTGAAGAGGAGGAAGGCCCTGGAGTGAAGTTACTCTGGCGCATCTTCATGCTGAGAAGCGTCATTTTAAAAGAAGTCATATGAAGGGGCTGGGCACGGGCCTGATATTTTTTAATGTAAGTTTTCTTCCTTGTGATTTTGGCCTGGATACTTCTATTTAAGTTAAAGTAAATGATTTGTTTTGAACACCACCAAGGACTCTATGTGGTTATTTTTCCAGTGCCTATGTGAATGGATGGACATTGGCTTTAATTATTTATTTTTACCCGCTTTGCTAATTCTTGCTTCTTTAATCCTATTTTGGACCCTCTTGCACATGGTGGGGATCATCCTGCTGGAGTGTGATGCTTGGTATTCACTAATGACTGATCATGCCAGAGTCCCAGAAAGATTTATTATTTATTTTATTTATTTATTTCTTTTGTATACCGACATTCGATCGAGATATCACATCGGTTTCCAGGTAACAGGTTGAATAGAGGCGATAGTTTTACCCAATCCGGACTTGGTTTTACCCAATCCGGACTTGGTCCTGGACCCATAGTTTTACCCAATCCGGACTTGGTCCTGGACCATAGGAGCCCTGGTTCATGTTGACCGCCAAAATGGGGGGATCAGCTACATGCAGAATTGATATTTGGATTCTATAAAATTCCATTTCATAAAAAGGACAAGATGTACTATAATACTACTCTACTTGTCTTTTTAATACAATTGGCCATTCCTCAGGGATTGTATAATTTACCAGGGTCATTCATGTGGCTGATGACTTTGATATTTGGTGATCAAATCTATTAGAGTCTGCTGTGTACCCCCATTCCCTGGTCAGACCATTTCCTGATAACTACAACCCTATCCACCAAGATACAATCTTCCACTGATCAACACCTCTCCACCCATTTACTTCAGGAAATCTTGTGCTTCAGAAATTCTCAGCGAGCAGCTCACCAAGGAACTCCACAAACCTAGACACATCTAACCCCAATTCAGCTGTTGCTATCCTGGCATAAGATCACGGAAAGGGTAGCAAACAATCTTTGCCCCATCAACCTCGAAATTAATCAACCCAGCAAAAAAAAGGTAACCAACCTTGGTTCACCAGCGAACTCAAACGGAATAAAACAAGATCTACGCCACAAAGAAAACAGATGGCGCAAAGTCCCTGTCACCGTCTACTCTTTCATCATACAAAGGAACTTTACAATTTTTACAGATCATCCATCCTCAAATCAAAAAAACAATACTACGCTAATAAAATCCATGACCTACAATATGATGCAAGGCTTTATTTTCATATGTATTACAAATCACAAAGCCCAATTCCTCCATCAATACCAGATGATCATGCTCAATCCAAGGCAAATGAGGTTAGCCCTGTTCTTTCAGCAGAAAATTTCAAAACACTATAGCACTTCTTCCAACTAAGACCAACCCTCCTGATTCAAGCTCCTCCAACCACATACTCAGGATACTAAATTCGACAACTTTGAATTAACTTCCACTAAAGAAATCGAAACCATTTTTAAAAAGGCAGAAACCATCCAGCCACCCAACAGATAACATACCCTCCAAATTATTGCTACGTCATCCCAGACACAATCTCAAAACCTCTGACTACATCATAAATTGCTGCCTAACTCAAGGTCTGTACCCAGATAGCCTAAAAAATGCTTCCCTTAAACCCCTCTTGAAAAAACACAATTTAGACCCTAGCATTCTTGCTAATTTCCGTCCAATCTCTAATCTTCCATTCCTAGCCAAAATTACAGAAAAAAGTAGTCAATACCCAGCTATCAGATTACTTAGAAGAACACAATATTCTTTCCCCTTCCCAATATGGTTTCCGCAAATCACGCAATACAGAAACCCTGCTCATCTCACTAACAGACCATATTATTATGGGAATGGACAAAGGACACTCATTTCTTCTACTCCTTCTAGACATTTCAGCAGCCTTCGACACGGTCAACCACACCATCCTCCTGGATCGTTTATGTGATATTGGCATAACTGGCTCAGTCTTCAGCTGGTTCAAGTCCTTCCTTGATAACAGAAGCTTCAGGGTCAGGATCAACAACAAAGAATCACCATCGACAAATTCTTCTCTTGGCGTGCCTCAAGGATCCTCCCTTTCTCCCACCCTTTCAATATTTACCTCTCCCCCTTTGTCATCTGTAACAAGTCTCTCAATCTCATCCATTACATCTATGCTGACGCTGCTCAGATTCTGCTCCCCATTACAGAATCCATTACTAAAGCTCTCTCACTTTGGAAAACTTGCCTTCAATCTATAAACAATCTCCTCAATAATCTAAATTTGGTCCTCAACTCCGCTAAGACTGAATTACTATTTATCTCTTCCAACCCAGACATCCATCCTCCACAAACCCATACAGTCTCCAACTCACCCATACTCAAGTAAGAGATCTGGGAGTAATTCTAGACAACCGCCTTAATCTAAAGACTATGATCAATTCGACTACCAAAGATTGTTTCCACAGACTACAGGTGTTGAGAAGACTCAAACCTCTCCTATATCTCCACGACTTTAGAACTGTTCTGCAATCCCTAATATTTTCAAAAATAGATTATTGCAGCGCTCTTCTCACTGGCCTACCCAGCTCAACCACCCAACCTCTTCAAATGATACAGAATGCTGCTGCCAGAATTTTACCAGTACCAACCGAAGAGATCATATTACAACCAATTCTCCGAAACCTTCATGGTTACCAGTCTACTACAGAGTCCTTCACAAATCTCTCACCCTGATACACAAGTCCATCCATAACTATTTTCATCTTGACCTTGAATTTCCCCTCAAACTCCATACATCCAACAGACCGATTAGAGAAATCCACAAAGGAGAGTTACAACCCCCTCCAACCAAAACCATTCGCCTAGTTTCGACCAGGGTCCGAGCCTTTTCTCTAGCAGGTCCAAACATTTGGAATAGCCTCCTGCAGAACTCAGGTTGGAATCATGCCTACTAACTTTTAAAAAAAACTTAAGACTTGGCTGTTCCGACTAGCCTTCTTGGATCCTTCAGACACACAATAATCTACCATCCTACTCACGAGCATGGAACCATGCCTTCTTTGTGAGATGCCTCTTATCCAATACCTCCGCAATTAAAACTATTCTTATGACTTTTGATTTTAAGTTATGGCCCTACTAGGGCCTTTTTTACTCTATTTACTTCCAAGCTGTAAAGCCTCCAAGTTTATAGTCCTTGTTCAATGTAACTTTCTTGCTCTCTTTCTGATTATAACTTATTGTTCCATTTTTTTGTTACAAGTTTCTATCCCTCGTTCGATGTAAACCGATCTGATATGGTATTCAACCATGAAGCTCGGTATAGAAAAATGTGAAATAAATAAATATAAATAAATAAATGTACTATAATACTACTCTACTTGGTCTTTTTAATACAATTGCATTCCTCAGGGATTGTATAATTTACCAGGGTCATTCATGTGGCTGATGACTTTGATATTTGGTGATCAAATCTATTAGAGTCTGCTGTGCTACCTAGATGTTTTATGATTTTGAACTTGATAAAGATAATGCAATTTAGAGTTTAGAGTTGGTATGTAGATGTTTAAATGTTTATAATTTGAAATTAACACAAAAGAAATGTAAATTTCTCCTGTGTTGTCTTCAATTTCTTAGGCATCATATAAATGAAAATGGAATAGCTATCACGGTATCTGTGATACGGCTCGCGCCATCTTTAAAAATGGAAGGTTACTAGAATAGATTGTGCTGCTAGAGTGTATAGAGATTACTAGAACAGGGCTTCCCAAACTTGTCCTCGGGATCCCACAGCCCATTAGATTTTCAGAATATTCTCAATGAATATGCATGAGATACATTTTTATATACTGAATTGCCATGTGAGAAGGGGGCAACCCTAGCTGTGATGGGGGGTAGTCTTCCGGCCACTCCATGAGCCCTTTTGGACTGTTTGAAGGTGGACCTTTGAGGCCAATGCTGGAAGGAGAAGGTCCAGTCTGCGAACAGACCTTGTTAGTCTGCTGACAGGTGACAGGCACAACCAGGCCAGAGGGAGCAAAGTCCAACGTATAGGCAAGGGACATGGCAGGCAGCAGACAAGACAAGGTCTGTTATCAGGCTAAGGCTGAGGCAGGTGGCAGGCAGGTGAAATCTGATGACATGCATGGATCAAGACAGCAAACAAGCAAGCATTCAAGGCTCAAAGACTCAAGACAACACTAAATAGGACCTGTTGGCTAAGGGCATCATCTAACAGAATGAGTAAGCTTATAGCTAGGAAGAACAATGACATCACCAGGGCAAGCCAGAGGAAATCCAGTGTACTGGGTCTATAAAACCAGAAAGTGAAGAGAGGATAAGAGAAGCAGGAAGCAGATAAGAGGCTTATGCCAGAGACATTGCTAGAACTATCACAGGTACCAGAAATCAATGCTAGAGGTATGTTATACCTTGATTTGTAAATTTATCTCAGGCATAATCATTGTGGATATGGGCCAACCAGAATTAGCCAGATAACTTACTGGGCTGACTCAACTCCTGGTTATGCCCCCAAAACATTCCTAATATATCTGGTTAAATTCTAGCCAGATAACTTATTATCTGGCTAGAATTTAGATGGATAGGTGCCCAAACTTTCATTTAGCTGGATAACTTCTAAGTTGTCTGGGTAAATGCTTTTGAATATAGACCTCATACTGTTTGCCAGATTGTCACAGTAGAAGAGGACTGGAAGGCTCATCTGCATACAGCTCCCAGCAGCCCTTGGGAGAGGACTCCAGAGGTCACTGCGAATGATCCAGGCTTCGAACTCCAAAATCCCAACTTCTAGAGGCCTCTACATCCTTTGCAGTAAAAAAGGAACAGAAGGCTCAACTGCATAATATTCTAAGCAACCCCCAGGAGAGAACTCCAGAGGTCACTGTGAGCAGTCCAGGTTTTGTATTCCACTGTCCCAGCTTCTAGAGGCCTTGTAGTCTTTGCAGCAGTCAGACTTCCTTGCTGTACCTTATCTGTGTTTATTTGGTTTTATAGGTTTTGAATTTACATGATAATTGTGTTTGGTAGTAGTAATTTGCTAAAGATTTTATACATAAGGAATTTAATTCAAATCAAGAGTCAATATTTATTTATTTATTTATTTATTTATTTATTTTAAAGTATTTATATACTGTTTTTAAAAATAAATTTTATCAAAATGGTTTACAGGAGAAATAAAATCAATGAAATTAAAATAAATTGTAGAAAAAAGGTACATAAAATGGTATATAGCTACCTAGGTAGCTAATTTAAACAAAATGTTTTATTTTATAACAAAAGAAGTTTAAGCCTTGAGGAAAAGTGGAGGGGAAAGGAGGAGAAGGGTCAGGAGAACAAATATAAGGGGATGAGAGTTATCTCTTAGGAGAGCAAAATTGGGATGAATCAAACTGAAAAATATCATGGAGACGTGAAGGGAATGAGCGGAGGTTGAGTGGTGAGGGTTGGATGAGTTGGTGGTATGTTGAAAGCAAGTTGAAAAAGATATGTTTTGAGAGATTTTTTGAAATGAAGTGGATTTGATATTGAGCGAAGGAAAATTGGGAGAGAGTTCCAGAGTGAGGGTCCTGCTACTGAGAACGCTCTTTTTCTGGTGCATAACAAGGAATTTATAGGTAGATTAATTGTAGTGTTTGAGGGTCATTGCCTGACAAATAAAAAATAAATCTACAGACTAAACTTACTTTGATTTAGCTTTACATCCTTGCTCCCTTAACAATTTTAACTCAATAATAAATCAATTATGATGTAGGAAGTAGTCTAGCAGCAAGAGGGAGGCTTTCCAGTCTTTTGCACTGAGTGTCACATGTATGATTATTTCCCAGCTGGTGAGAGGTTGTATGTGTACACTAAGTGCAAAGAGCTCCAAGCCCTCAGAGAGTAAGTCCGATCTCTGGAGGCTAGAATGGAAGACCTGGAGGAGCTAAGGAGACAGAGAGGTTTATAGAGGAGCCTTCAGGGACATAGTATAGACATCTCAACTCCAATCTGGTAGCCCCTATGCTGACTTCGAGGAGAAAGGTCACCTGGAGGGAGACCATCAGTTTGATGAGGCAGGAAGCAATCCTGAAGCTAGGACCTGCTTTCAAGGTGATGTAGTATCCTCTTTCACCAAGGATATTTCTCCAGGGGCAGCTGCCTAGGAGGGAAGGGCTAGGATGTCCGTTATAGTTGATGATTCAATTATTAGATTGATAGCTGGGTGGCTGGTGGACATGAAGATTGCTTGGTAGCTTGCCTACTTGGTGCAAGCTTGGCAGACCTCAAGCATCACATAGATAGGATTTTAGATAGTGCTGGGGAGAAGCTGGCTTTCTTAGTACATGTGGCTACCAATGACATAGGAAAGGGCAGAATTTATTTATTTATTTATTTATTTATTTATTTTATTTAGCATTTGTTTATATACCGAGGTATAGCTGACATTGCCTTCACTCCGGTTTACATTATAACAACCAGTTACATTTAAATTCATAACAGTATGACAGAGATTGAATCAAAAAACAATAACTTAATAAAATTCAGTAAATACATTGAACATTAGATATGAATGTATACAAATCTTGAAGTAGAATGTTGATATCGTAAATGAGAAAAAGGTTCCTGCGAGTCGGGGCAAAGTCAGAAGGAGGGGGTTGCTGGCATGAAAAGGATTTAAGTTCTGCTGTCAATGGGTGAGCAGTCATTGTATGACTGTGAGAGTAGCCAGTTTTTAAGATCTTTTTTAAAAGATTTAGAGTTTACTTGCGAATTGAGGTGTTGAGGTAGTGAGTTCCATAATTTTGGGCCGATGATAGAGATAGATAGATAGAATTGAGGATCTAGAAGCCAAATTTAGGGTTTGAGGTAGAAAGCTGAACTCCAGAACTCCAAAAATGCTCCCCATTCTATGTGCAGGACCCCAGAGGCAGGCAGAGCTCCAGAGTCTCAATGCATGGATGAGATGATGGTACAAGGAAGAGGGTTTTAGGTTTGCTAGGAAATGGGCTTCACTTTGGGAAAGGGGAGAGGGCTCCTTTTCCAAAAGGATGGGCTTGATCTTAACCATAGTGGAACCAGGCTTCTGGCACTACCTTTACAAAGGTGATAGTGCAGCTTTTAAACTAGATGATGGGAGAAAGCCAACAGTCACTCAGAAGCACATGGTTCAGAATGCTAAACCTTGGAAAGATATTAAGAGAACAGGGAAAATGGGGCATCTCAGTAGAAATAAATGACAAAGTGAACTAGGTGTCTTTACATAAAGTGCAGAAAGATTCCAAAGTACCCCTGTCAGCTGATGAGCAGGTTGTTAATATAAAGAAAAACAATACTTTGAAATGTCTGTCTACAAATGCTAGACTTCTAAAAAATAAGATGGGAGAGTTAGAGTGCATAGCTTTGGATGAAGAGATAGATATAATTGGCATCTCATAGAACTGGTGGAAGGGAGATAACCAATGGGACACTGGAATACCATGATATAAATTATATCAAAAAGATAGAATGGATCAAATTGATGGAGGAGTGTGCTGTATGTTAGACAGCATTGAGTCAAACAGGATAAAAGTTCTGCAGGAAACAAAATGTAATGTGGAATCTTTATGGAGAGAATTGCTTAGGGAAAATAGGAAGTAACATAGTAGTAGGGGTGTATTATCATCCACCTGGCAAGAATGAACTAACAGACAATGAAATCCTAAAAGAAATTAGGGAAGCTAACAAAATCAGCAGCACAGTAATAATAGGTGATAGCAATTACCCTAAAATTGACAGTATAAATATTACATCAGAATATTCTAGAGATGTAAAGTTCCTAGATAAAATAAATAACTGCTTCATGAAGCAGCTGGTACAAAAAACAACAAGAGGGAAAACTATTTTAGTCCTAGTCCTTAGTGGAACACAAGATTTGGTGTGAGAGGTAACAGTGTTAGAGCCACTTGGCAATGGTGATTACAACATTATCAAATTTGACTTAATAACAGGAGGAGTGCAAAAAATACATCTACTGTGACAGCATTTAACTTTCAAAAAAGTTACTATGCAAAAATGAGGGAAATGTTTAGGAAAAACTGAAAGGAGCAACTACAAAGGTTAAGAGTTTAGCTCAGGCATTGACATTGATTAAAAATACTGTGTTGGAAGCCCAAACCAGATGTATTTTATGCATTAGAAAAAGTGGAAGGAAGGCTACAAAACTACCGGCATGGTTAAAAGGTGAGGTGAGAGAGGCTATATCTAAAAGAACATCTTTCAATAAATGGAAAAGGGATCCAAATGAAGAAAACAGGAAACAGCATAAGCACTAGCAAGTCAAATACAAAGCATTGATAAGGAAGGCGAAGCTTGCTGTGGAAGCAAAAACTCATAATAAAAACTTTTTCAGATATATTTGAGGTATAAAGCCTACAAGGGAGTCAGTTGGGGCATTAGATGATCAACAGATAAAAGGGGCACTTAGGGATGACAAAGCCATAGCAGAAAGTTTAAATTGTTTGCTTTAGTATTCACTGAGGAAGATGAAGGAGAGATTCCCATGCCAGAAATAATTTTCAAATATGATGATTCAGAAGAGCTGAAACAAATCTCAGTGAACCTGCAAGATGTGCTAGGGAAATTGACAAACTAAAGAGTAGCAAATCACCTGGACCAGATTGTATACATCCCAGAATGCTGAAAGAACTGAGAAATGAATTTGCAGACCTGCTACTGGAAATGTATAAACTATCAGTAAATTCCTCTATGGTACCTGAAGACTGGAGGGTTGCCAATGTAACACCAATTTTTAAACAGAGATCATGGGGTGATCCAGGAAACTACAGACCAGTGAGTCTAATGTCTGTGCCAGGTAAAATGGTAGAAACTATCATAAAGAACAAAATTGCTGAACATATAGATAACCATAGATTAATGAGTCAAAGCCAACATGATTTAGCCAAGGGAAGTCTTGCCTCTCAAATTTGCTACATTTTTTTTGAGGACAGAATTAAACATGTAGATAAAGATGAGCAAGTTTACATAGTGTATCTGGATTTCCAGAAAGCATTTCACAAAGTCCATCATGAGAGACTTCTTAGGAAATTAAGATGTCATGGGCTAGGGGGCCGTATACTATTGTGGATTGTAGGGATGTGCAGAGGGACCGCATAACATTACATTTAGTATTCGTATTTGTGTGGGGACAGGTACATTGCATTCGGCAAGGGGGGGCCCCGATCCGTTCATGCATTCCATTTTTATTCGTTTCCCAGCTAAAATTTAATTAACTACAAACCCCCACCCTCCTGACCCCCCCAAGACTTACCAAAACTCCCTGGTGGTCCTGCGATGGTCCGGGAGCCATCTCCTGCACTCACGCCATCGGCTGCCGGTATTCAAAATGGTGCTGATAGCCTTTGACCTTACTATGTCAAGGGGCTACCGGTGCCATTGGTCAGCCCCTGTCACATGGTAAGAGCAATGGTTGGCTGGTGCCATCTTGTGCTCCTACCATGTGACAGGGGCCGACCAATGGCACCGGTAGCCCCTGTGACATAGTAAGGGCAAAGGCTATTGGTACCATTTTGAATACTGGCAGCTGATGGCCCGAGTGCAGGAGATGGCTCCAGGACCCCTGCTGGATCACCAGGGACTTTTGGCAAGTCTTGGGGAGGTCAGGAGGCAAGTCTTATGGGGGTCAGGCGGGGTCCCCCAAGATTTGCCAAAAGTCCCTGGTGGTCCAGCGGGGGTTCGGGAGTGATCTCCTTCACTCGGGCCGTCGGCTGCCAGTAATCAAAATGGTGCCGATAGCCTTTGCCCTTACTATGTCACAGGGGCTATTGGCGCCATTTTGAATACCGGCAGCCGACGGCGTGAGTGCAGAAGATGGCTCCCGGACCCCCGCTGGACCACCAGGGAGTTTTGGCAAGTCAGGAGGGTGGGGGTTTTGTTTAAATTTGCTCCTTAAGACAGCCGAATAATTCGGTGAAGATATGTTGTATTCGTGGGAATCAAGATACGTTTCGCTTCCCCACGAATACAGCGAATATAGCCTTATACGTTGCGGATTGCCAATACGTTGCAAACGAATGCACACCCCTAGTGGATTGCCAACCAGTTAAAAGAAAACAGAGTAGGGCTAAATAGTAAATTTTCCCAATGGAAAAAGGTAAATAGTGGAGTGCCCCAAGGATCTGTTCTGGGACCACTGTTTTTTAATATATTTATAAATGACCTGGAAATGGGAGCAACAAGTGAGGTGATCAAATTTGCCGATGACACAAAGTTATTCAAAGTTGTTAAATCTCAAGAGAATTGATAGAAATTGCAAGAGGACATTGCAAAACTAGGAGACTGGGCATGGACATGGCAAATTAAATTTAATGAGAAGAAGTGCAAAGTGATGCACTTAGGGAAGAGTAACTCAAATTATAACTATATAATGCAAGGTTCCACATTAGGAGTTACCACTCAGGAAAAGGATCTATGTGTTACCATTGAAAATACATTCAAATCTTCTGCTCAATGTGCATCAGCAGCCAAGAAAACAAATAGAATGCTAGGAATTATTAGGAAAGGAATGGAGAATAAAACAGACAATATCACAATGTTTCTGTATCGCTCCATGGTGCGACCTTATCTTGAGTATTGTTTTCAGTTCTGGTCACCACATCTTAAAAAGGATATAGCAGAATTAGAAAAGATACAGAGAGGTGCAACCGAAATGATAAAGGGGATGGAACAATTCTCCTATGAAGAAATGCCAAAGAAGTTAGGACTTTTCAGCTTGGAGAAGATACACCTGAGGGGAGATGTAATAGAGGTCTATAAAATAGAGATGGAATGGAACGAGTAAATGTGAATCAATTGTTTACTCTTTTGAAAAGTTCAACAACCAGGGAACACACAATAAAGTTACTAGGTAATACATTTAAAACTAGTATGAGAAAATATTTTTTCAGTCGACTCATAATTAAGAACTGGAATTTGTTGCCAGAGGAAGTGGTGAAAGCTCTTAGTGCAGCTGCTTTTAAAAAGGTTTGGACAAGTTCCTGGAGGAAAAGTCTATTATTAACCATTATTAAGTTAGAGGTGTAAAAAATCACTGTTTAATCTTGGGATAGGCTGCTTAAAATATATCTACCTCTTGGGATCCTACCAGGAACTTGTGACCACTGTTGGAAATAGGATCCTGGGCTTGATGGACCTTTGGTCTGACCCAGTAAGGCAAATCTTATTTTCTTATGTTCTTATAAGAATTTTCTTGTTGCATAAAACTTTCAGCTGGAATACCAGTCTTTGTATGGAGATTATTTTATTCAAGTCCAAAAAGATAAACTATAAGAGCCCATATCAAGGGTCTCATACTATGACCTTCTGGCCCTTGGCTAAATTTCAACCGACTGCTCGCAGCAACAGCAGAAGGAACCTGATCCCACCTGCTGCAGTGATCATAGGATTTTCATCTGGCCTGCAGTGGTGGCAGCAGAAGCACATTATGCTGCTACTGCCAGCTCAGGTACTTGAAGTCTAAAGTGCAAGTGGCAGTATGTCAAAGTAGCATCGTGATGCCACCACCATGCAAGTAACACTTTTACAAAAATGAGGCAATATAAATGTATATATCATACATCAAATACATTAAACAATAAGCGATATATGCAAAATAATTACAAAACAACTTTATATTTTAATAAAAAGTATCAAAATAATTTATTAATACATATCTATAACATCATATCCACCAAACAACATCCTGAAATTTCACAATATCATAAAATCACACCATTCATAATATCCACAACCAAAAAATATACATACAAATATAAAATTACAAATATTCTATTCCTTCCAATATTCTATTCCTCCCAACATACAAATATAAAATTACAAATATTCTATTCTTTCCAATATTCTATTCCTCCCAGGGAAAGATTACATAAACTCAATGTTCATTATAAAAGATGGTGGATACAATTTCAAATCTCAAGCACTTCACATAATAGACATCTTCAAACAAGGGTATAGTTTCAAATCACATATATAAAGTTGTTTTGTAATTATTTTACATATATCACTTATTTTTAATGCATCACCATGCAAGGCCAACATAGATGACTGCAGTATATATTGTGTTAAGCGCACCCTACGCTTATAGCCAGGGATACAAGAATACTTAGACTCTGTAGAAAGTATAATTTATTTTTATTAATCAGTATAAGTATTCTTGATGATGGATGCCCTTTCTCTGACAAACTGACCAGCTTCTCTCTGTATACAGGAAGTGACCCTTCTTTTATAGATAACATTCAATATTGAACAAGGGTAGAAGGTTCTAGAGATTTGCGTGACTGCCCAAAGGATCATTTACATAGGTTTTCATGTCAACAGCATGATGTGACTATCTCTGAACTGTCCTGAATACTTTTTTCCAGATGTGGCCCATTTGCCCTCACTCTCCAGATAGCCCTTTGTTCTGGTCAAGGTAATTAACACATCTGTGGCTGTGTTTATAGAAACTTCTGAGAATAGTGCCTGCCGTTGGTTTCTTCTTTGTATGACCTTAAGAATAAGCATCATCTTGGAACCAGCTTGACTGCCTGTCTGCTGTCCTGAGAAACTGCAAGTCATTCTCAATAAGTCATTTAGAGTTCATACAGCCAAAGCAGGCTAAGAAAACCCGAGGATTCTGGGGTTTTTTTCTTTCTCCATGTTGGTTTTCTGTTCAGGCATACTTCTCAATTGCTGATATTAGTGTTGCGTGTGTAAGTGGAGCTACTTGGACTGAAGAAAATTGTGATAAATGCTGAAGCAAGGCCAAAAGAAATTTTCAGCTGCTATGCAGTGCAGGTCAAAGGAAGGAAGGCATTGGTAGTATTGAGCCACGGGTTTTGTAAGACTGCCAAGAAAAGCCAGGTAAAGAGTGTGGTTCCTGGGGTTCCCAATCATGGCCTCGTCTCTTTGGAGCTGTAGGAGAGGAGGCATAGACATTGCCCAGTAAGGATTCATAGTTCTATGCAGAAATCATCCCTATTATAAGTCAGATATCATCAACTGTGTGTCATTCCCTGGATTATAGTTTCCAGAGGGGTTGTTTTGCTAATACCTTGAATCTGGCATGCTGCAAGGGAGAGAAGTGAGAGGAAGGGAAAGGGAGAAGAATTGGGAGAAAAGACATGAAAAAGAGAAAGAGAAATAGAAAGGGAGTAAGAGAGCACAGAGGGATGTGAGAGAGAATGCACTCCACACACACACACACACACACACACAATCTCATCCATGTTATCCCTTCACCTGCCCCATACTTCCCTAGGTGGGCTGATATTGAGGAAGGGGTGGAGGAACAGGAGAAGGTTATTGGGGATGTAGCAGGGTTGCCAAATTCAGAGAAATATTATTACTGATGATATCTGCTACACATTACTCCCCTGAAAATCCTGCCCGCTGTCTCCCGCCTTCCCAGCATCTCAAATCACCAAAAGGGCTAGACATAGTCACATCCCCAAACCCTTCTCAACAACATTTCCCTCTCCCTCCCTCCGCCAACCTGGCCTCAGCAAACTCTAAGATGGCTCTCCCACCCCCTTGGATTTCTCAGTAATCTTAAATGTCCTATATGCCCCTTCTCTTGAAAAGATTGGGGACTCCTGCTATAGACATTCAAATCAGGAATGTCCAACCCCTTTATAGGATGCTAAACTAGCCAAACATCTGATAACTATCATAAGCACATGCATTATTTTTCAAAACTGCTCTAAATTAACATTACAAGATGGGGACCATTAAAACATAACATAAGCTTTATAAAAGTACATATCTGAGGTCCTTATGCAAAGCACCAGCAGAGGTAATTACTAATCACCACCATTTCTCTCCTGTCTCAGAGAGAGAGAGCAGTAGTGCGAGAGAGAGATATAACATCACTGTGAGAAATGAAATGGTATTCTTATGTGAAGAGGAAAAATATTTTGTTTTTCAAGAAATCTTGCTGCCTGGTACTTCCTGGATTCTCAAATTTCTAAAAGAGTCTTGCCCTTCTATTCATAGCCAGAAAAAAGAAGAAAAAAATAGGAGGTGCTTCAGGTTAATTAACTTCCTGTATGTTGTATTTTTTTGGTTCTTTTAAAAGACTAATGAAACTTAAACAATTCATTTCTTATGAGAGCACAGGCTCACAATGTTAACTGCATTAAAGTAGTCTTGGGGGATTTCTGTGCTACTGTGGAGCTCAGAATTTGTGCAAAATTGCCAAATTCTGTGCAGAAAATAACAGAGGAAACTCTGGCATGCCGCGCTGCCGTTTGTCGTGAAGATGACGGCCCGGGCATGCCGCAAATGGAGCACGTGCCATTCACGAGGAAGATGAAGGCCCCGGCGTGCCAAGGGATGTACTCTGCTCATGGTGAAGATGAAGGCCCCGGTGAGAGTGAGTGAGTGTAGAGAGGTGTGTGTGTGTGTGTGTGTGAAAGAAGGGAGGGGGTGAGAGGGGGAGGGGGTGTGAGAGAGGGAGCTTGTGTGGGTGTGTATGCAAGAGAGAGGGACCCTGTATGAGGGAGTGTGTGTGTACACCAGAGAGAGGAAGTATGTGTGTGAGAGAGAAAGGGACAGAGGGACCCTGTGTGAGGGGCAGTACTGAGAACGGGGTCAAACTCTGGGAGTGGCGATAGAATGGAAGGGATTGAGCCTAGAGGTGGAGGGGAGAGGTACTGGCAGGTGGAGGAGTTGGGGCCTGAGAGGGCAAACTGGCCAGGGGAGTAGGGAGAGAGAGTGGAAGGGACACCCTTACAGTGAATTTCTAGGGAAATATTTAAAATTCAGCATCTTTAAATATTAAATTTTTTTTCTATATTAATTTAAAATGTAATTACTTAAGGACTGACATGTAAATTGTGTTATTTTGACCAATATAAAGTTTGCAGAATTTTGCAGAATTTTAAGTTTTTTGCACAGAATTCCCCCTGGAGTAATTAAACGTGAAGAACACGCAGTTAAGGAAACTGAGTGTCTGTCACAGCACCATGCACACTGTCTGAAGCAAGTGAAAATCCTGTTCCACAGGCTTCAGTGATCCTGCCCAGAACTCTAGGGATTCCCCTCATTCTCTGGAGTAAGAAATTCAGGGTCTCCCAAGCATGAGCCCTGTTGTGTGGAAATTATATAAGCATAGTGACTCAATCATCTCAAGCACACAGACGCTTGGAAAGGAACAACATTCTCTGACAGATTCATCAGTAGAACTGATTGAATAATATGTGAAAATCATCAGGCACAATTTTGGAAACTTTTTTAGCAGTCTGAGAGAGAAGAAGACTCAGATGGTTCAGGATTCCTGAAATAAAACC
Organism: Rhinatrema bivittatum; assembly: GCF_901001135.1. Lineage (NCBI taxonomy): Eukaryota > Metazoa > Chordata > Amphibia > Gymnophiona > Rhinatrematidae > Rhinatrema > Rhinatrema bivittatum. The sequence continues at coordinate 514,897,344 of NC_042615.1, read as the reverse complement.
CTTGACACAGATCCATTCTGGTAAAAATTTATAACCGAACACAGAGGTGAATATGGAGAATGTTGTATATCTGGTATTGGAATAGCAGGGGGGTACTGCAGAGAAGGATTAAACTTCATTGGCAGATTTGTATAAATGTATGTATGTATGTGTAAGACAGAATTTGCTGCATAAAATGACTAAAGCACATCAGTAGTCGAAGTTTTAAAAAAAATATGGTTGTCAGTTTGGGAAGCAGTCATCTCTGTTTGATTGTGACTGTGTTATGAAAATCTCTTCTTCTCCAGCAGAATTTGTAAAGTGAGAAACTACTAAAGTCTGGTGGGCAGATTTTTGGCAAATAGGCTTTGTGCAATGAGAGAATACAAAAAAAAATAAATTGTTGTATCATCCATACAGTTAATAATATACAGGGGGAAGGAAGGGGAATACATATTTTATCCTTAAAATAAAGTTCCACAGATTATCCAGAGTATCATATATGCTTTGTCTGCTTGTACAATGTGTAGATCTGCCCTCCTGTGCGCCCATGACTGCAACAGCAGCAGTCACAGAGCCATTTTATACCCCAGCATTTCTCTGCAAGGATGACAGAGACAAGAGCCTCAGTTCCACTTAGGAGAAATACATAAAATAAAACCATGCAGAGCAGTCATCAGGAAGGGGATTTGAGAGGGAAGGATGGGGAGGGAAGTTAGGCTGAAGAAGTAAGGTAAAAAGACTGAATTAAAAAGGGAAGAATAAGCAGGGACAGTAAGAGGAAGGAGGTACAGAAATCGCAAAGGTTTGTGAGGTAAGTAGATAAAATCAGGAAGTGTAGGGAGAATAGAATCATTGCGGGCGTGGACCCTTGGACTGAGGAGGAGTTGGCACAACCTGCAGAGAGGAGCCCTGTAGGTCCCCACTGTAGGCTGGCAGAGTTGGCTGAGGCAGAGGCCCAACTGGAGCTTCACCTATACCAGCCCTCGTTCCTCTTAGGTTGAGCCCTCGGGTGCCAGGGCCAGCAGGACTTAGGGGTGATTCTTTGTTGCTGAGTTGGAGATCCCTGGAGGCAGACTAGTCTCAGGCTAGTGTCCGGGGCAGGCTGAGTACAGGTGGAGTCAGATGCAGGCTGCAGACAAGGCAGGCAATATTCAAACATGGTCAAAAAAATCAGGCAGTGCTCAGTGACAGGCAGAGTTCAATCAGAGACGAGAATCAGGCAGTGGTCAGTGACAGATGGAGTTCAATCATAGTCAAGAGTCAAGCTGAAGTCAGAACCAGAGATCTGCCCAAGGGAAGACAAGATGGATAGGCAGACAGGGAGATGAGAAACAGCACAGGTGGGCAGAAGAAGACACTGAAGAGCAGAAGACTTGAGCACCGGATGAAGACGAAGACCTGAAGACTGACCACAGGAAGAAGATGAAGAACTGAAGGATGAAGGATGAAGAACGAAGACTGCCAGGAATGCAGGAGCAAAGATCAGAAACACTCTGAGGCAATACACTCTAACAAAGGTAGTCGACCTATTGCCGAGGCAAGGAAGAGCTGCCAAGGCGGTTTCCTAAAGGCCTCTAGTGGTGACATCATCATAGGGTGCCTCTGGTGTTTTCCTTCCACAGGCCTTTTAAGAGGGCATTGTCAAGCATGCACGCACCATAGGGGTGCCCGAGGCAGAAGTGGCGTTGGAGGTAGGCCAGATACGGCAGCCTGGCACACATCCAGAAAGGGTCCTGCTCGGCATCAGGGAAAGCTGCAGAGAAGGCAGGTTGAGCGTGGCGGCCTGCTGCACATGCACGGGGAGGTTTTCCCTGGCGTTGGAGGTGGGTATTTCAGGCTGGGGACTGGAGGTAATTGTGGCGATCTATGGCCCTGCCCTGCGGACTGCCGAACATAACAAGAATGTGCAAGGATGAGGGGGTAATGTGCAGGAAAGGGGGGTGTAATGTGCAAGGATGGGGGGGGCGGGGTAGTTTGGTGGGAAAATAGGGATAGGAGGGAACCTGGAGAGATCAATTGAAGAGGTTTGGGGGAAGTACCAGGAGGAAAGAAAAGGAGTGATAGGGATTCTACCTTATGGTTTTCAGAAAAGGATGAATAATTGTTAAATTTGCTAGTGACATTTGCTCTAAAATTCAGTTTTCAGAGAATAAGGGCTAGTCTGGTCTGGGGGGCCTTTGAACTCCAGCAGTGTCTTGCATGCTGCTAAATTATTCAGCGTAGTTGACTGGGACTTTGGAAAGCATAATATAAATTTAACAATCTCACTTCCGTTTGTGCAAACCAAATTGGAATTAGATCATAAATTAGGAGATTTACCAAACAAAAGTTCCTATCTGCAGAAATCTCATCTGCTTTACTGTCTGCAGGGAAAGCCATTAAAGAATATCCTGATTGAGGTGAAGATTTGATCAAGCGTTATCCAAGACTTTAAGAAGGTAATTTTCAAAAGTGTGTGTAAATCCCATGCTTGGTCCTTATGTCTTCAGCTCTCCCTCACCTCCACCATTTCATCCAGACCTCCCTCCCAAATACTGCAGAACAAAGACGAGTGCAATTTCATATCTGTGACACAATTAGCAGGTATAAAAGTGTGCATAACAGTTTGGTAATGTATTGTGCATATACCAACTTGTAGGCATTCTTCTCAGTCCCATAATGCCCTTAAAAGCCCTTTTACCCTTTAAAGGTTACACGTTACAACGCAGATATGTGTATTCTTCAACCATTTGCAAACTACGGGTGTACAGACATACTACTTACATGCCTAATTTGGAATTTTACACACAGAAATGTTTTGAAAATTAACACCTAAAATGTGGTCTTTTTTTTAAATTAACTATTCAAATGTGTATAAATGCACACAGAAATAATAAAAACGTAAAAGGATGAGCACAACTGACTACAAGAGAGATATTTCATATAACATATTTCTACCCCACAAATATAAGATATAAATTACAAAACAAATGATCAAGCCATTGAGAAAGAGAATTTCAAACTGCCAGTGTTGCTGAAAAGCCCGTAGGTACTTTATAGCCATGGAGATTGCACTAAGTTTCAAAGGAAAGGTTTGCGCATCCTTTCATTTTGGAAAGTGCCAAATGAAAAAAGATCTGCAGAGGTTTGCACCTCCTTTATCTGCAGATCACGTTTCCTGACCACAACTAAGTGTACAATTTTTAAAATCCAAATCTATGTAGGGAGCTTTTACTCATGAACTAACCCTGCTCCGGCAATGCCTTCAACGCATACAGGGTGGGCAATGTTCAGGGAAGCAATTTGTGAGGTAAAAACGCTATTTTTACCGGTGGAAATGACCTTGAAAATCGCTCACTATAAAGTGGGTTATGGTGTTCCACAAGGAGTTTAATTTAAGATTCATTGTGGGGAAGCAACCCTGTGGGGCAGGGTTAGGGCAAGGGATGCCAATACGGTCTATACTTTGCTAGGAATTCTGCAGGGATGTTTTCCCAAGGCAATTTGCAAAGGGAAGTTATATTCTTAATTTCTATTTGAAAAATTGTTGCGTGATGTACATGAAAAATTATTTTTCATTTTGCTTTATTCATTTCAAGTGTTGTTTTATTTTAATTTGTGTTTTGGTTTGATTAATGTTTATTTTGGCTTGTTTACTGAAGCAAAATAAAAAACCCTGAAAGCATAAAAAAGAAACTGCCCCCACCACCCACCACCAAAACAGCAAAATTAACCCCCTCCCTCCACAAGGCCTTCTCATAAGCCCCTCCCCCTTCAGAGGTATCGTACGCCATGCCTTGGGCCTGCGAAGTAGAATGGGACAGTGTAATCCCAAGTCGCTCTGTCCCTGCTGTGTCCCACTCTGAAAATGTACATAGTTTTAAAAAATTACCTCCTTTGTTAACAGGTGAGAATGAGTAAACATTTCAGGATTTTTCATTTATCTTTCTTACAGACATTTAGATATTTATTCCGTAAAGGCTAAAGCTCAGATGGTCTGAAGCTCAGATGTTAATGGATCAAATTGTATCCCCTGTGACCTTGAGGAGTCTTCACATTGCTAACCCTTCTGATGTACTTTCCTTAGCTGAATGTTTTCTTAGAGTTCTCTGTCAAAGCGCTAGAAATGGAAAAGAAGAATCAGACAGCAGTGACGGAATTTCTTCTCCTGGGCATCACAGATCATGTAGAGCTGAGAGGTCCCCTCTTCGTCATATTCCTCGTCATGTACCTGATGAACTTACTAGGGAATGGAACCATGATCTTGGTGATTAGTGGGAACTCTCAGCTCCATTCTCCCATGTATTTCTTCCTCTGTAACTTGTCCTTTGTGGACATGTGTTTCAGCTCAGTCACTGTCCCCAAAATGTTAAGCAACCTCATCTCTGACAAGAACACCATCTCTTTCTCTGACTGTATCACCCAGCTCTATTTCTTCGCTGCTTTTGCAACGACAGAATGTGTTCTCCTGTCAGTCATGGCATATGACCGTTATGTTGCCATCTGTAATCCATTGCATTATGTCACAATAATGAACAAAAAAGCATGGGCAAGCATGTCGGCTGCTTCTTTCATCATTTGCTTTCTGCATGCTTTGCTACACACACTGTTGGTATACCGGCTCTCCTTTTGCAGCTCCAACAAGATTCAACACTTCTTCTGTGACATCACACCACTATTACAGCTCTCCTGCACAGACACCTCCATCAATGAGCTGGTGATTTTCACGCAAGGCTCACTGGTAGTAATACTGCCCTTCCTGATCATCCTGATATCTTATATCCATATCATTAATTCTATCCTAAAGATCCCATCCACTGGTGGAAGATATAAGACCTTCTCCACCTGCTCCTCTCATCTCACTGTGGTGTTCCTTTTCTATGGGACACTTACTTTCATGTATTTTAGGCCTTCTTCCAGCTATTCATTGGAAAAGGACAAGATTACCAGTGTTGTATACAATGTGGTATCTCCCATGCTTAACCCATTCATCTACAGCCTGAGGAACAGGGATGTAAAGATGGCACTGAAGAAAGCCCTACAGACAAAAGTGTTTTCTTCCAAAGGAAGGATACCCAGATTCATGAAAAGAAATTCAGTTTTTTTATCCTAATTGACTTATATCCCCCAAAAATAGATAGATTGAAGAAACTTAAGTTCCATCTTGGCTCTCATTTGTAACTCATTTGAACAGAGCTTTTCAAGTGTCTTAAGTTTCATCCTGTCTCTTTTGCTGAGCTCAAAGTGTCTTCAATACATAAGAAAATAAAAACATAAGAACATAAGTTGCCATACTGGGTCAGCCTGAGGGTTCATCAAGGTCAGTATCCTATTTCCAAAAGTGGCCAATCCAGGATACAAGTACCTAGCCAGTACCAATACATTAATTATTATTAATGCCAGTAATAAGCAGTGGCTATTACCTAAGTCAACTTGAAACATAGTAGTTTATGGACTTCTCCTTTAGGAAGTTGTTCAAACTTTTTTTAAACCAAGCTAAGCTAACTGCCTTTACCACATACTCTACAACAAATTCCAGAACTTAATTGTGCAATGAGTAAAAAAGAATTTTCTTCAATTTGTTGTAAAAGTGCTCATTGCTAACTTCATGGAGTGCACCTAGTCCATCTATTAACTGAAAGAGTAAAAAAATGATTTTGTAGACCTCTATCATATCCCCCCTCAGCCATCTCTTCTCCAAGTTGAACAGTCCTAACCTCTTTAGCCTTTCGTCATAGGAGAATCGTTCTATCCCCTTTATGATTTTGGTCGCCGTTCTCTGTACCTTCTTCAGTGCATCTATATCTTTGTTGAGATGTGGTGGCCAGATTTGAACATAGTATTTTCAAGAAAAAGTTACACAATGCCCTGCATTCATATATTAATGCTAACAGAAGTTGAATATGTATTGCATTAAAGGTGTCAAACATCTCCATCCATAAATTTAAGGAAATCCATTAACAAATGCAGCATTAGTGGAATGTTATTGATTCCAGGTAAATGTACAATGAATTATGAAATTCACCCATAATTCTGACAATATTTTCTTGTCACTACATCATAATTTGCTTCATGCACAAAACCCACCCAAATACAGTGTGCATGTCATTGTATGGCATAGAACAGCAGACTGAGAAGAAGGGAAGCCAGAGTTCAGATCCTGCTGATGCTTCTTGCTACTTTGGGCAAATCACTTTACCCTCAAATGCCACAGGTACAAGCATAGAGCCTGATTTACCAAGACCTTTCTTCCATTCTGTGTCTATAGGGAAAATGCTTAGAAAATGAGGCCCATAGATTATAAGCCCTCTGGGGACAGGGAAATCCTTACTGTATCTGAATGTAACTCTCCTTGAGCTAGCAATAAAAAGATGTGAGATAAATGTAAAATAAATCAAACAAATTGTGATTTTGGAAGTGTTTATTTCAGACTAGTAATGCTGAGACTCTTGTTTATAAAAGAGGGTCAGTATTTATGGTACATTTTAGTGCATGTTTAAATTATTTATAGAGGGAGGGACTGTAGACAAGTGTGTTAGCTAATTCCAATTAGCCAAAAGAAAACAGAGTACAATCACAGAATGGATGATACATTCAAATGCATCTATTATTCTACAATTAATAAATAAATGGTATTGTGTTTAATTTATGAAGTCTGAATCTCCTGAAATTGTGTATCTTAGTCCCATGTTTCCTGATCTTTTCATGCCCCAGGCACACCTTGATTAACAAATGGTTGTGTGGCCTCCAAGGAGCAGGCAGTACATTTATGGAGAGGACTCATGCGGCCAAAAGAAGAACAAGGGAGCACTGAAAGCCCCACCAGTCTCTCTTCTCTATGGGATGGATATTGCCGCTGGTATTTCTCTTGTTGCAGGCAGAGTGGAGGATGAGAGACCGAGCACCTCCTTACAGGAGACTGGGAGAGAGCAGTCCATGAGGAGATTTTCCACACAAAGGAGACTCTTGGCAGTGGAGCAGGAGAACCTATGTCGAGCATCTTGCACAGAGTGGTGGAAGGTAAAGAGGGTACAGTGAGCAGCAAAAAAGCCAGCATAAAAGGAACAAAAAGAAGGCAAGATTATAAGATAGCTCCATTTCGAGTTCTGACTCATCCTCTAGTTCTTCATCAGGCAGTAGTAGTTTGAGAAAGTCCACGAGACTTAGAGGAACGGGCTCCAACCAAGATATGGGTCACCCGGCCTTAGCCTCCTTAACAGAATTATGGGAAGGAGTTCCCAGGATGTTACGTAGCAGAATTAGGCGCAGAAGATACGTGAACATATTTCGATTATTAGCAGGCAGGAGGGGGTGATAAAAAAAGAGTGGATGAAGGGGAAGAAGAAGAAGAGTGGTAATTCTTCAGGGCCCAAGGTTTCCAAGAATATAATCAATTGGGTGTGAGGTTTCTTTAGATTAGCAAGCGTTGTCGGTCATCATCAGCCTGAGCAATATGGGGCACTACTAGCTTATGGCAACAGCATCCTTGGCACGTTCAAGGATTATGAAGGTTGGGCATGGCTCAACTATGATGAGAGGTTTAAGGAAAAAATGGCGGGGAACAGGTTCATGTCCTGGGGTATGCAAGATATTAATTTATGGTTGATGCAAATGACCAACAAAAGTGCGGGGACCGGTAAGGTAGCCCAGGGAGTTCCTGCGGGAGTAGGTGCCGGTGTGGCTTCGGTCAGCATGAACCTAGGTTCAGCACACGGAACAGGGCCCACTGTGAAAAGGAGTGACGTGAGAGGGATCATGGGAGGATCAGATGTATGCTGGAGATTCAATAAAGCCACCTGTTTATTCCCTGAGTGTAAATTCCGGCACGCTTGCTCCTCATAAAATGGTGCACACCCGGTGTCCAGGTGCATCCAAGTGCTGCAGTCCTCAGGGATGAAAGGAGTCAACCAGTCCAAGCGCCCATCCTAGGGTATTAGGGTAGGGAACAGCAAAAAAAAAAAAGGGGGGGGGGAACGGGGGGGATTTGTTAAGGCCGCAGAATCCAGGACATGGAACGTCTCAGGGATGGTTACAGTAGGGAGTCGCAGGGTTTTGTGTTCCCCGACTGGGAGGGGGGGGGGGGGGGGTGAGTAGGCAGACACCTGGGGAGGTACAGCGCGTTTAAAAAAAAAAAAAAGAAAGAATAATATAAGGGAATAATATTCACAACCCTAGCACAGGAAGGCAGCAGAGACACTTGTGACCATGTATAGGGAGTGGCCAGATCGCAGGAGCATACATCGTGTTTTCACAAATAAGTGTCCTATGAATAAGCGCAATACGATTAACAGAAGGTGGGATAATTAGGTAGAGGGTATGATGCATTGTCTCATTTTGTGTTCCAGCAGAGTGCTTCGGGAGCATGAAGTACAGAGAGGTATATCACTGATTTTGCAGGACAACGGGGGAGGAAGAGGAATGGGAGATGATTCGGAGCTTGGTGGTGCCGGCTACTTGGAAGTTTTACATACAAGGAACGAAAGTAGTGTCAGCTTTTTTACAAACAAAGGGATAGAGGGAGGGAGCAGTGCCAGAGCATGTGTTGGTCCATTTCATAACATGAGCAAAAAATAACTGTTATTTGGTGGCTACAGTAAGATCACAATTGGCAGGCTTTGCCTTTTTCCAAAAGCTGTTAGGATGGGGGAACCCTTTGAGCAGTTTTAGAGTCCGTATGACATAGTGAGGGCAAAGGTAGCGCCAGCGCCATTTTGAAGATTGGCAATACGGCCCGCGTGCAGGAGGTCGCTCCCGGACCCCCGCTGGACTTTTGGCAAGTCTTGTGGGGTCAGGAGGCCCCCCCAAGCTGGCCAAAAGTCCCTGGGGTCCAGCGGGGGTCCGGGAGCGATCTCCTGCACGCGTGACGTCGGGAGCCAGGAACCAAAATGGCGCCGGCGCTACCTTTGTCCTGTCACATGATAAGGGCAAAGGGCCACCGGCGCCATTTCTCAACGCAGCCGTGGCCAGAGAGAGAGAGGGAGATCATGTCGGGACCCCCCCACTGGACCCCAGGTAATTTAAAACATTTGAGGGGGGGTTTTGGGAGGGTGGGGGATTTGTTTTAAAGGTTCAGGGTGGGTTTTAGGGTTTTATTGGTGTGCCGGTTTTCCCGCCCTCACCCGATTTACGATTTTTAACAATTTTTAAAAAAATAAAAACACGACGATCAGATTTCCCTCTCCCCCCAGCCAAAATCGATCGCTAAGACGATCGATCACACGATTCACACCCCTACTAGGTAATATGATCCAGGAAAAATATGCAGGAGTGCAGCCAAACTGCTGGTCCCTCCTCAGGCATGCAAGCCGGAAGAAAACTTTATAACAGCAAAGTGGGAGAGTTGGATGCACATGAGCCTGCAAAGACAGTGCACGCTTCTAACAATGTTTCAGTTTCACTTTTGGAAAGCAGGTAAGCATTGAGATCTTGCAGCAAAGTCCTATTTCTTCTACATCCCTGTGGGATAATTGTGTTAAACCCAAACACATATCAATCAATCAATAATAATCCTTCCACATCATTTACTGGGTTAATCCAACAATTCTTTATTTGTTTCATGGCAGATTACATCTCAAACATTCAAAATAATATGATCAGCAAAAACAAATGGTTAAGCTTTATTAAATAATAGAGTCTTCAATTGTTTTCTACCGCAAAGATCTTTAAATACCTCTCATCCCTTAGTCTGACTGATAACGCATTCCACAGTTGGGGACCTATATGAAACTGCTTTCATCTGGGATAGTTAATAATTTTGTAGCATTAGACCATAAGCTGCTTGTTGGCACATAAAGCTTCAACCTATCTCCTATAGAACAAGAAGCCTCTGAATATAAGCACTTACCCAATACAAGTAATATTTTGAATTGCTCTCTCCAATGAAGGTGACTCAACACCTGCAGCAACTTGTATGGGAGGCCCACATAAAGGCTATTGCAATAATGAAGCTGACCAAAGATCACAGTTTGTAAAAATGTTTGGAATACATTCAGGGCTAGCATGTATTTCAAGGGTCTTAGGCCTGGATTCATCATTCTTTGCAGAATGATGAATCCTGCAAAAACTGGGGGTGGGGGGGGGCGGGCCTGCGAAAGGTGGTGCTATTCGGCGCGCTACTGCCATCGATAATGTTAGTAACATTATCGCCGGCAGGGAAGCCACCGCCAACTCCACCCCCTCCCCGCCCCGACTCCTCCCACCCCCCTAATTTGCGTTATATTGCATGAGAAAAGGCCCTTTTCGCATGCGATATGGCCTTATTGTGTGCGTTAGGGCCCTAACGCACACGATAAAGCTTTAGAAAATAACCCCCTTAGTATTTTATGCTTGAAAAATCCTACTTTTTCCACGTGTTGTATTAGTGATTTAAATGATAGATTATAATTAATCATAAGAACATAAGACTTGACATACTGGGTCTGACCAAAAGTCCATCAAGCTCAGAATCCTGTTTCTAACAGTGGCCAATCCATGTCACAAGTACCTGGCAGAATCTCAAAGGAATCGAAATGAATCCCCAAATTTCTTACTTCAGTTTTAACTGGCATACATATTCCATCATATTCTAAAGTTGACAAGCGTTCACTAGGAGAGTTTTCACCTATCCAAAGAATGTTTTCTGCAAGTTCAGAACTAGTTGGTCCTTAAACGATTCTGAAACTGAATGTTAAACAAAACATTTTGAGCTGTATGTGGAAGAAAAAATTGAATATCATTCACATAAACAAAATATACAAGCCCTAGAGAATGCAAAACATTACCCAGAAAGACAAATAAAATTTAAATAAGATAGAGGTTAAAGCTGAGCATTGAGGCAAGCCAGAACACAGCTGATACCAATAGAATAATTACTACTTAACTGAAAGTGCTGCATCCTAGGATTAAGGAAATACGTGAACCATGAGATTACATTGCCATTGAAGCCAAGTTTTTGTAAGCGATCCAAGAATATCATATGGCTTACTGTAACAAAAGCCGCCATAATATCTAATTGTACTAACATACCAGAAGTATTTTTTTCCAGCGAACAGTAGAAGTCTAGGAGCAACATCAATAATAGTTCTGAGCTATGTGCCTTTTCTAAATCTAAATTGTTGATTATCTAAAATATAATAAGGGGAGCTGATACATGCATTTATAATATCTCATTGGAATTTTGATAATCAAAGCTGTCATGTAAATAAATACCAGTCTGCTCCCTAATCTGCTCTCTAGCTCATCCCCATTATATTTATTCATCCAGGAAGATGTAAAGGAACCTCCTGAGCACAGAGGTAATGGCACAGACCATTTATGAGAGGAAGAAAAAAATGTGTATTTTTCTTAGAAAAAGGGGATTCAAACTGTAAAAAGAAGGAAATAAAATTTTGGTGAGACTCGCTGTGAGGGCAAAAGATGTGGCTAAGATCAGTATCAGCAACAGTCAAAGAGATCTGTATGGTGATCCTAAGTACATATTTGATATACTCAGGCAGCATTGTGGGAAAGTCATACCATCAAACCATACCCCTTGCAGAATTTTACCAAATCTTGCCCAAGACAGGAGAAGATTCCTTTGATTACTAGGTAAGTTTGAACAAAGCAGTCGATCTTTTTAATGAGTATTTACAGTGGCAGTGAAGGAGAGTTGATGAGCCAAAACATGAAGATACAATGGAGCTTTCAGGGTCATTTAGATGCCAGCCACTAGATGAGATCCAGGAAATGCTTGATGCATTTCAGAGAGAGCAGAAAGTCATTTTTTTAAGGAATGTGGTTAATGTAGGCTAAGTTGTTGGTAATACTAAGGTTGTCAGAGTGACTTCAGGAAAGCAAGGGAGCAGTTTAGTGAAGCCCAGACAAATGAGGCAGCCAATAAAGATTCAGACAAGTTTGCAAACATTTTTGAAATGCTGGGAAAAATAGTTGCCACTTATAAATGAAGAAAAGTGAATATTGCAATGTAAAGGTTTATCAAGGATACGAGGACAACGGAGACAGTGTATTTCTAATGATCAAAAGCCTTTATTTCTTATGTGCATAAGGAAGTCAGCTCCTAAGTTTGAGAGACTGACTTACGAGCCGATACAGTAAAGGTCGCGGGAGAACTGACAAGCGCCTGCTTTCCCGATGCACGCACAGGCCAGTGTCCTGGACACGCGATTCAGTATCCGCCCATATGCAAATGAGGGCACTCAGTAAAAGGAGGCGCTAAGGACACTAGCGCGTCCCTAGCGCCTCCTCTTTGACAGAAGCGGCAGCTGTCAGCGGGTTTGACAGTTGATGCTCAATTTTATTGGCGTTGGTTCTCGAACCCGCTGACAGCCACGGGTTCACAAACAGACACCGGCTAAATTGAGTGTCCATCTTCCAACCCGCAGGCCGCGGGCAGATTTTTTATTTTTTCTTATTTTTGGGACCTCCGACTTAATATCGCTATGATATTAAGTTGGAGGGTGTACAGAAAAGCAGTTTTTTCTGCTTTTCTGTACACTTTTCTGGTGCCGGCTGAAATTAACGCCTGCCTTTGGCAGGCGTTAATTTCTGAAAGTAAAATGTGCGGCTTCGCTGCACATTTTATTTTATGTATCGCATGGGAATGACTAATAGGCCCATCAACATGTGTGTATCTATAAAATGCATTGTATAGATACACACAGAATAAAAAGGAATACTATTATTGTTATAAGTATTATTAATAACCAAGCACCATACGATTATCTTAAAACTATTTCTTTAAGAGACTTAATCTCTTGTTGCATTAGTCTCATAATCTTCATTGCCTCATTCATTGTGACTTCCACAGTGGCAGAAAGATTTTTTTTTTAAGCACTTTCAAGTTCAAAAACTCCTAAACCAGGAAAATAAGGTCCTCAAAACACGATGAAAGGGATCACTGTCCATCTGGAAATCAAATAGTGACCTGTGCCTTCTCTTGGGGGTAAACCAGTTCTGATGATGCTTGTTTAGAAAAAAACAATGGTCCAATGTATCCAAAGGAAAACTGAGCAGTAGTATTAAAGGAAATAGTCTTTATTGCTCCCCAAGGTGCAAAGAATCATAGTCCTGAGGTATTAAAGACTGATAGCCTGCTGTCATTTACTCTTACCTCAGAGGTGGTGAAGTAGATTTGTGATATGTTCCCTCCGGTAACAACAAGAAGGCCCAACACAGAACAGCCTTGCGCTTCAATATAAGCTTTGGCCAGCAGAAACATGGGAGAAGGGATGTACTCATCATGTGTATAGTTCCCAGTACACACGAGGTTGTGTCCATAACCAGTAGAGCAGGTCCCCTGGATCTTTTTCTCAGCCTCCATAGGGCACAGCTGGCGAACCGCATGGACTGACTGACTGCTTCTGCTGTAGTCACAACGAGGTAAAGTCCTGTTGAAGCATTCATGTGCAAAGCTCCATCGTGCAGACAAACGGTATTTCACCACAGAGTAGTAACCCTTCTTATAGGTCACGGTCATAGTATTGGTACAGTTTGCCCAAGGTGTGGCACCCTCCGGCTGACGACACCACCCTGCCTGTTTGGTGCACAGGGGTAGGGCCTAAGGGTTACTGTGGGTAAGAGAGACAGCAGTAGGGGCAATATAAGTATCCCGATTGAGGATGGAGGATTCATTGAAAGGTACAGGAACAAACCCAGAGCCATCCGGCTTTAGGTGATAGCATAGCCAGCAATCTGAAAGATTCAAGGATTTCTGCAGTGTTTTAGTATAGGCCAGATAAGTCTGTACATGGGGCCCCAGATAGGGCCATGCCTCTGCGGAGTGCAGATAAAACAGAAGCAAAAGTAGGATCATGTCCTTTACGCAGCCTCATAAGAGAGAGATCTATATTCAGGAGCTTCTTGTAGTACTGTAAGCATTTTTACAATGGGAAAGATGTACCCAGGTAGGGTGTCCTTCCAATTTTACTGCAGAATGTGAAGTTATAAGTTACAAGTACCTGATAGGGGCCCCTTCACCTGGGGCCAAGGAGTTCTTTGGTCAGAAAATCCTCAGAAAAATAAAATCACCTTGTTGCACACTCTCAGTAGGCACAGAATCTACTGGAGGAAAAGATGCTCATACTTTCTGCCAGTGTGAAGTCAGAACTTTCTGCAACATAAACAAATAATGGTTTAAATATTCTCCCTGGAAAAATATGAAAACAGTGGAGGGTTTCAATATTGGACCAATAGTCATTGGTCGTCCAGTAACTATCTTAAATGGGTAAGCCCTGTCTTGGAATGAGGTGATGCCCGCAGGGCCATTAGTGCTAAAGAGAGAACCCGTAGCCAAGTTAAATTCATTGCAGCTATGATAATGCCCAGTTTAGTTTTTAGCCTGCCATTGAAGTTTTTCTATAAGGGCAGAGGCTTGGGGTCGGTAAAGGAGTGTGGAATCTGAGAGAGATGCCTAACGCCTTGCTTAACAACACTACTATGTCATTAACAAAGTGTGTCCCTTGATCACTCTCAATTAACTCTGTAATTCCATATCTTGGAATAAATTTTCTCAGCAGAATCTTAGCTACTGAGATAGTGTCTACCTTCACTACTGAGAAAGCCTCTCCCCACCCTGAAAAACAGCAAATCATTGTTAGTGCATACTTGTAATTTTGACATAAAGGCAATTCGATAAAATCAATTTGGATTTGCAAGAAAGGGCCCAGGCGGTGCTTTAGGTGTGCAGGTATGATTATCAAGCCTTTGGAAGCTTTGTACAAATTACATTGAGAACATATGGTACTAGTCAGAGCCCTGACTACTGAGACCAATCCCCACCAGTGATGAAAGAACATGACCACTAATGCTGCAGGAGCTGCATGGGATGCCTGGTGTATAGAAAGTAAGGTGTGGGGCAGTATTTGATGGGGGTCCACTACTTCGCCACTTGGGCTGAACCATATTTGATCTTGTTCCTGATTTTGGATAGTGGCCCCTCCTTTTGCCCACAGCTTCCAATTTTCCTTATCCTGTGCCTGCCACTGAATCAAGTTGTTAATATTAAAGTATTTGGTTTTCTCTAAGTGGTGTGTGTGTTAGCAACTGGCATCCCGCAATCCCCACAGTATTGTTGGTCAGAGCTGCATGTTTGGCTGCCTGATTTGCCAAATTATTCCATCAATTATTTCTGGTAGCAAAGTAGCAGGGGTGAGAGCAGAACAGTAGGGATGTGCAGACAAAAAGTTTTCATTGAATCAGTGATACGTTTTCGTTGAGGGTCGATTCCGTTGCCGATCTGTCCATACGTTTCCCGGTTCCCATTAAAGTCAATGGGGGAAGGATTTCCAGCCTATTTTTGGCTGCAGAATTGGGGTTTTCTTATCAATTTTCATGAAACTTCTGGGGAGCAATCATCACAACAACAAAAGAGCTCCAAGGTATTTAGACTGTGGCAAAGTGGCACCTAAGTGGCATGAATAGCCTAAGGCACTGGAAAGGTGCAAAGGGGTACCAGGAGTGGCAAGAGTGCTTTAACAGAGGCACAAAGCAGCAGTGATAATGTCAAAAACACACCACAGCTTCAAAACAGGGCACCGATAGCAGATGCATGAACCATCAAAGGCAGCACCACAGGCAAAGTGGCAAGACAAGTGGCATTGACATCCAACAGCACAATGAAGGGGGAACATAGCAAGCAGATAGACTAGCACCAACACACTGAGGAACCATGAGAGTGGCAAGAACACCACAAGGAGTAAAGTGAGTCATCTGATGTATGGCAGCAAAGCAGAGTGGCAGAAAGCTGATAGGAGCAAGACAGGCTGGCAGAGTGGAGGTAGTCTGGTCTGGTCCCTGTGGTTTTGATAGGGGAAAGACAGGCTGGCCCAGGAGAGAGTTCCCTTTCCTTTGTGCAGGGAAGGACTCCCTGGAACGGGTCCACCCCTAGAGTTGGGTGTACCCGGTGTTTACATTGGCGTCCAGTGAATATCGTTGGCGTCTAGTGAATTCCGTTGGCGTCTAGTGAATTCCGACTGTACTTACGCACTTCAGCTGATGACAAAGGAAATGGAAGATCTCTCAGAAATAAGAATACTGCTACTCAAGTCCAAATCTGCAATATCAACCTATGTTGACTTTGTACCGTAGAGGTCAAACACTTCTAGGAACACAAGGCCTGTATGAACAGGCACAGCAGTCGAGGTCAAACAATTTTAGGAACACAAGGCCTGGATGAACAGGCACAGTAATCGAGGTCAAACACTTTTAGGAACACAAGGCCTGGATAAACAGGCACAGCAGTCGAGCACAGAGGTCAATCCCACCTAGGGACACAAGGCCTGGATGAACACAGATAGTAATTTTTTTGTTTTTAATTTATTTATATTCTTATTTTAAAATGTTTCCAGCACTTCATACTTGATTACACTCAGGTACTGTAGGTATTTCCCTATCCCCAGAGGAACACAAGGCCTGGATGAACAGGCACAGCAGTCGAGCACAGAGGTCAATCCCACCTAGGGACACAAGGCCTGGATGAACAGGCACAGCAGTCGAGGTCAAACACTTTTAGGAACACAAGGCCTGGATGAACAGGCACAGCAGTCGAGGTCAAACTCTTTTAGGAACATAAGGCCTGGATGAACAGGCACAGCAGTCGAGCACAGAGGTCAATCCCACCTAGGGACACAAGGCCTGGATGAACACGGATAGTAATTTATTTTTTTTTTTTAATTTAGTTATATTCTTATTTTAAAACGTTTCCAGCATTTCATACTTGATTACACTCAGGTACTGTAGGTATTTCCCTATCCCCAGAGGAACACAAGGCCTGGATGAACAGGCACAGAAGTCGAGGACAGAGGTCAATCCCACCTAGGGACACAAGACCTGGATGAACAGGCGAAGCAATTGAGGTATAACACTTTTAGGAACACAAGGCCTGGATGAACAGGCACAGCAGTCGAGCACAGAGGTCAATCCCACCTAGGGACAAAAGGCTTGGATGAACAGGCACAGCAGTCGAGCACAGAGGTCAATCCCACCTAGGGACACAAGGCCTGGATGAACAGGCATAGCAGTCGAGGTCAAACTCTTTTAGGAACACAAGGCCTGGATGAACAGGCACAGCAGTCAAGCACAGACGTCAATCCCACCTATGGACACATATCCTCAGTCGGCAATTTCCTTTCAAGTGGGCAACAACTTCCTTGAAATATCTGGGGGTGCGACTCGGTTCCCTCACAAAGCAGCTCTTTGCCCTGAATTATGATCCCCTCCTGTGTTCTATACAAGCTGACCTAAATAAGTGGCATCAGCAGCACCATTCCTGGTTGGGTCGACTGGCCATCATTAAAATGAATGTCCTACCTCGCTTTCTTTACTTCTTCACTACAATACCTATATTTTTGCCCACCACCCTGCTTAAAAAATGGCAACAAATTGTATGCAGCTTCATTTGGCGTAAACCCCCCCCTCGGATTGCCAGATCCAAATTGTATCAACCAAATATTAAGGGTGGGTTGAATCTTCCCAATTTACTTTGGTATTTTGGTGCAGCTCAATTACGAGCATTTGTTGTGTTACACCGCTCCCAGGACATACCGCAATGGGTACGATTGGAGCAATCGTTGCTGGGCACATTTCCCATGTCAGCTTTGCCTTGGCAGCCTTGGTCATCCTGGGGTCCCACTCAATACTTTTCTTACGCTTTACACACCACCTTTAGGGCATGGCAAGTTGGCAACAATGGAGAGATACTCTAGTGGACACGGCGCCATACTCTTTGTTGACTCACCTGTCTACTAACACGGTATATTCTACATCTGATATGTCGAGGAATTTGAGACAGTGGGTGCAGTCGGGCATCACCAGAATAGACCATGTTTTACAACAGGGCACCCTTATGACCACCAGTAGCCAAACGTGCACAGTGCACACAGTATTCTTTGGCCAGCGTTGATTTCTTGCATTACGCTCAGTTATACACTTTGTACACAGAGGGCTGCGCAAAGGGATTCTCCGCCTGACAGGTACGCTATTTGAAAATTATTGTCATCAACATGCCGCAGTAATTCGGGGAACCATATCCAAAATTTACGCTCTTCTCACTAATAAACCACCTGACAAGCCCAGGCACAGAGTGTCCTTGGAACTGGATTGTCAAACACAATTAGAGGACAAGGACTGGGATATCATTTATGCATGGACACATAAGTGTTCTATATCTACCGGTTTGCAAGAAAATTGCTACAAAATGCTGCACAGATGGCATTACGCTCCTGTGACCTTGCATAAATTTAGATCTTCTTACCCAGTGGGATGCTGGCAAGGTTGTGGTCATGTTGGCACATATTACCATATATGGTGGGAATGCCCTGTAGTGGACCAGTTCTGGATTTTAATAAGGGACTGGCTTTCTCATGTTTTGTCTACAACTCTTGAAGTGCACCCCTGGAATGCTTTGCTAGGTTCGCCTCTTGTAGGCATTACAAAAGCACAACAACAATTTACTTTTCAAGTTTTTATTGCAGCAAGATCAGAAATTGCTTTACACAGAAATTGCTTTACAGAATCGAGGTCAAACACTTTTAGGAACACAAGGCCTGGATGAACAGGCACAGCAATCGAGGTCAAACACTTTTAGGAACACAAGGCCTGGATGAACAGGCGCAGCAATCGAGGTCAAACAGTGGTAGGAACACCTGGATGAACAGGCGCAGCAATCGAGGTCAAACACCAGTAGGAACACAGTAGGGACACAGTAGGAACACAGTAGGGTCCAATGGATGCTAAACATCCATTGGACCCTATCCAAGTCTCCTACCTTAAATCAGTTACTGAAATTATAGCACCCGCTATTACTACCATTGTTAATGCTTGGCTAAATGAAGGCTCTGTTCCTGACATACTAAAAAAATGCAATAGTTAAACCTATATTTAAAAAAATGATACTAGATAGTAAACAATTAATTAACTATAGACCTATCTCAAATTTATCATGTTTAGCAAAAATTTAAGAAAAGGTTTCTCAAAAACAACTTGATACTTACTTAGAATCTAATAATATTCTGTTCCCCAATCAATTTGGGTTTTGAAAAAATTTTAACACTGAAACTTTGCTTATTGCTCTTATGGACACGGTTTTAAGAGGCTTTGATACTGGAAAAAGCTACTTTTTGGTCTTGTTAGACTTGTCGTCTGCATTTGACACCGTTGATCATACTATCTTATTGAAACGACTAACTGAGATTGGGATAAACGGTACAGTTTTTAAATGGTTTTCTTCTTTTCTTATTAACCGCTCATATCAAATAAAAATAAATAATATCTTATCAGAAAAGGTGATTTTAGCTACGGGTGTTCCACAGGGATCTATGTTGTCTGCCACACTTTTTAATATTTATGTTTTACCAATTTGTCATTTTTTAAATGGTCTGGGATTAAAATTTTATGTGTATGCAGACGACATCCAATTTTTAGTACCTATAGAAACGTCTATCGAAGAAACGTTAGCTTTCATTAAAATATATATGTCATCTTTAAAAAAATTGCTCCATCACTTACACCTAATTTTAAATGCTAACAAAAAGGAAATAGTATTTCTTGAACGTAAATGCCACCTTACTAGCATTCCGTCGTTGTCTTTTACTGACACTGTAAAGATAAATCCTTGCTTTAATAATCGCAATTTAGGCATCATCATTGATACTGAATTTTCTTTTAAAAAACATATTTCTTTAAAGTTGAGAGACGGTTATTTTAAACTACTTACGCTACGAAGATTAAAGCCGTTTTTAGAATTTACCGATTTTAGATCTGTCTTACAGTGTCTTATATTTGCAAATCTTGACTATTGCAATGCTAAGCTTCTTGGATTGCCACAATCCAGCATCCGCCCCTTGCAAGTCCTGCAGAATGCTGCAGCACGGATTTTAACTGGTCAGAGAAAGTGCGACCATATTACACCAACATTGATTAAACTGCATTGGCTCCCAGTGCAATACCGAATCCAATATAAAGCAGCATGCATAATCCATAATGTTATTTATGCAAACATACTGAATGGCTGAACACATCAATACGTCTTCACGTACCCCAAAGAGACTTGCGATCGACAGACAAAGGACTTCTCTCAATCCCTACCATTAAGTCAGCTAGATTATCCCATGTAAGGGAGCGTGTTATATCCATCGCAGGAACAAAAATCTGGAATCCTTTACCTACTTCATTGAGACTTACCACCGAAAAGAAGCAATTTAAAGCCGAACTAAAGATCTGGCTGTTCAAATGCGCATTCGAAGAGTATGAATCAGTTAACCAGCACTGTTAGAAATCAGCAACATAGTATAAGCATGTTTTATCTGCAAACCACTTTGAGGAGCCACCATTTTTGCTATTAGTACGCTATTTAATTTTAATAAGTTTTATTTCTATGCTTTTATAAATATGTCTAATTGTGTATTTTTACTATTTTTATCTTTCTTAACAGCTAATTTATTCTTTTACTTTATATAGTTTTTAGCTGTTACTATTTATGAATTGTATTGTATTTCTGATTTATTTATACTCAGTAAACCGATGTGAAGGCCTGTCCGATGTGTCGGTATATAAAATTTAATAAACCATTAAACCATTAAGGACTGGATGAACAGGCACAGCTATCGAGGTCAAAGACTTTTAGGAACACAAGGCCTGGATGAACAGGCACAGCGGTCAATCCCACCTAGGGACACAAGGCCTGGATGAACACGAATAGTAATTTCTTTGTTTTAATATATTTATATTCTTATTTTAAAACGTTTCCAGCACTTCATACTTGATTACACTCAGGTACTGTAGGTATTTCCCTATCCCCAGAGGAACACAAGGCCTGGATGAACAGGCACAGCAGTCGAGGACAGAGGTCAATCCCACCTAGGGACACAAGGCCTGGATGAACAGGTGAAGCAATCGAGGTATAACACTTTTAGGAAAACAAGGCCTGGATGAACAGGCACAGCAGTCGAGCACAGAGGTCAATCCCACCTAGGGACACAAGGCCTGGATGAGCAGGCGAAGCAATCGAGGTATAACACTTTTAGGAACACAAGGCCTGGATGAACAGGCACAGCAGTCGAGGACAGAGGTCAATCCCACCTAGGGACACAAAGCCTGGATGAACAGGCACAGCTATCGAGGTCAAAGACTTTTAGGAACACAAGGCCTGGATGAAAAGGCACAGCGGTCAATCCCACCTAGGGACACAAGGCCTGGATGAACACGGATAGTAATTTTTTTGTTTTTAATGTATTTATATTCTTATTTTAAAACGTTTCCAGCACTTCATACTTGATTACACTCAGGTACTGTAGGTATTTCCCTATCCCCAGAGGAACACAAGGCCTGGATGAACAGGCACAGCAGTCGAGGACAGAGGTCAATCCCACCTAGGGACACAAGGCCTGGATGAACAGGCAAAGCAATCGAGGTATAACACTTTTAGGAACACAAGGCCTGGATGAACAGGCACAGCAGTCGAGGACAGAGGTCAATCCCACCTAGGGACACAAAGCCTGGATGAACAGGCACAGCTATCGAGGTCAAAGACTTTTAGGAACACAAGGCCTGGATGAACAGGCACAGCGGTCAATCCCACCTAGGGACACAAGGCCTGGATGAACACGGATAGTAATTTTTTTGTTTTTAATGTATTTATATTCTTATTTTAAAACGTTTCCAGCACTTCATACTTGATTACACTCAGGTACTGTAGGTATTTCCCTATCCCCAGAGGAACACAAGGCCTGGATGAACAGGCACAGCAGTCGAGGACAGAGGTCAATCCCACCTAGGGACACAAGGCCTGGATGAACAGGCAAAGCAACTGAGGTATAACACTTTTAGGAACACAAGGCCTGGATGAACAGGCACAGCAATCGAGCACAGAGGTCAATCCCACCTAGGGACACAAGGCCTGGATGAGCAGGGATAGTAATTTTTTTTTTTAATTTATGTCTATTCTTATTTTAAAACGTTTCCAGCACTTATTCATTTATTTATTTATTTATTTTTAATTTTTAAATACCGAGGTTCTGGTATCAGATACAAATCAGTCCGGTTTACATAGAACAGTGAGATGCCCAAAAGGAAGGGGCTTTACATATAACTTTAAGACAACGGGCTTTACATATAACTATAAAACAATGTACAACTTGAACATACTTGATACTTGAACACACTTCATACTTGATTACACTCAGGTACTGTAGGTAATTCCCTATCCCCAGAGGAACACAAGGCCTGGATGAACAGGCACAGCAGTCGAGGACAGCGGTCAATCCCACCTAGGGACACAAGGCCTGGATGAAAAGGCGAAGCAATCGAGGTATAACACTTTTAGGAACACAAGGCCTGGATGAACAGGCACAGCAGTCGAGGACAGAGGTCAATCCCACCTAGGAACACAAGGCCTGGATGAACAGGCACAGCAGTCGAGGACAGAGGTCAATCCCACCTAGGGACACAAAGCCTGGATGAACAGGCACAGCTATCGAGGTCAAAGACTTTTAGGAACACAAGGCCTGGATGAACAGGCACAGCAGTCGAGGACAGAGGTCAATCCCACCTAGGAACACAAGGCCTGGATGAACAGGCACAGCAGTCGAGGACAGCGGTCAATCCCACCTAGGGACACAAGGCCTGGATGAGCAGGCGAAGCAATCGAGGTATAACACTTTTAGGAACACAAGGCCTGGATGAACAGGCACAGCAGTCGAGGACAGAGGTCAATCCCACCTAGGGACACAAAGCCTGGATGAACAGGCACAGCTATCGAGGTCAAAGACTTTTAGGAACACAAGGCCTGGATGAACAGGCACAGCGGTCAATCCCACCTAGGGACACAAGGCCTGGATGAACACGGATAGTAATTTTTTTGTTTTTAATGTATTTATATTCTTATTTTAAAACGTTTCCAGCACTTCATACTTGATTACACTCAGGTACTGTAGGTATTTCCCTATCCCCAGAGGAACACAAGGCCTGGATGAACAGGCACAGCAGTCGAGGACAGAGGTCAATCCCACCTAGGGACACAAGGCCTGGATGAACAGGCAAAGCAACTGAGGTATAACACTTTTAGGAACACAAGGCCTGGATGAACAGGCACAGCAATCGAGCACAGAGGTCAATCCCACCTAGGGACACAAGGCCTGGATGAGCAGGGATAGTAATTTTTTTTTTTAATTTATGTCTATTCTTATTTTAAAACGTTTCCAGCACTTATTCATTTATTTATTTATTTATTTTTAATTTTTAAATACCGAGGTTCTGGTATCAGATACAAATCAGTCCGGTTTACATAGAACAGTGAGATGCCCAAAAGGAAGGGGCTTTACATATAACTTTAAGACAACGGGCTTTACATATAACTATAAAACAATGTACAACTTGAACATACTTGATACTTGAACACACTTCATACTTGATTACACTCAGGTACTGTAGGTAATTCCCTATCCCCAGAGGAACACAAGGCCTGGATGAACAGGCACAGCAGTCGAGGACAGCGGTCAATCCCACCTAGGGACACAAGGCCTGGATGAAAAGGCGAAGCAATCGAGGTATAACACTTTTAGGAACACAAGGCCTGGATGAACAGGCACAGCAGTCGAGGACAGAGGTCAATCCCACCTAGGAACACAAGGCCTGGATGAACAGGCACAGCAGTCGAGGACAGAGGTCAATCCCACCTAGGGACACAAAGCCTGGATGAACAGGCACAGCTATCGAGGTCAAAGACTTTTAGGAACACAAGGCCTGGATGAATAGGCACAGCAGTCGAGGACAGAGGTCAGTCCCACCTAGGGACACAAGGCCTGGATGAACAGACTAAGCAATCGAGGTATAACACTTTTAGGAACACAAGGCCTGGATGAACAGGCACAGCAGTCGAGCACAGAGGTCAATCCCACCTAGGGACAAAAGGCCTGGATGAACAGGCACAGCTATCGAGGTCAAAGTCTTTTAGGAACACAAGGCCTGGATGAACAGGCACAGAGGTCAATCCCACCTAGGGACACAAGGCCTGGATGAACATGGATATTAATTTTTTTGTTTTTAATGTATTTATATTCTTATTTTAAAACGTTTCCAGCGCTTCATACTTGATTACACTCAGGTACTGTAGGTATTTCCCTATCCCCAGAGGAACACAAGGCCTGGATGAACAGGCACAGCTATCGAGGTCAAACACTGGTAGGAAGGGGGGCGCTGTTCAGCATCTAATGCGGAAGGACATCTGACTCCAGAGCTCCTCCGTCCCCGCGCCCTCATAACCACAAAAAACGGCGAAAAACAACCTGAACCTGCGCTTGATGAACTTCTTATATCAGTCGGATCACCCTCTAAATATTTAATATGGCAGCAAAACGAAAACTAGCCGATGTGAGGCAGTTTTCATATGAAAAACTGCAAGCGGACCTGATTCAAGATGGCGGTGAGCAAGAGGGAACCGGCCTGGAAGAAGCCGCGGTTTCGGAGACCACTTCAGAAGCAGGGTCGGGTAAGCCTTCTGTGAATTTAGATCATCTACTTACTAGAAATGAGGCTAGACAATGGTTTATAGAGCTGCGCTCCGATTTAAAACAGTTCAAGCACGACATTATGGAGTCCATGGCAGGCATTAAGGAAGACATGGCTGCCCTGGGGACTCATCTGGATGACTTAGAAACCCGCATCAACAGTCATGGAAACGCTTTAAATCTCTTGGACTCGAGGGGCACCACGATTAATACTGACTTGCAGGCAATAAATGAAAAATTGGAGGACATAGAAAACAGGAGCAGACGCAACAATTTACGCTTAGGGGGGATACCTGACACTGCTGATTTTGCTGATGCCTCAGAGGTGGCTCTCCAGATCTGCAACTACATTCTGTCAGAAGGTCAGGTTGGCACCCCTGAAACAGAGACCAGGGTACCGGAGATTAAGCTGGAATGGGCACACAGGGCCCTGGGGCCAAGGAGAGACCAGCGCCCGAGAGACCTGGTGCTATGCTTTCATAGTTTCACTGTGAAAGAGCGAATTTATTCCACAGCCAGGCAAATGAAGGAATTAAAATGGAAAAATCACCCTATACTGGACTTTCAGTACCTGGCACCAGTGACCCTGAAGAAGCGTTTTGAATTAAGAGAAGTTACAGCGAGTCTTAGGAATAATGACATACGATACTGGTGGACTTATCCCTTTGGTTTGCTATTTCAAGTACAAGGAGTGACTTACAGGATCAAAAATTTGGATGAGGCTTGTGATGCCTTTGCTAAGGCACAGCTTACAGCTACTTTCCAAACCCCTACAACAACTTCGCTTCCAACTAAAATGGACGCCACACCAAGATGGCAGCGAGCTGATAAAGGGGGAAAAAGACTCCAACAACAGCCAGACGCCCACCGCTCAGCTTTATCCGAGCACCGCTGAGGATCAGGGAGACACAGAGAGCACTGTATGTTGTTCATTAACCCAGGAGGACCTGTGCAAGGGACTGCACTGGCTTTATGCACCTTTCATAAACTGGTTTGATAACGGGTTTTTTGCATTTTCTGACAGGTTATTGCATGGACATTGCATTTTGAGTTAGAATCGCAGTTATTCAAGTTTCAGGTTTTAATGCATTTTTATTATGTGTTAGGGCAGGGAGGGGGGGGGGGGGGGGGGAAGAAGGGACTATATGCTGCTGGATGCGAATGACTCCCTCTGATAGAGTATCCCAGGGGGTGTTTGAGGGATACTGTGGGACTTGGTGGTGGAGGGAGGGAACACATGGGCTTACCTTTTTCACATGGAGGGGGAATACATACCATAAAATTCACAGACGGGTTACACAGCAGAGGCAGGATTGGCATGATCAGGCAGAGCGCTTTAGACTAAGTATGGAGCGCACCTATGGGCGATTACGCTCCGACCTTTTATTACATAAATGGCGACTAGAGTAGTTTCTATTAATGTCATGGGGTTGAATACACCCCGCAAACGCTCGCTGTTAACCAGGGAACTGCAGAGGCAAAAAGCGTCCATAATATATTTACAGGAAACGCATGTTCGCAAACACCACGAACGCCTCCTCCGCTTTCCCCAATTCCCTTCCAGTTATTGGGCAGCCAGTACCAAGAACTCCAAATATCCTGGAGTGGGCATACTAATATCATCCTCTCTAGTATATGAGGAGCTCTGTAAGATAGTGGACCCTCAGGGCAGATATATACTTTGACAGATAATAGTGTGCAAGCGCATAATAACTCTTTTAAATGTATACTTTCCTAATACCAATCAATTAGTATTTCTGCAAGCTCTGGATCAGATTCTGCACCAACAGTTGGCTGGAGATCTCCTCGGAGGAGGAGATTTCAATGCCGTATTAGACCCCATCTTGGATACTAGCTCTAAGTCATCGCCAGCTTCCAAATTTAGGAACAGATGGCGTTCATTTTTTGACAAATGGAGCCTTCTGGATATCTGGAGAAAGCATTATCCGCACTCAAGTTCCTACACCTTTTTTTCACATCCCCATGGAACATACTCCAGAATAGACTATCTCTTTTTCTCTGCCCTATCGCAAAATCAGGTCCAAAAAGTGGGCATTGACAATATTACTTGGACAGACCATGCTCCTTTGTGGGCGGAGATCTGCCTTACGGATTCCGAGAGTGGGCACAAGCAATGGAGACTAAATGAAGGTCTTTTAAAAGACCCAGAGTTTAATCAGCAGATGATGAAACACTTGGATAATTATTTTAGGGAAAACCAGGATGGGGAGTTATCCCCGGTGACAGTTTGGGACTGTTCAAAGGCGGTAATGCGTGGTGTGCTTATAGCTAGGGCTGCACATTACAATAGAGTCAGAGACCAACCACATAACTTATTATCGGCAGAGTTGACGTCTCTGACTCAACAACACAGCACTACACACTCTGAGGTTGTATATAAAAAATTGCTTAAAGTTAAGGATAAGCTGAGGTCCCTGGAAGATTCTGCTATCAGCCATCATCTCACATTGTTGAAGCAGCAATTCTTTGAGGGTGGTAATAAGGCGGGGAGGTATTTAGCCCATTGGCTAAAAGCAGCTCAGGCTCAAACCATAGTAGCACTAGCCAAGATCCAAAATGAACAGGGGCTATTTATCACTACGTCTGCTGGCATCTGTGACTCCTTCACTAGTTTCTATTCTCATCTCTATTCTAGGGACACTAATATACATGATGAGGCTATTGACCGATACTTACAATCCGTCCAATTGTCCATACTTACCAGCACTCAACAGGCATTTTTAGACAAGCCTATTACCACGCTCGAGGTGCATGCAGCCATTAAAAAGCTTAAGCAAGGCAAAGCACCGGGCCTAGACGGATTTACCGGGGCTTATTATCGCCGTTATACTAAGGAATTGGTGGGACCCTTAACTGAAATGTACAACTCACTATTGGGGGAGGTGTGTATTTCGCAGCATTCAAATATGGCCGGTATCACTGTATTGGTGAAGCCAGGCAGGGATCCCACCAAATGCAGTTCCTACAGACCTATATCTTTAATTAATATTGATTTGAAGATATTGGCCCGGATATTAGCTCTCGGCTGAATGGAGTTCTGCCGGGTCTGGTGCATAGTGACCAGATGGGCTTTGTCCCCGGCCGTATGGCGGCGGACAACGTAAGACGCATTATTGATATTATTGACCTGGTCCATAACTCAAACACCCCAGCTGTCCTCCTATCGTTGAACGCAGAAAAGGCCTTCGACCTTGACCATTGGCCATTTTTGTTTAAAACCTTGCAGTGTATGGCCTTTGGGAATTCCTTCATAACATGGCTGAGGAAATTATATGCACAGCCGATGGCTAGAGTTAAGGGGAATGGAAGGTATGGGGCGCCGTTTGAGATACAAAGGGGGACTCGTCAGGGGTGCCCCCTGTCGCCGTTGTTGTTTGCTCTCTTCTTAGAGCCATTTACCACCAAAGTACGGGAGGCGGACCACATTCAGGGCATAAATTTAGATCTTCTTACCCAGCGGGATGCTGGCGGGGTTGTGGTCATGTTGGCACATATTACCATATATGGTGGGAATACCCCGTAGTGGCCCAGTTCTGGATTTTAATAAGGGACTGGATTTCTCATGTTTTGTCTACAACTCTCGAAGTGCGCCCCTAAAATGCTTTGCTAGGTTTGCCTCTTGTAGGCATTACAAAAGCACACAACACTTTACTTTACAAGTTTTTATTGCAGCAAGATCAGAAATGGCTTTACACTGGACCCAGAAAAGTGCTCCCTCACTAGCGCAAGTACAAGGCGGATTGTTTACTTACTATCAGCTAGGCAGATTAACAGCTGTACATCACGATAGGCTGAAACGCTTTATGAGTACTTGGGAAGCATATGTCAAGTGGTTGGAAGCCCAGTCTAGCGGATAATAAGGTGCCCTCTCGTATTATCAAAGGCAATGCTGTTATCTGCTCTACCTCATGTCTCACCCACTGTTTTCCGCTATTCATATTTTATAGTCCATCCTTGTTGTAGTGGAAGCAGAGGAATTAACGTATAATGATATGCCTTATAATGTCTGTATGGTTGGTTTAGTAACTCCTCTTGGAATTTGTGAATTGATGACATCTGCTTGTTCTCTATCACAGTGTTCTGTAACATGCTCGACTAGCTAGGTGTTTCCTCCTGTGGGGAAGGGAGGGAGGGTTAGGGTATTCTTCTTTGTTAATTACATAATGGGTTATTATCTATATTAGGGTAATATTCCAATGTGTACCTATTGTTGTTTGTAATCTGATTCTTTTCACTTGTATGCGTTGGACATTTATATATGCCAATAAAAATTATTTCAATTAAAAAAAAAACCCACTGGTAGGAACACAAGGCATGGATGAACAGGCACATCTATTGAGGTCAAAGACTTTTAGGAACACAAGGCCTGGATGAACAGGCGCAGCAGTCGAGCACAGAGGTCAATCCCACCTAGGGACACAAGGCCTGGATGAACAGGCACATCTATCGAGGTCAAAGACTTTTAGGAACTCAAGGCCTGGATGAACAGGCACAGCAGTCGAGCACAGAGGTCAATCCCACCTAGGAACACAAGGACTGGATGAACAGGCACAGCAATCGAGGTCAAACACTTTTAGGAACACAAGGCTTGGGGGAGACCGGCGTTCAGAGCCCCCCTGTTGCAGCCCGGAACACCACCAAAGCACACGAGAGGGGAGGAGCCGGACCGAAATCAAATGTTCGCAGTAGCGGCGCCCCGTCGACACCGGCGCCGCCATAGCCGTGCGCGCCTATGGGGTGCGCACAGCTTGGTCCGGCTTAGTCTGGATTAGGCTGGACAGGAGGTGAACAACCGTAATCCTACTACTGAGCCCGTGGCACAAGGACAGCAATGGTAAACCCTCTATTTTCTGCCTTTTTGTTATCCTGTTAAAATTTGTAATGCCTGCTAAAACGAAAGGGAAGGTGAGGGTTTTTCCCTCAGACCCTCTACCTCCCCTATTACACTTAGAAATAGACCGGTTTATGAAACAATTAGAACATGAGGGCGCCAGTGACCCTATTGGAAGCCCCTTGGTAGAAGAACGAGAGGCTCCCCGAGATGAGGCTTCCCTCAGCCCTGTACTACGTCCTCCTCCAGCCCAAAGATCCGTAAATGTAGGTGCAGCAGTGATTCCTACCGAAGGGGTTGGTCAATCAGCTGCTATCGAGGGAGCTACTCTCCATGGAGGACCTTGAGGAAGAGGAGAAATCATTAATAGCAGTAACATCTGCCAGAGAACAACAAGAGACTCCTCATTCAGAACAACTTGAGGATATAAGGCAAAAAATAATCAGACCGGATACGGTAACACTGGGAGCACTGTGGGACTTGGTAAGCGGGTTAAATGTGACTGTCAACAGGTTGGAAAAAAAGATAGATATGGTGGTCTACTAATTTATCTCAGCAATATATGGGAATACAACAGCAAGTGAATGATATAGATACTAGAATAGATCTAGCGGAAGGAAATATTAAATCTTTGCAGGCAGTGAATATAGCTTTGTTGAAAGATCAGTCATTATGTTCTAAAAGGTTAGAAGCAATTGAAAATAATACTAGACAATTAAATGTACGTGTCGTGTAATGAATTTTCCCAGAATAGCAGGGGAAATTCCTTATGTTTCCTTTAAAAAAATTTCTAACCGAAGTTCTAGGTTTCTCAGAAAATAATATGGTTTCCGTTAATTCTTGTTATTTCCAAAAAAAAATAACTCCAGCTGTGGCAGTTTCTATTCCAGCTAATTTAACCAGCTTTCTGGAAAATTCAGCAGTTCAAGTGCTCGGAAGAGAAACGTTAATTGTTTCACTAATATCTACGGCTGATATAAGTAACTTAATGAGAAATTACTTTCAAAAATATCCTATAGCATATCTAGGACAAAATGTTAAAATTTTTCCCGACCTTTCACTGTGACCTGTCTTAAAAGACGGCAATTTCTTGAATTAAGACAAAGAGTTTTGACATTAGGTTTTACCTTTATGTTAAAATATCAATGCCGTTGTATTTTAAAAAGGGGTACAGATTCCTTTGTTTTTCACTGAGGGTAGAACATTTAAGCCAATTTGTTGAGTCTCGAACACCTGTAACCAGTTCCCCGGTGGATCCTTAGTACAGGGATAGGAATTGTATAATTGTTGTCGTTGATGGTTACTTAAAATATTATTTGTCATATATAAATTCTTATCTTTTTTTTTCCAATGGGCTTTGTACTAATACTTTTTGGTTTCTTATTCTAAATGAGAAGGAAATTTTTATTCTTTATTCCAACAGTACTTAAAGATTGTTAATTACGATGAAAAATCTAAATGTTAAGTAATATAGATATACTTGTTTGGAATTTATGTTGCAATACAATATTGTATTATATATGATTCATGTCAATGAAAATAAAAAATAATGAATAAATAAATAAATAAAAAAAAGGAACACAAGGCTTGGATGAACAGGCGCAGCTATCGAGGTCAAACAGTGGTAGTAACACAAGGCCTGCACAGTAGACGGTCAGGCACAGCAATTCATGTCAGGAACATGTGCTGCAGTGCTTACTTTATCTTGAGCATAGGAGGCAATTGGAGCTGCTGCAAGGCTTGGAATAGCTTTTATTCATCTTGCCATTCACAGGGAAAATTTGGAAAGCCAAGCAAAGGCAGGTTTACTTTCAAAAACACTAGCATTTCCATCAACTCTGGTGCCAGCCTTGAGCGGTGAGGGCTCATGATATCCCCTGTCATTGGAAAGACACGCTCACTGGGCACACTGGTTGGTGGACATGACAGATATCGTTCAGCAACTTTGGCTAGGTGTGGCCAGACAGTGGACTTGTGTGCCCAATATGCCAGCGGATCTGTCTGCATGTTCTCTATCGGTTCTGAGAGATACCGTGTCACTGACAGCTGTGCTGCTGTCTCCTCCTGTGGCTTGGGAGGGCTCAGAGTCACTCAATCCAGCTACTTTCTCTCTCGCCCGTTGCACAACTGATGAATCTTTATGGCCAACATGCCTTGGGCGTTCTGACGTTGAGGAGGAGGTACTTTCTGTCACTGACTCAGTGCTGCTCCTTCCTGGGCTAGCAGCACAACTTTGTGACGTGCCTGCTGTTTCCACCTCTGCTTCAAGCCTACTTTGTCTCCGCCTCTGGCGCTCCTGTTCACTGACCTTAGCTAACAGCAGCTCCTTCACAAATAACAGACAATTGGTCTGTAGGGCGAGTTTACCTTTCACACGGGGATCACAGACAGAGGCGAGCATGTATTTATTTATTTATTTATTTAAAATTTTTATATACCGGCATTCATGTTGCAAACACATCATGCCGGTTTACATATAACAGGGGTGTACAGTGAACAATTCAATAACCTATTTGTGTAGAAGGAAGCAGTTACAAATAACAAGGTAAAAGAACTGGGAGGAGAGAAGAAAAGGGAGAGAATAACATTAGGTATAGGTATTTACATTAGTAATAACAT
The DNA here is from genome assembly GCF_901001135.1 of Rhinatrema bivittatum. Taxonomy (NCBI): domain Eukaryota; kingdom Metazoa; phylum Chordata; class Amphibia; order Gymnophiona; family Rhinatrematidae; genus Rhinatrema; species Rhinatrema bivittatum. The sequence goes on along the minus strand of NC_042615.1, from coordinate 514,865,436 downwards.
TTTTACATGTGGAAGTGGTAGAATCTGTTAAAGTGGTATGTTAAATCTGTTAAAGTGTTAAAGTTAAATCTGTTAAAGTTAAATCTGTTAAAGTGGTATGTATGTGCTGTCCTCTGTTAAAGGCTGTAATCTGTCTTTCACCCCTTGCTGCTGCAAACGTCCACACACTGCAGCACCTCAGCAGTCATTCCCTCTTGCCGTTTAAAGGCCTCCAAGTGGTCATCCAGGAATTTAACTATAGGGATGATGTCAGCCAAGGTGGCACTTCTGGAACTCAGCTCCTCCGTAACATCCTTGAAGGGCTGCAGGATTTTTACCAGCTGACTCATGACTAACCAATCGTGATTGCCCTAGGGGATTCTGCACACCTATGTCTATTGTACCAGAAAGTTCATGAATGGATATCTGCAGCTCCAGTAACCTCTCCAGCATCATAAAGGTGGAATTCCACCGGGTGGCAATGTCTTGAATGAGACGCTTCTGAGGCATATCCAAATCAGTCTGCTTTTGTTGGAGAACCTGCCCCGCCTTGACACTTCTGTGGAAGTGTGCTGCTATGTTCCTGCACTTCTGTATTAACCTATGCAGGTTATTCATTCTCCTTGTCCTTGGACTCCAAGCCCAGAGCTGACTTCACTACCAGATGCAGAGTGTATGCAAAACATCGGATGTTCTTAAACCGCCCATCGCTTATTGCCTTAACCATGTTAGCACCATTGTCTGTGACAAAAAACCCTGCCCGCGTTTTCCTGTCTCGCTGGTGTAGTTGCCAGCCCTCCAGCATCTTTCTGATGCATGCTAGAATATTGGCAGCGGTATGGGCCTGGTTCCGTCAGGTGGGTGTGCAGTAAAGCCCACCTCCACCCTGACACTTCTTCAGTAATAGAGCTGCTGGCTGCCCCTGCCTCTGCCATGTCCCCACCAGTGTGCTGTCAGAGAGAGGTAAGAGTGTGCAGCATTCATGGCATCCAGATATCGCAGGTGAAATGCACTCTTTCCGTCTGACTTACCTAGCAGTGCTTGCAAGCGACTGCGACACTGCTTGTACAGGCTGGGGATGACCTTTCTACTAAATGTGGTTCTGCACGGGATTTTGTAATTTGGAAGTATAACCTTCAAGAAACGCTTTAAAACCCACATTCTGCAACTAGCTGCAAGGGCTGGTCATCAAGGGCAATCATTTCCCCAATGCTCCTGGTTACAACTTTTGAGGCTGCCTGCCTCCTACCCCGGGATAGCGTTTACCGCACTCCACCCCATTTCCTCCATGGTGGATTGTCGCTTCTGCCACATGTCAGTGGGTTGCTGGCCTGCCGCCTGACTGCTAGAAGGGTATGAGGGTGTGGGCTGACTCTGCTGCTTTCCTACCACTGCACACTGCTTGAAAGGGGGTCCCCGGACTGAAACTGCCACCATCCCCAGATGGCAGTAATCTTGTTGGGTGTTGCCTCTTCATATGATGGTTCATGCCAAAATTTGATAGATGTCCCATTTGCTTGCCTCTGCTAATATCCCTGGCACAATAATTACACCAAGCATAACTTGGGTCTTCTGTCACTTTAAAATGTTTTCCAGATCGGAGATTTCTTTTGTGATCCTCCTCTCTGTGACACCTTTGGGGTGGATGCTGGCACTGGAGTTGAGGAACTAGGTAGTGGGTGCACCCTGAGAAGCAATGCCAGAGGGGGCACCAGTCACCCGCTCTCTCCTTCTGACAGCTCTTCCTCCTCCTCGATATCACTGTAATCTCTCCCGGGCCCCTGCTGCAACAATTCTGGAGGTGGAGGCTAAGACAGGACTAACTGATTCTACCGAAGATTTGTCAGCTATACTTCTTCCGTTTCTGATGAGAATCCCACCCAAGAAGATTCTTCTTCTGAATCAGAAGAAGCTAACAGTGCCAGTGCTACCTTGTGACTGCTAAGTCTTAGTCGAGACTTTCTGTCCCCCCTGCTGCTCTTGGGTGTCTAAATTTTGTTGGGCATGACTCTGCCTCCCCTTCCCTCTCCTCCAAAACTACAGGGCCAGAAACAAGTGGTGGCGATGGCGAAGTATCATGGTCCGATTTCGTTTTTTTTGCCATGGAAACTGCCATCCTCTACAAAGAGTTTAGATTTGCAACAGTTGCCTTTTTAGCTGTACTGGTTGGGTGTTGCACTGGGTCTTTGCGGTGCCTCCGCTGCCAGTCCAATAAGTCGCTTGCATCTCTCTT